>NC_086448.1:532169690-532480524 GCF_028390025.1 Pseudophryne corroboree
CCTGTAGGGTGGAGGTCAGAAGGGGGATGCCTACCTTTGGGAGTGGAGGGGGGGTCCCTCGGGTGTTTGATCTGTCTAATAGGGAGGAAGAGATTAGATTAAAATCTCCACCAATAATCAAATTGTCTCCCATAAAGGGGGTCAGGAGGGCAATCAAACTCTGGAAGTATGACTTAGAGTAGGGAGGGGGAATATATACATTAGCCAGCGTGAGCCTCTTGCCCAGGATATCTACCGTGACCACCACATATCTACCTGTATCATCAGTAACAATGCGGTGTACCTCATGAGCCAGATTGCGTTTTACCAGGATGACCACTCCTCTTGCCTTGGATCCGTAGGAAGAAGACGCCAATACAGACCAACCCAGCATTCCTAGTTTCGCAGATTCAGAGGGAGTCAGGTGAGTTTCCTGGAGGAATGCCACGTCCACGCCAGATTTCTGTAAGAAAATCAGAATTTTCCTGCGTTTCGCTGGAGAGTTAATTCCCCCAACGTTCCAGGTTGCGTAGCGTAGACTAGGCATCCCTGCAGGAAACCGGGAGAAAAAGAAACAACATCTTAAACCCTGAGAAGACAAAAGGGGGAACTTTTAGTATAACAATGTCAGAGGGTGTCATACATTCTGGCCAGTTTGTATAGGGTAGGACAGCGCCCTCATGAGATGAGGTGGGGTACCAGACAGTGAGGGAGGGGAGGGGGGTACGGGAGGGGAGATAGGGAATATGAATGAAAAGAGGCAAACAAACGCTAGCATTTGTTGCCAGACTTCCAATCAATAGCACATAGAGTAATATGTCAAAAAGAACACTCATCCAGCACGGAGGGGGGCGTGTCCGTCCCCGCACCTCAAAGTGCTACAAGATACTAACGTGAAACTGTTTAACTGGGGCCCGTAGGTCCCGACAGCGAGTTACACCTAAGAACATTGAGATAACATGTTATATAGAGAATATGAGAATATGAGCCACTAAGTATGGAGAAAAAAGACATAATGGTATAAATTCTGAGCTCAGTGTACAGACATGAAGTCATGTAAAGCAGAAAGAACTAAAATGAGGCAATTTTGAACAAGTAGCATAGTTCTTCATTTAGCTGGATCAGAGATGTCTGCATCCTTGGCCTGGGACAGCTCCTGGAGGTAAGCCAAAGCGTCAGGCGGGGTGGAGAAGTCCTTGAAAGAAGACCCATCATAGATGCGAAGCCTGGCAGGATATAACAGGCCAAATTTGCGCCCTTCAGCGACTAATTGGGAGCAAACAGGTGAAAAGGATTTCCTGGCCCGTGATAGTTCAGCGGAGTAGTCTTGAAAGATATGAAGCTTATGACCTTCCCATGCTAGGGATTTAGCTTTGCGCGAGGCTGACCAAATCTCCATTTTGTGCAGATAATTTAAGCAGCGAAACAGGGTAACTCGGGGTCTCGGCCTGTTAGGGGTCGGAGTCGGGCCCACCCTATGAACCCTCTCTATTACCATGTCTTGGCAAACCGCCTCTATGCCTAAAAGCGAGGGTAGAGTGTTGCGGACAAAATGGGCCAAAGCGGGCCCCTTGATTGATTCAGGGAGGCCGACCAGCCTAATATTATTCCGACGCGATCTGTTTTCAATATCGTCTATCTTGTTCCACAGCTGGTAAGAGTCATTAGTGAGACGTTTCACGGTGTGCTGCAAGTCTCCTATATCATGGGAGGCCACGCTGATTTGTTGCTCTGCGCTGGAAACCCTGTGGGTTAAGTGTTGTAGCTGGCTAGTAATATCAGCCACTGCTTTGGTTAGGAGTGGGGTCATAGTAGCTGTAATGGCTGCCACCACCTCTGAGTAGGTCACAGGGGCATCGCAGCCCGCACTTACGTGTCCCCCAGGTCCTTCGGCCGCGGTTTTCTTGTGCAGGGGAGGTGCACTCTCTGCTGCCGAATCTGCCTGCATGGTCCCTGCGGCCCGCCGCTTCTCCTGGCGTGGAGGCTGCGGCTGCTGCTGGTCCGTTTGGGGTTGCGGCGTCGGCGAGGTTAGGAAGCGGTCCATATTGACTGCAGAGGTGTAGGGTCACTGTGGGAGGACTCCGGGCGCCAAACGAGGCTTGGAAAGCCTAGTAAAATGTATTTTTTGAGGAGCGGGGGACGGAGCTCAAAACGGAGCTCAGGTCTCCATGAAGCCGGAACCGGAAGTCCGAATATTACTATTTAAATACTCTTCCGATGGGTACCAAACACCACTGTATGACCCCTGTTAGACCCTTCGTACAATACAAAGAGGGATCTCTCTGTTCAGGAACATGCTATGTTAACTAAACTTTCAGAATCTATCAAAGGGACCATGATCTACAAAATACATTATATAGTGAAAATATGTAATGATTGAGTCGCACGCTACGATCACATAAACTCTACCGTAAATACGCATACCGTGCGCCTGCGGGTGCCCGCGACTGTGAGTATGCGCACGTACGGGAGAGCGTACGCATGCGCAGCACGGACCTGTGTGAGGTGCAAATATGGTAGTGTGCATAGAGATATTTTTCTGACTTTGACAGTCCACCCTTTGGCAGTCAACAATAACTGCCACCTTCTAAAACATTTCAAAAAGAGAAAAATATATGTCAGGGGTTAATACATTTACATGGTTGGGTAGGGGAGGAGAGGAGAAGGTAGGAAAAGGGTATGACCTAGTGAGATAGCAGAAGCATGTGTGTATGAATCCGTGCTTGGGGGTCATGTATCATCGTGCCGTACGTGTTTTAAATCAAGCTTCGAGGTATTGCGAAGTATACATTTGAATTCCTTCTTATCCCGTGGTACGGGTCTGTGGATGGGCTGTCAAACTTTACCGAGCTCTTTTCGGATTTTGAACAAAATGGGGAGCACATTTTAGTTGATGATACATGAATGGGGGAATATGTGATTGCTGATATCTGTGCCTGTATTCCCTATCGACTATGTGTGTCATTACCTGAGGGTTGTAGAAATGAAGAAAAGACATAATTACGGTAAATGCGGTGGTATTCTATGTCAGGTAAATGTACATTCGTCGATTGAGGTCTTGTTTGGTGTCTGTTGAATGCAGTCTTCTTTGTGCTTTTGCCCATAAGGTGCGAGCAAAAGCTGTCAATGTCCATAGATTTACAAAAGTGTTGGGCTAGCGTAATTTTAAAATTTCTAGGGAAACGGGATCCATGGCATAGTTCATCAAAAATCTGTGTATCAGGTTGTCAAAACTTCTTCTTTAGTCCATCTGTTGTCTGTATATCGGCTCATCAAATTCCTCGTCCAAGTGGGTCTTTTTACCTTGGAGGAAACGGAAAAAACAGGTGAAAGAAACTGACCGTAGAAATCGCATTTTCATCCCATCATTGTTTCTACATTTGGGTCATAAATCAAATCCATTGGAATTACAGTTTCCTCACTCCTCAAACTCATTACCCTGGTACGATGTTTGCACTTCATTAAAGCCTGACCGCATCTAAATATCAAACCAATCGTTATGATAACACCTAAGATACATAAGAGAAACTTCCCAACATCCATTATGACTCCTTGAGCCCAGTCTCCTAAACCAGAGAACCAATTTCGCGGGTTCAACCATGACACCCAACCAGTCAGCTCATTACCTACAGCAGCAAGAGTGAGATTGTGTCTCCTGCGAAATTCTCACTTCAGTTGGAGAATATCGTCCATCTTTTGGTCTATGACCTCGACCGGGTCCTCGGTGCTATTCGTAATATATGTGCAACACTTCACGCCGTATTGTGTTGCCAGTGTGACACAATATCCGCCTGTCACTGCTGTGAGGTAATTAAGAACCATTCTATGCTGTACCAGTTCTGTTTTATAAGCCTGAAGTTCTCTTCCAGTATACCTAAACGTGTCATCATACATTTCAGTGATATTATCTAACAAATTGGCGAGCGCAGATATGTATTTATAATTCAACACTCCTCTAGCGGTGCGAGTGATATCTAACGCGATTAGAAACTGAATCCCGGTGGATTCATGGATCATGTCAGAGGCCGGATGCTCTGTTCTTTCTATCAGGTGCCGTTTAACTATGTGCTCGTAATGGGTGTGAGTATAAGGAGTTTGGGCAACACGGTGTATGTCTTTCATTTTGTCATGTGATACAGTCATTACTTCAGGCAGTACTTTTCCAATATAACACAATCCTTCAGAGTTTGGGGCAAGCCACTTATACGCCTTTCTCCCGCATATGAAATATGCATCATCGGGGAGAACATATGGGACGGAGTAGGACATAACCATATTACACACCTTCCATGTGAAATCTCCTAACCCTAATTCTTCCATCTGCTTAGTACACGTATCAGGTTGTACGATATGTGCACAGTATCCTGGTGATACCTCTCCAACTCTCGTAATCCTATTTCCTAAGGTATACCTATACCGGAAAGATTTTCCTCTACTGGCTATGTGGCGTATAAGCTCTGTATCTGTAGGCATTCTATCTGCTCTATGCGAAAAGGTCATGGTTTGATTACTCCATGACACTTCCCAATTTCCCGGCTTTCGGGGATTGGAGATGTTAAAACATAATAGGGACCTATCCACATGGTATTGGTGGAGCTTCAAACTAGGAGGGCTGGAGATATTAAACCTCCTGTCCACCGGTCTCCCACCACTTCACTCAAGTACCTCCCCTAACGTTAAAGGAAATGGTACTAGCCCTGATTTGCTATGACCTTGAGGTACTTGAGAGCATACCCAACAATCTGTTTTATTTAACATACTACCCACTAAGGAGTGATAGTCACTCAATGGATGCCGGTCCATATGGATATTAAAACTGGATTGGCATTTCTTTATGCACCCATCCTCAATGACATTGTTACAGAGCCGACAGATACAGTTTTCTTCAGCTAACAATCCTTCACAATTCCTTCTATGGTCAATGCTATCGGATCGTTTTCTGATACTCGCCTTTGCTTGTTGATTATGTTGTTCTTGGAAAACTACGCCTCCATCTCTGTCATCAGAACCCATTCCAGAACCTCTCTCGACCTCCATGATACTCTCGCCGGAACAGACTGCTCTGGTCAACATCATGGTCAACAGGAAAATCCGGATCACAGTCTCTTGGGGCAAGTCCATCTTGTAGGAGGAAACGGAGAAGAATGAGAAGGGGGAAAAAATAATTTGAGGGAGAGGGGATGGGAAGTTGGAGAAAAACAATAAAAGGGAACAGGGGATCGACAACTGATTTTGGTCTTGTGATTTTCAATGCTCAGGTGCCGCCTCAGTCCTCCTGGAACAGACACTCCAGTGATACAACCTCTACCGTCTGTTCCTTATCACGGGGCCTCTCTGGATCAGCAACCTTTTTACAGTGGGACGAATGAACCCAAGTCTCTCTCTCAGCAACCTTCACTGCTGTAGTGCTAGTCAATAAGACCTGGTATGGTCCTTCCCATCTGTCAATAAGGCAACCTGAGCGTAGAAAATTCTGTATCATTACATAATCCCCAGGTTCAATGTCATGACAATTACTATCTGGTAAATCAGGAATCACTAACTTCAGATTATCATTTTGATTCCTTAACTGTTTACTCATGTTAATCAAGTATTTTACAGTCACTTCATTGTTACACTTCAAATCATCCTGAGGGTTAATCATAACATGCGGTTGTCGACCAAACAAGATTTCAAAGGGAGACAGATTAAGAGGGGACCTGGGAGTGGTTCTGATGCTGTACAGTACAATGGGTAAAGCTTCTGGCCATGTCAATCCTGTCTCTGCCATCACTTTACTCAGTTTATTTTTAATAGTGCTGTTCACTCTTTCCACTTTCGCACTCGCCTGTGGACGGTATGGAGTGTGCAGCTTGCTATCAATTCCCATCAATTTACACATTCCTTGGAAGACATCACCTGTAAAATGGGTACCCCTATCACTTTCGATAATTCTAGGGATACCATATCTACATACAAATTCCTGCACAATTTTCTTAGCAGTAAACATAGCGGTATTTGTGGCCGCTGGAAATGCTTCGACCCAATTTGAGAAAACATCTATACAAACAAGTACATATTTCAAATTTCGACAAGGGGGTAATTGAATAAAGTCAATCTGTATTACCTGGAAAGGGCCGCCGGCAGGTGGGATATGAGATGGTTCTGTAGGTATTGCCTTTCCGATGTTCTTTCTCAGACAGGTAAGGCATGACATTGCCCTTTTACTCGCATGAGATGAAAATCCTGGGGCACACCAATATGCTCTTACCAACTTGCACATCCCTTCCTTGCCCAGATGAGTCAGCCCGTGAGCTGCCTCAGCTAAACATGGAAGGTATGCTTTGGGGGCCACTGGTTTACCGTGTCCATCCGTCCAGAGTCCTGAGGACTCCTGACCATATCCTTTTGCCTTCCAGACTGCCTTTTCCTGTGTGGAACACAAATTTTGCATCTCACACAACTTCTGTGTGTTGATGGTATTAAATACCATCAGTTGTGTGGTGTCTGTCTGTCTGGGGGTAGCAGCTGCTAATTTAGCAGCTTCGTCTGCTCGGCTGTTACCAAGTGATACTGGGTCTTGGCTATATGTGTGTGCTTTACATTTGATAACAGCCACTCTGTCGGGTTCCTATATCGCTGTTAGAAGCCTTTTTATGTGAGCTGCATGCGCTACCGGTGTACCAGCTGCCGTCATGAAATTTCTGAGGCGCCATAGGGCTCCGAAATCATGGACTACCCCGAATGCGTATCTAGAATCGGTGTAGATATTGGCTGATTTGCCCTTAGCCAATTCACATACTCTGGTTAGGGCGACCAGTTCAGCAACCTGGGCTGAGTGAGGTGGGCCTAGCGGTTCCGCTTCTATGGTGCCTTGGTCATCTACGACTGCGTATCCAGTACACAAGTCTCCCGAGTCTGACTGTCTATGACAACTACCGTCCGTGTAGAACGTAAGTTCTACATCTTCCAGTGGGTTGTCACTGATGTCAGGCCTTGCGGTAAAATTTTAGGTCAAATATTCCATACAATCATGTGTGTCTTCCTTTGTATTAAATCCTCCTTCCCCACCACTCTCATCCTCCACCCTTTGTGCCTGTCCAGGCACACCTGGGAGATATGTTGCAGGATTTAATGCACTGCATCTCCTTATGGTGATGTTTACGGGGGCCATTAGTGCCAATTCCCATCTTGTAAACCGCGCTGATGAGACGTGTCTGGTTTGGGCAGAATTTAACAAGGCTGACACTGCATGTGGTGTATGAATTGTGAGGTTGTGACCTAGCACGACGTCTTCGCTTTTCGTTACTAGCAATGCTATCGCAGCAACGCTTCGCAAGCATGTGGGGAGGGATCGCGCTACCGTATCTAGCTGAGCGCTGTAATATGCTACCGGCCTGCTGGCATCACCGTGCTTTTGGGTTAGTACGCCTGCCGCGCAACCAGCACTTTCTGTTCCGTATAGTTCAAAGGGTTTCCCATAGTCTGGCATACCCAATGCTGGTGCCTGCGTTAGGCACTGTTTAAGTCTCTCAAATGCTGTCTCAGACTCGTCTGTATGCGAAATCCGATCAGGTTTGTTTGAGGAGACCATCTCCTGCAAGGGTAACGCCAGGATGGAAAACCCTGGGATCCAATTACGGCAATACCCACACATTCCTAAAAATGTTCTGATCTGTTGCTGGGTTTGTGGCAGAGTCATGTCTCTAATTGCTTGAATTCTATCAGCGGTCAGGTGTCTCAGTCCTTGTGTTAGACAGTGTCCCAAATATTTTACCTTAGTTTGGCATAATTGCAACTTGTCTTTGGAAACCTTGTGTCCTGTGTCTGAAAGATGAAACAGGAGCTGTTTCGTATCCTTCAGGGATGCTTCCAATGAATCAGAACACAGTAGTAGATCATCCACGTACTGTATTAATACTGATCCACTCACTGGTTGGAAAGACTGTAAACAATCATGCAAAGCCTGAGAAAATATACTTGGGCTATCTATGAATCCTTGTGGTAATCGAGTCCATGTGTATTGGACTCCTCTGTATGTAAATGCAAACAAATATTGACTGTCAGGGTGCAGAGGTACCGAAAAGAAAGCGGAGCAGAGGTCAATAACAGTGAAAAATTTCGCAGTGGGAGGGATTTGCATTAGGATGACAGCTGGATTTGGCACTACGGGGAACTGACTCTCAACTATTTTGTTAATCCCCCTTAGATCCTGCACTAGCCGGTAACCCCTCCCCCCACTCTTTTTAACAGGGAAGATGGGACTATTGGCAGTGCTGGACGTTCTTACCAGAATGCCCTGTTGTAGCAAGCGCTCTATTACGGGATACACTCCTAACTCCACCTCTGGCTTCAGAGGGTACTGTGGGATTTTTGGAGCTATCCTACCATCTTTTACTTGTACAACTACCGGAGCTACGTTTGCCATTAATCCAGTGTCCTGTCCATCTTTAGTCCAAAGTGACTCTGGTATCTGAGATGTCATTTCTTCTACTTGGGAGGGAGTCCTATTTGTCATAATGGTATGTGACATTAATTTTGACGGGGAGTCTAACATGTCTCGCACTTCCTGAGCGTGATTCTCAGGTATGTCCAAGAATACACCTTCAGGAGTACAATAAATGACGCACCCCATTTTACACAGTAAGTCTCTTCCCAGGAGATTAGTCGGTGCCGATGCAGCCAGCAAAAAGGAATGCTTGGTATGTAATGGCCCTACTGTAATCTCGGCTGGTTTGCTAACAGGGTAGTGCTGGACTACTCCCGTTACCCCTATGGCTGGAATTGTCTTACCAGTGGTTCTCATGCCCACTGTCGAATTTATCACTGATTTGGCCGTCCCTGTGTCTACAAGAAAGTTTAATGATTTACCAGCTACATTGATTGCAATTTCTGGTTCACTTCCAAGGCTTGCAATCAATTTTACTGGCTGCAGATTACAGGTATGGCCACACCCCTATTGGGTATGGTGACCTCCCTGAATCCCGCTGGCAGCAACTACTTGTGATGGAGTTAATTGGGAGCTACCAGAGGCTTGCCAGTCTCTGTTCGGGGGATATCTTTTTGTTTCCCCTGTATGTGGCTCATAACTCCGTTTCTGCGGACCCTGCTCCCAATGTCGTGTGTCGTGTCGTTGTCTAGGGGGTTGGTATGAGTTTCGTGAATTCTTCATTCTACAATCTCATGCCATGTGTCCCTGTTTATGACAAGAATAACAAGTAACCACATTTGACTTACCCACAGGGTTTGGTGATATAAACAAAGGCTGTCTTGTGGTCAGGGCCTGTATACTTACTGCCATTAACTTATCACCTTGTTGTTCCCTGTGTCTGGTGATGTTCCTATCGTGATCAATAGCAGCCTCTCTCAAAGTAGCCACAGACAGACCTCGCCAACATGGTTGTGTGGTCTGTACCCTAGTCTTTAATGATTCTTTTAAACCATCCATCAGTACCGATACTGCTACTTCTCGATGGTTTATGTTTGTTTTAATGTCCTCTATGCCTGTGTATTTTGCCATTTCTGATAATGCTCTGTGAAAATACTCTGCAGCTGTTTCTGACTCCTTCTGTTTAATGGAGAATATTTTGTTCCATTTAACTACGGCTGGGAAATACTCCTTTAACTGTAAACTTATTCTTTTTACATTGTCTTTGTTGTACACATCTGTAAGAGGTACATCCTGATCTAATCCACAGTCAGCTAAAAATTGAGCTGCGTCGACATTGGAGGGTAAACATGCTCTCAGCAATATCTGCCAGTCTTTGTTGTTGGGCTCTACAGTGTTACCTAGGTCTCTGATGTATTTTTGGCTGGCAACTAAGTCTTTTCTAGGGTCAGGGAATTCCGACACTATGGTCCTTAATTCCATTCGGGAAAATGGGCTGTACATGGCAATGTTCCTAACAGGAGTGACTCCTGAAGTGTCTGTTTTCCCATTTGGAACTACTATTACCTTAACAGGGTTAACTCTAACAACCTAATTCTGTGTAGATTCTACAGGCTGTGGTGAAATAGTTTCAGCATAGTGTATGGTGCCGTACTTACCCGTTGATACGACCTCACCTATCCCTCCGCTAGGGGCCTTTGTTACTAATCTCGGGGGTGGAGCTGTGCCTACTGTGGTCTCTGCTATGGTGGCTGCTAGAGAGAGCGCTGAAATTGTTGCCGATTCGTCCTCTTGATCACACTCCTGAGGAAAGTTCAAAACAGGGTACAACTTGCACGGGTTAATACTTGCATTGGTTAATTGGTTAACATTATCTTTAACATTTACACAGTTGCTAAGTGTTTGTGTGTTACACCTTAGTGCGTCATTCTCCGCAACCAATTTTTCTCCCGATATATATGGTGGCGGTGGGGCCGTGGCTATCAGTTTTCTGATCGAGCCAGATCCCGCCGCCTGAGCCAATCCTCTCTGTATGTCACCCTCCTGTTGCCACAACTGTAAATAATCATAATGCTTGATTCGTCTCTTTGCTGATTTAATGAGACATATCCTTCTCCTTAAATTCGTTAACACTTCTGTGCTGAAGCTACCTACTCTTGGGAATTTCTCCCCGTCATGTATTGTCATTCTCTCCCATTCATCACATAAAGCTTCTGTGTGACTTCCGTATTTCTCACACATTACGTATCTTGCCGACCCGACTGGTCGGTTCACTGAATCAACCCGAACCGAGGTTGATCGCCCCCTACCTGAACAAGTGGCCCCCATAGTTCGAAGGTGTTGCTTTATTCAGCCAACCCTTACGCAAACCAAAATGTTCAAAATAGGCTGACGGTGGCGGTTTACCGAGTACCCCACTCACTCGCCCACGCCGACCAATACGACCTATTCACACCGATATGGTGCTGGCGTACTCGACCCAGGGCCCCTGCGACCTGAACCTCTATTTACTGGAACCTGTGAGGGTGATCCGAAGAACACTTACTCTTTCCAGTAACTATTGGTTGTTAGATAGTTCCTGAGTGAGCAGCGAACCTCCCTTAAAATAAAAAAAATTACACAAATCACGTTAGAATGTACAAATAGCGTTTATGACCTTCGTACACAAATAGTACCGGTCAGGTTTACTAATGCACACAATTACGTGCGGTACAATCGTTCAGCACATAAGCAACTAATCTTATGTACGGAGCGACCAGTGGAATCGAAAATTACGGCTGCGAATTCCTTCAGCCAGAGCTTGTATGGCCTATATGGGTGTTGCACCAACCCTTTCTTGGTGTTGTGCCTGTGGACTGTATAGCGGACTTTCTTGTCTGCTGTACCTGAACCTGCTGGTCTGCTATGACCTCCTGGTCTGTTACAGTATGACCTCCTGGTCTGCTACACTCTAATGCTCAAATTGTATGTTTTAACCAGGGATGCCTCCCTAGCCACCATGTACGTCACTTACACGCATGTACCTCACGAGAACTCGACTTTTCTTGTGGTTCAACCTCAAAAATTGTAAAAACAAACACTCACTCACCACATATACACTTTTGTTTCTATTTCTATTTCTGCGCAGAAATTTCTCTTTAGACCAGATGTGTTACAAATTAGGAGAAGGATCTGTTAATTTAAATTTCGAATGTTAAAATAGATTTGCGCGATTTATCGCCTTGCGTTATTTACCGCGTTGCGCTATTTATCGCGTTGAAAAAAATTAACACTTGTGATTTGAGTTACGTGGGCGTACCCGGGCGCTCCGCTGCATGATATACGCTGCGTGCGTCGGCCTTTGGTTTGCGTACGCAAGTCTCAGTCCTTTGTTAGAGACACGTGTACGCAAAGCAAAGATCCACCGTAACACAATTTATACGTTTATCAATGTAGATGATCCTTTATCATCTACCACGCACCACACTGACTTCGCCTTGTCTCTCAGGCAAACCTGTGTGTTTGTCTATACTTTAACTATGTTACCTTTACTCTTAAACTATGAAATAGCGGCAAATCTCTCTTAGCACGTTTATCAACTATAAAACTGGCAAACAGGAGAGTGATATACGAAAATACATAAATGAAAAAAAAAAGAAATGCAGATATATATGTGTGCGTGCGTGTGTACGCAAGACAGAGAAATAAACAGTTTTAAAAGAGACTAGCGTGTTGTTCTTACCTCCGGTTCCCGGATTCCTTCAGCACCCTTTACTAAGAGAAGCAGACGCTTATCCAAACAGCACTACGAGGAATATGATCTCCCGCCCTTTGCTGCTGGATAATGTCTGCTGAAATTACCTAGTGCAGATATGTGAAGGACAGGACGAGCCCGCAATTGATAAAGCTAAATATTTATCTTATATAATACCCTTTATGAGGTCTAAGAACGCTGTACGCTATCTACGTATGAAGTACCGTAAGGGTACGCTCGTTGCGTAACGATCGCTTAGCCGTGGTCGAGACGCTCAAGCGTCACGTTCGCTCACGGCCAAGAGATCACAGGCAGGCACGCTATTGGCTGCCGACTAACGTAATGATTCGCTATAGCGTAGCGGACGCTCGGGACCACGAGGAGATCACCAGCGGCGCTGACGCTCACAATGTTAAACCTTTGTATCTAAACCATAAACAGTGTATTGTGCAATAAAACCATAGTGTAATGATAGAGTGTAAATGCAACACAGTATAACCTTATTACCTTTAAAGCTGTTCTAGCGTC
The DNA here is from genome assembly GCF_028390025.1 of Pseudophryne corroboree. Lineage (NCBI taxonomy): Eukaryota > Metazoa > Chordata > Amphibia > Anura > Myobatrachidae > Pseudophryne > Pseudophryne corroboree. The sequence goes on from NC_086448.1 coordinate 532,182,299, forward strand.
ACCGACGCTCTGAGAATACTTAACACTATAAGAAATACACAGATACCTGGGCTTAGGGTCCAACGCCTAATATATATATATATTATGAATGATATACTTGCAAAAGAATTAATACAAATACAAATCATACACTACAATATAACATAGACTACCTAACCAGATAACTACACAGGAAATACAATACAATTACTATTTAAGGGAAAAATAAGAGAGAAAGAGGAGAAGAGAGAGAGAGAGAGATTGGCCCACAATAACAAGAAGATCAATATAGTTGCGGAGAAACACTTACGCACAAGGGGAAACGATCGCATGCGCCTCGATATCCAGCTCCCGATTATCAGCAATGAGAACCGTTGAAGAGAGTGAGCTGGATATGGTCGGCCTGCCTATTTATGCCCCACACACAATACAATTCAATGGTCCCTACAATCTCATTGTTCATTGGACACAGGAATTCGGCTTCGCATTATAACAAAAGGTCATAGGTTGATTCATACAGGTGGGCTGTGACTGCTTCCAACTGTTCAGGTGGGTGGGATACTGGGTTTCCCGCCGCATGACTAAATAAGAACAAATAATAGTAAATGGACATAAACTTCTTATGTCCATAACTATTCGCACGAGCGATTAATCCGCTCCAAACCAACACCGGAATATTACTATTTAAATACTCTTCCGATGGGTACCAAACACCACTGTATGACCCCTGTTAGACCCTTCGTACAATACAAAGAGGGATCTCTCTGTTCAGGAACATGCTATGTTAACTAAACTTTCAGAATCTATCAAAGGGACCATGATCTACAAAATACATTATATAGTGAAAATATGTAATGATTGAGTCGCACGCTACGATCACATAAACTCTACCGTAAATACGCATACCGTGCGCCTGCGGGTGCCCGCGACTGTAAGTATGCGCACGTACGGGAGAGCGTACGCATGCGCAGCACGGACCTGTGTGAGTTGCAAATATGGTAGTGTGCATAGAGATATTTTTCTGACTTTGACAGGGTTCTCTCCCGGTTTCGTGAGTAGTGGCTTCTGCCGCGTGTTGCGGCCTAGGCCGCTTAGTCCTTTTGGTACTTTTTTGTATTGGTGGTTTTTGCGGAGGTTTCCGCTTTTCACTGTCCTCCCCGGAACTCGGCGGTGCCGTGTGGGGGAGTTGACAGTGATATCTTTTGTTGTTCTTTTCCTTTGGCGGCGTGCCGCACATATATTTAGTTTTAGGGTAGTTAGTAGCCCCTAGCTTCTGTTTGCTTTAGTTAGAGGTCCCCTTGTTATTATCCTGTCTCGGTTCACGCTTTGTCTCACTCTAAGACCTGGGGGCATCGGAGTTGGGCAGACCTAATCCGCCCTTCAAACGCGGCTGCCGTGGGCCCAAGAAACCATAGTCACTCAGGCGTGAACTGACCACATGGGTAAAACAACGGAGGTAGGGTGCTAGGGGCTATTCCTGTTCCATCCCTATTTCAGCGTCACGTCCTGGTGCTCTGGACTCACTTCGCAACATCTTTCTAGTTCTGAGCATCAGGAACGTAACATTATCACCGGCCCAAAAACACACACAAAAAAAAAGAAGTTATTTGTATTTGGTGGGCTTTGAAATTCGGCCTCATGAATCCGGCAGTATTAGGACCGAATCCCAGCCAGCTTTTGGCCAACCAGATTCAGGAACTAACTCAGATGGTTCAGGATCGTTCTCTTCGGGTGAGATCGCAGGAAGATCTTTTGCGAGCCTCCCCGAGTATGATTCCAGAACCAAAGATGCATCTACCTGACCGTTTTTCGGGTAACCGAAAGGATTTTTTAAATTTCAAGTAAGCTTTATTTTCGTTTAAGGCCCCGATCCTCTGGTACTGAGTCTCAACGGGTCGGGATTGTGATGTCATTACTACAAGGCGATCCACAAACCTGGGCTTTTGGGCTAAAAGCCGATGATGTTGCCTTGCTATCTGTAGATGCCTTTTTTAAGTCCTTAGGCCTTTTGTATGATGACCCTGATAGAGAAGCGTCAGCTGAGAGCCACCTGCGTGCACTTAAGCAAGGGAAAAATCCAGCAGAGGCGTATTGTACCGAGTTTCGCCGTTGGTCGAACGACTGTGGCTGGAATGACCCGGCCCTGCGCAGTCAGTTTCGCCTCGGTTTGTCTGAAGTTATTAAAGACAGTCTCCTTCAGTACCCCGCTCCGGAGACTCTAGACAAACTCATGGAACTTGCTATTAAAACTGATCGTCGTCTCCGGGAGTGGAGGGCTGAAAGAGGAGCTAGTTTCAGGCCTAGTCCATGTGTGTATACTTTCCCTGAGGATGTCGAGGAGCCCATGCAAATGGGTCTCTCCCGGCTGTCCCCAGAGGAAAGAACCAGAAGGCTAAATTCTGGTCTTTGCTTTTATTGTGGTGGCAAGGGACATATCGCACGTAATTGCCCGAATAAGCAGGGAAACGCTCTGACCAAGTGAATAGTGAGGGGGTTCACTTGGGTCTGCAGTTAATCTCCTCTAATGATTCCTTATTAGTTCCTGTAAAGATTTCCTTTGGTAGCCTCAGTTCGTTGGTGTCGGCCTTCGTCGACAGTGGAGCTGTGGGAAATTTCATGGATCTTGGTTGGGCTCAGGCTTTGGGCGTTCCACAGATACCTATGGATAAATGTATCACCATGCACGGCTTGGATGGTGGTCCGCTTTCTAATGGGGTAATCACTCACCGCACACCTCCGGTACAACTGACAGTGGGGGCCCTACATTCAGAGAAAATCAAATTTTACCTTACCCATTGTCCGGCTGTCCCCGTAGTTCTGGGTCACCCCTGGCTTGCCTTTCATAATCCCACCATAGATTGGCGGTCTGGGGAGATTTCCCGATGGGGTCCCTTTTGTGTTAAGGAATGTACTTCCCGTCCAGTCCGGGTTGCGGCAGTCACCTCAGAACTTATTCCTTTGGAATATCAGGACTTTGCCGACGTTTTCTCCAAGGGTAATGCGGATATTCTGCCTCCTCATCGGTCCTATGACTGCGCTATTGACTTAGTTCCCGGTGCCTCTTTACCTAAGGGGAGACTATATGCCCTGTCTGGGCCGGAAACTACGGCAATGAATGATTATGTACAGGAGAGCCTAAAAAAAGGATTCATTAGGCCCTCGAAATCTCCATTGAGTGCAGGGTACTTTTTTGTTGAGAAAAAAGATGGGTCGCTCAGACCATGTATTGATTTTCGGGCTTTGAATAAAATCTCTGTTAAAAACACCTACCCCTTGCCACTGATTTCAGTACTATTTGATCAGCTCCGGACTGCCGTTATCTTTTCCAAGATCGATCTTAGAGGGGCTTACAATCTCATCCGAATTAAATCTGGGGATGAGTGGAAGACGGCTTTCAGCACACAGTCGGGACATTATGAATACCTGGTGATGCCGTTTGGGCTGTCAAATGCTCCTGCTGTATTTCAAGATCTCATTAACGACATCCTTCGCGACTTTCTAGGAAAGTTCGTGGTCGTTTATTTAGACGACATTTTGATTTACTCCGAGTCCTTAGAACAACATATTACCCATGTGCGACTGGTCCTTCAGAAGTTACGGGAAAATTATTTATACGCCAAACGGGAGAAATGTGATTTCCACATCACAGAAGTGTCCTTCCTGGGGTATATTATTTCTCCTAAGGGGTTTTTCATGGAACCAAAAAAATCCAGGCCATCCTGAATTGGGCACAACCCACGAATTTTAAAGCAATTCAGCGCTTTTTAGGGTTTGCAAATTACTATAGGCGTTTTATTCATACCTTCTCTGATTTGGTTGCTCCTATAGTAGCATTGACTAAAAAAGGAGCAGACCCTTCCAATTGGTCGCCTGAAGCCAAGTCTGCCTTTCTGGCCTTAAAGCAGGCCTTTGTCTCAACTCCAGTACTCAGACACCCTAACCCGGAGCTCCCCTTTATTGTCGAGGTAAATGCCTCAGAGGTTGGAGTGGGGGCTATCCTTTCTCAGGAAGACCCGGAGTCTGAGGAATTACACCCATGTGCCTTCATGTCCAGTAAATTCTCCTCCGCAGAATCCAACTATGATGTTGGTAATCGAGAATTGTTGGCAGTTAAATGGGCTTTCGAGGAGTGGAGGCATTGGCTGGAAGGAGCTAGGCATACCATTACGGTGTTTACTGACCACAAGAACCTGCAGTATATTGAGTCAGCTAAACGGCTTAATGCTCGACAGGCACGTTGGGCGCTGTTTTTTACTCATTTCAGGTTTATTATCACCTTCAGGCCCGGTTCCAAGAATACAAAAGCCGATGCCCTGTCACGTTGTTTTCTTCCGGTTCACAACAACCACCCCAGCTACTACCCCCATAGTTCCATCGTCTGTCATCCGGGCTGGCCTCACACAGGATTTATTTACACAGCTAGTCCAGCTTCAGCAGCAGGCTCCCAAAGTCACTCCTGCAGATCGTCTCTTCGTCCCTGAATTTCTGAGAGTCACTGTTCTAGCTGAGTTTCATGATAATAAGGTTTCTGGTCATCCGGGTATCACTAAGACTTTGGAGTTAATCTCTCGCTCAGTGTGGTGGCCTAATCTTTCTAAGGATGTAAGGGAATTTGTCCGTTCCTGTCAGGTTTGTGCTCAGTACAAGGTATCTCGATCGTTGCCGGTCGGGCAACTCATACCTTTAGCCGTTCCTCTCAGGCCATGGTCACATATAACCATGGATTTCGTGGTGGACCTTCCTCTTTCAGCTGGATTTCGAGTCATTTGGGTGGTAGTAGACCGTTTTAGTAAGATGGCCCACTTCATTGCTCTCCCCCGATTACCCTCTGCTCAAGGGTTGGCAGTTTTATTTCTCCACCATGTGTTCAGGTTCCATGGTTTACCCAGGGATATTGTCTCTGATCAGGGACCGCAATTCATCGCCCGTTTCTGGAAACGTTTTTGTGCCTCATTAAATATGAAACTCTCTTTAACATCTGGGTACCATCCACAGTCTAACGGACAAACTGAACGTGTTAATCAGTCGTTAAAACAGTATTTACGGCTATATTCGGCCAAACTTCAGAATGATTGGTCTGAATTTCTTCCTTTGGCCGAGTTTGCCTATAATAACTCTTGTCATTATTCCACCAAGGAGTCCCCATTCTTTTCGGTCTTGGGCTTTCATCCTAGAGCCAATTCTTTTTACCCTCATTTTCCAGTCTCCTCGTTGACCTTAACTTCCCGTCTCAGAATGATTTGGAAAAAGGTGCACCTTGCCCTTAAGAAGGCTGCCTTCCGAGAAAAAAAAAATTCTGATAGGTTCCGACGCCCATGCACTTTTAAGGTGGGAGATAAGGTGTGGTTGTCAACCCGCAACATCAAGCTCCGACAACCCTCGGCTAGATTGGGACCCAAATTTATTGGACCGTTCCTTATCATTAAGAAGGTCAACCCAGTTGCTTTTCGGCTACGCTTGCCTAAATCACTCAAAATTGGCAATACTTTTCACTGTTCCCTTCTGAAGCAGTATTTTTCTTCCAGGAGATTCCCTCGGAAGACTTCCCAGGGTAGACCTCCGGTGGATGTTCAGGGGCAACAAGAGTTCTTGGTGGAGAAGGTTTTAGATTCCAAAGTTTCTCGGGCCGGCTTTATTTTTTGGTTCACTGGAAAGGCTATGGCCCGGAAGAAAGGTCTTGGGTCCTGGATAAGGATCTACATGCCCCTAAACTTAAGAGATTATTCTTTCAGGAATTTCCTCAGAAACCCGGCTTTAGGGGTTCTTTAACCCAAGGGGGGGGGGTACTGTTAGGTGCTGCGGTCCGCGGCGCCGCTCGGTCTGCTTCCGAGCGACGCTCACGGTTGCCGCACCCCCCTTCCTGCCCGCCCGGCGCCTAGCAACGCCAGGACGCCGTGCGCGCTGAGCCGCCGGGTCCCTGGCAACGCCAGGACGCCATGCGCGCTGAGACGCCGGGTCCCTGGCAATGCTGGGACGCCGTGCACGTTTAGCCACCGGACCCTTAGCAACGGGGACGCCACAGACGAACCGCGTTCCCCGTTGCTTCCTATCAATCAATACACCTGTCAGCTCTGGTCGTGCAGCGGGGCAGCTGCACGACATTACTAATTAAGCTTCGCTGCAGCTATTGGAGGGCTCCCTGTTATATTCTCCCTTACTACCTGGCACAGACGCCGGTGATAGCTTCCTGTATGCTGTTCCTGCCTTGTAACGTCTGTTCCTGGTCAGCTGTATCTGGTCGATCCTGCTCCCTGTGCTCCTGAGTCCTGGAGTTCTGAAGCCGGTCCTGGGAATCCTTCCTGTTCAAGTGAACCTGTTGCAGTCATCTGGGGGTTCTCGTTTGTTGGGGTTCTCTCCCGGTTTCGTTAGTAGCGGCTTCTGCCGCGTGTTGCGGCCTAGGCCGCTTAGTCCTTTTGGTACTTTTTTGTATTGGTGGTTTTTGCGGAGGTTTCCGCTTTTCACTGTCCTCCCCGGAACTCGGCGGTGCCGTGTGGGGGAGTGGACAGTGATATCTTTGTTGTTCTTTTCCTTTGGCGGCATGCCGCACATATATTTAGTTTTAGGGTAGTTAGTAGCCCCTAGCTTGTTTGCTTTAGTTAGAGGTCCCCTTGTTATTATCCTGTCTCGGTTCACGCTTTGTCTCACTCTAAGACCTGGGGGCATCGGAGTTGGGCAGACCTAATCCGCCCTTCAAACGCGGCTGCCGTGGGCCCAAGAAACCATAGTCACTCAGGCGTGAACTGACCACACGGGTAAATCAATGGAGGTAGGGTGCTAGGGGCTATTCCCGTTCCATCCCTATTTCAGCGTCACGTCCTGGTGCTCTGGACTCACTTCGCAACATCTTTCTAGTTCTGAGCATCAGGAACATAACACCACTATCTAATCACTAAACAGAAAAATATCTATACAATATCTACAGAAGTTTGGATGGTCGGGGGAGAGTTGTAGGTGGGAAATGTATGACCTAGTGGGATAGCAGGAAGCATGTATGTATGAATCCATGTATGAATCCATGTCTGAGGGGCATGTATGTTCTAAATAAGCTTCGAGGTATTGCAAAGTATACATTAAATTCTTCTCATCCCGTATTAAGGGTCTGTAAATGGGCCAACAAGCACTACCAAGCTCTTTTCGGCTTCTTGTTAAAACAAATGGGGTGCACATTTAGTTGATGATACATGGAGGGGGAAACATATGTGAGTGCTTGTATATGTGGATATCACCTGTCGACTATGTGTGCTGTTAACTGGAGGTTGCAGAGATGAAAATAAGATACATATCTAAAATACATTCACATAAACATTTTGGGTAGGGCTGATGTTTTTCCGGATGGATGTATCTGTGCAGAGGAGGAAACAAAAGAAAAACGGGTGAAAGAAACAGGCCATGAAATTCATTTGCAATCCTTATCATAACACTGTCTCTATGAATGGGTCATAAATTAAATCTGCTGCTAAAACAGCGCACTCGCTCCTTAGACTCATCAACTTTGTGCCGTGCTTGCGCCGCATCAGAATTCGAACACACCTAAATATCGAACCAATAATTATGACGACTCCCAGGATACAAAGGAGAAACTTCCCTACACTCATGATGACATTTTGAGCCCACTCTCCTAAACCTGAGAACCAATTTCGTGGGTTCAACCATGAGACCCAGCCGGTCAGTTCATTATTCACAGTCGCTAAGGTAAGGTTGTGCTTCCTCCTGAACTCCCACTTCAACTGCAAGATATCGTCCATCTTTTGATCGATGATCTCCATGGGGTCGTCAGTGCTGTTCGTAATATACGTACAGCACTTCACACCATATTGAGTTGCCAGTGTAACACAGTACACTGTGTTACACTGGCAACGGCTGTGATATAATTAAGGACCATCCTGTGCTGAATCAGTTCCTTCTTGTAAGCTTGTAACTCCTTTCCCGTATACCTGAAGGTGTCGTCATACATCTCAGTGATATTATCTATCAAGTTCGCTAGCGCATGGATAAACCTATAATTTATAATTCCTCTGGCAATACGGGTGATGTCTAATGTGAGAAGAAATTGAATCCCGTGGATTCGTGGATCAAATCAGAGGTTGCGTGCTCTGTCCTATCTATGAGGTGTCTCTTGATGATGTGTTCATAGTGAGTATGAGTATAAGGAGCCTGAGCACTGCGGTGAACGTCTTTCATCTTATCATGGGTTATGGTCATGACCTCTGGCAGTACTCTCCCAATATAACACAATCCCTCTGAGCTCGGGGCAAGCCACTTGTACGCCTTCCTCCCACATATGAAATAGGCATCATCTGGGAGAACATAGGGGACAAAATATAACATCACCATATTACAAATTTTCCAAGTAAAGAAACCAATCCTTAGTTCTCCCATCTGCTCAGTACAGTATCGGGCTGGATGATATGAGCACAATACCCTAGCGATACTTTTCCAACCCACATGGAATATACCTATACCTATACCGAGTATACCTATACCGAAAATACCTCCCACTGTTGGCTATTTGGCGTACAAGTTCAAAGTCTATGGGTATCCTATCAGCTCTGTATGAAAAGGTCATTGTCTGGTTATTCCATGTCACTTCCCAATTTCCCGGTTTTCGGTAATTGGAAATATTAAAACAGAATAAGGACCTGTCTACATGAAACTGGTGGAGCATCAAACTAGGGGGCATAGAAATATTGAATTTCTTGTCCACCGGCCTCCCACCCCGTAATTCGAGTACCTCATCTATTGCTAAAGGGTACGGTACTAATCCTGACTTGCTCTGACCTTGAGGTACCTGTGAGCACACCCAGCATTCTGTCTGGTTTAAGACCTTACCCACTAGTGAGTGGTAATCACTCAATGGATGACGGTCCATGTCGATATTAAGGTTGGACTGACATCTCTGGATGCACCCATCCTCAACTATATTCTCACAATTCCTACAAATACAATAGTCATCAGACAATAACCCTTCACAGTGCCTCCAAGCTCCCTGACTACCAGAGCACTTACTGATGCCAGCCTTTACTAAAATGATGTGCTGATCCTGAGATCCTACAAATTCATACTTGCCATCAGAACCCATTCCAGATCCTTGCTCGACCTCTCTGGGACCCTCACCAAAACAAACTGTCCTTATCAAAACCAGAATTACTAACAGAACCCGAAACGCAGTCTCTTGTGATCGATCCATTTCGTTAGGGGAAAGGAGGAAAATAAGAAGGAGAAAAGAAAGGAAAAATGCAGGGGGAGGTGAAAAAAGAAAGTGGTACGACAACCGTTCTAGATCTTGTTACTCTCTGTGCTCAGATGCCCTTCAACAGTCCTGCCTCTCAACTTTCCCGGAACAGACACTCCAGTGATATGAGATTCTCTACACTCTGTTCTTTGTCACGAGTTCTCTCCGGGTCAGCGACCTTCTTGCAGTGGGACGAATGGATCCAAGTCTCTCTTTCGGCGACCTTCAATGCTGTTGTGCTGGTTAACAAGACTTGATATGGTCCTTCCCACCTGTCTATGAGGCAACCTGAGCGTAAGAAATTTCGAATCATCACATAATCCCCAGGTTCAATGTCATGACAATTACTGTTCGGTAGGTCAGGAATCACCAGCTTTAAATTTCTTTGTTGATTTCTCAGCTGCTGGCTCATCCCAACCAAATATTTCACAGTCACTTCATTATTACATTTCAAATCATCCTAGGGGTCTATCATTACATGAGGTTGTCGACCAAAAAGGATTTTAAAGGGTGATAGGTTAAGGGGAGACCTGGGAGTGGTTCTGATGCTGTACAATACTAGTGGCAAAGCTTCTGGCCACGACAATCCAGTTTCAGCCATTAATTTGCTCAGCTTGTTCTTAATAGTGCTATTCACTCTCTCCACCTTTGCACTCGCCTGTGGACGGTACGGAGTATGCAGCTTGCTATTAATTCCCATCAGCTTGCACATGACCTGAAAGACTTCACCTGTAAAATGGGTACCCCTATCACTTTCAATTATCCTAGGGATACCATATCTACACACAAATTCCTGCACAATTTTCTTTGCAGTGAACGTAGCAGTATTTGTGGCAGCAGGGAACGCTTCTACCCAGTTGGAAAATACATCAATACAAACTAACACATATTTTAAATTCCTACAGGGTGGTAACTGTATGAAATCGATTTGTATTACCTGAAAAGGTCTGTCTGTCGGGGGGATATGGGATGGCTCTGTTGGTATTGACTTTCCAATATTCTTCCTCAAGCATGTAAAACATGTCATTGCTCTCTTACCTGCATGAGAAGAGAATCCTGGCGCACACCAGTAGGCTCTCACCAGCTTACACATACCCTCTTTGCCCAGATGAGTCAGACCGTGTGCCGCCTCAGCTAGACTTGGAAGATATGCTCTGGGGGCCACTGGCTTACCGTGTCCACCTGTCCAAAGTCCTGAGGACTCCTGGCCATACCCCTAGACCTCCAGACCGCCCTTTCCTGTAAGAACACAAATCTTTTTCATTTTGTTTAACTGTTGTGTATTATCAGTTGTGTGAAGTAAACCGTCTGTGGAAAGCGAAAAAAGAGGGGAAATAATAAAAAGAAAATTTGTCAGATTTGCGTTCACCTTCAGGCTGTCACACCATCATGCATATCAGTGTCTATGCACAGTCTCCCTTTACCAGTATTCTCATTCTCCACCCTTTGTGCATGGCCAGGCACACTGCATTAATACTGGTGTCCTTATGTCCTTATGCTGGTGAGATATACTGGTTTTGGGCAGAGCTCTGAAAGACCGAGTAGGCATGTGGCGTTTGAACTGTAATCGGGTCCATGTGTTGTACCCTCCTGTCGGTGAACGTAAGAGATGAGGAGGACACTTTGAAGAAAGATCACATAGAAATTAGTAACAGGTAAGTTTATAGAGGCAAAGAAGATTTTACAAAATTTGACATCTGGATTGGGCACTACCCCCTGTAGTGCCCAATCCAGATGTCAAATTTTGTAAAATCTTCTTTGCCTCTGATTCTCTACTCGGTCTGTTCCCCTAAAAAAAAAATTCTATGTGTGTTATATCTCTACTGGGACTATCCCAGCCATCAATCCAGTGTCCTGTCCATTCTAAGTTCATAGGGAACCCGGTATCTGTGAGATAATTTCCTCTACCTGTGATGGACATGCATCTAGAACAGTGAAATGCAATATTAGTCTTCGTGGGTATCCAACATACTTTGTGCTTCCTGGGCGGGAGCACTCAATATGTATACCATCTCTAACAAAACTCCTGTTAAGTTAATTAGAGGTCACTTCTGCTGGGGAGAGAAGCAAAAGTTTAGTGGCCTCCTCCTAACCCCAGCAAGTTCTGTCAAAAGGGTAAAGTTGCATTTATTCTGTTCTTCCCATTAACCGAATCTGTGTTTTCTATATGGCTCGTGATTCCTTACTATATGTCCCTTGATCCCGTCTATGTGTTTAATAACGTGGCTTGTTTTCTCTGTCTAGGGGTCTATATTGGCTATGTGCTCTACTACTCTTACAATCTCTAGCAAAATGCCCTTCCTTCCTACAAGTATAACATATTCTCGGTCTTTTCTTACCACCAGGGTTTTGGGGTTTAGGCTGATGAGACTTTGGTGTAAGAACCTGTATTCTTTCAATCCTCAGCCTCTCCTCCTGCAGTTCCCTACGCCTAGCAATATTCTTATGGTGTTCAATCGCGCACTCTCTAAGACAAGCTACTGTGGCCCTTCTCCAATCAGGCAAAAATGTTTGTACCCTGTCCCTTACTGTCTTATTGAGTCCGTCCATTAGCACAGAGACAGCCACTTCCCTATAATTCGCATCGTTCCCTGTATCTGATATCCCAATGTATCTATCCATTATTTGCAGGGCCCGATGGAAATATTCAGATGTCATTTCATTTTCCCTCTGTTTTATGGAGAAAATTTTTCTCCACTTAACAGTTGTGGGGAAATACAACTCTAGTTGCATGTTAATTTGCTCTAAGTTCTCCTGATTGTGTTTGTCAGTCATAAGACTATCCGACTCTAACCTACAATCAGTGATACATTTTTGGGTGTCAATATTAGGGGGTAGGCATGCTTTCAAAAATATCCGCCAGTGTTTGTTTGTCGGTTCATACGCATTACCCAGATCCCTGATAAATTTCTGACATCTGGCTAAATGCTTCCGAGGGTCGGGGAATTCTGACATGATTGATCGCAGCTCATCTCTGGGCCACGGGCAATACATTGCATTATTCCTGGTGAGGACTACTCCCTGACTATCGGTTCCCCCATTGGGAGTTACTATTTCCAAGACAGGGTGTAATTCTACCATTCCGTTCCTAATCTGTTTACTGTGAGGTGTTGTTGTCTCTGTGCAATGAACTGTCTCACACTTACTGGTAGCTGTGACCTCACCAGTTCTTTCATTGGGGAATATTGTTACTGCTCTACCTGGTTGGACAGGCCCCACCTGAGTTTCCCGCAAGGTGACTGCTTGGAGGAGAGCTGCAATTTGGCTGGATCCTTCATCTTCTTGTGACCTATAACCTTGAAAAGACTTCAAAACAGGATACATCTTGCAAAAATTAGGGTTAATACATTGTTTTTGCATACTACTATCATTTACTGATATACCATTGACTGTAGCCATCTCTTCCCCTTCGACCTGTGTCGACAATGGTGTGTTTGTGTTCTCATTCCCGCTAGGTTTTGAACCTGTTTTGCGAATTTGTTCCCTTTGCATATCCCCCTCTTGTTGCCATAAATTTTAAACAATCTGTATGTTTAATCCTATGTTTCTTGGATTTTAGAAGACATATTTTACTGCTTACATTCTGCAGTGCCTCTGGTTCAAAGCTGCCCACCCTAGGGAATGGTACCCTATCTTTGTTAGTCATACATACCCACTCATTGCATAAAACTTCTGTGTGTGAACCATATTTTTCACACATGATAAACCTTGCTGAGCCTTTTGGCCACAATTCTGCCTGAACCCTGTCTAAACGTCTCTCACTTGAGCAACTGGCTCCCATATTTGTGGGTCTTTTTTTTTAATAACTTAAAAAAATACCCACAAACATCAAAATGCTCAATATAAGTAGACGGTGGAAGTATCTCCGAGCGCCTTCCACTCGCTCTTTGCCCACGTTGGCTAGTACAACGATACACTGTTGATAGCGGATCGCAATGTTCCCAACTTAGGGCTCCTATCAGACCTTACAGCACCGTAATTTCTTTCGGTGGAAGTTCTGTTTGGAATATTTTCCTGAGAGAGGCAGCGAAAAATAACTTTTCGGTATCTTTCAACTGGAATTGTTTGTAGGGTGAAAAACAGAGAAATTAGATAACTATCCTTCACCCTTTCCAGTGAAGCCCACCAGGGAGATTTCCAGACGTTATCAAAGAAAAACCCCTTTGTCTATACAATCACGTCTGCGTATGCTCTTCCACAGCGCATATGACACAATAATATCACGTTGCGCTGTGCAGAACAAACGGACATGTGATGCAATAGCACAGCCTATAGATACTAGTTATCTATATGCCCTACAATTGCTGTAGACCACTTTAGCCTAGACCACTCCAGACCACTTTAGTTGTATGGGATCACTTCAGACCACTTCAGACCACTTCAGTTCCTAATAACGCAGGGTAGCGAACCCTACGCCACCGGGCCTCTACTAACCCAGTGTTACCACTTCAGACCACTTCAGTTCCTGGGTTCAGTATCCACTCACTCCTGCGTTCGCTCACTCAAATACACGTTGTTTTTCTGTACAGAAAATTTGGATTCATTCAGGTTGGCAGCTTTACCCCCAGAGGCAATTTAAAAAAAAATATTTATACTAAATTTTGTTTTTATACTAAATTTTTTTAGAAACCGGGTAGTTTTGTGCTATTGTAGCGTGGCTACTGTCCCACCTTTAAACTAAACGAACTATTGTGTAATTTGTACTTAGCGACCGTACTCTTACGCAATTTGAGTAAACACGCGACCGTGCGTGTCCCTTACGCCATGTGTGCAGTTCCGTAATTTGTCCGAGACACGTGTACAAAACCGTACGTCAGCAATAGCACAAATCATACAACTCTATAAATGTGAGCAATAAAACTACTATTGCCCACTAAACACAACACAGTTTCTTTCTGTATAAACCTTTACAACTAGGCCAGACTGCGTTTGTGCTTTACGCTTACTTCCTTAAATATTTATTTTAGTTTTAACTATATAGCAACAAATATCTCCGGTTTCACACAGGTCTAAATGAATCTAGCAATCTGAATGTTATGGCAACAATGTGAGGATATACAAGAGTATGGGTGCCGTGTACACTTTTGGCGCCCAAAAATTTTTTCACAGATTTTAAATAGCTTTTTTCCTGTTTTTACTTTACGGGTTCTACCAGCATCTCTACAAACCATACAGAGCAGATGCCATCTAATCAGCAAATAAGTAGGGTTTTCAGTGTATCCATCAACCAGGAAAAGGATACGTAGGATACTTTCTGTCCACCCTTTTGCTGATAGATTAAGTCTGCTATGACCTGTTAGGCTGTGAGTATGTGGAAAACCGGACGGAGCCCCCAATTGAGAATGCTGATTTCTATACAGGAATGAAAACTATACCTTAAACACACCTTAAATACACTTTACCATGGAGCCGCTGCGGCCGCTATACTTAATACACACTCTACGTACTTTGTACGCTATTAGCGTACAGAGTCCCGTACTGTGTACGGACTTTGCGTACAAACGCCGCGCTGATGGTACAAAGTACACACAGCGCGTACACACCCAGAGATACACCGCAAACCCTTAACAACAATGCAAGAGATAGCAATAAACCTTTAAACTTTAGCAGGGAAAGGAAAAACACAACACCGGTTTGCTATTTAAAATGCTGGGTTCCGACACCACAGCGTATTATTACGGAAAGGGGGTTACAATATAAACAATACGATACAATACAACAGAATAATGGCTACAGTCAATGGTACATACTTTTGGTTCCGCCTGCGCTTCCCTGTCCGGTCCTCGGTCATCTAATAGATAACTTTGTGAGTCTTGTGTCTGACCAGGCCTGCAGCAGGCTCTATTTATACAATTCATCCAAAACTTAACACAATGGATACTGTAATCTCTTTGTCCATTGGACACAGGGATGGTCATTTACAGTACAGGAGAGGTGATAGGTCGGTTTGAATAGGTGGGCGATGTCTGTTCCAACTGCTCTTGTGGGTGGTCTCCTCTGGATTCCCGCCGCATACATAATGTACAGTAAATACAGTTTATATCTATATTCTGCTCCTGCACATAACTATCCGCAGGAACATGCGATCTTTCTCAAACTAACACCGGAATGTTACCCTTAAAATACCCTACAGCTGGATACCAAACACCACCTTATAACCTTGCTCTGTCCCCTCCTATCCTGTAAAGGTGAATCCCTTTATTCTGTTACCATTTAAACTGCTGTTACTTTCTGATGCGGTGCAGGGAGGCTATGTGTACATTATGCACTATTTGGATTAAATATGTAATGTGTTTTGCTAGCTTTCCATGCGTTCACAAACTCTACCGTAAATACCCATACCACGCGCTAATGCGCAGGACCGCGGGAGCGACCATACGCAAATTGCGGATATGTGCATGCATGGCAGAACAAGTACATGCGCAGAGGCCATCTGTGTGTAGTTTGTACGTAATGTGTGTACTGCAATATTTTTCGACTTTGACAGGCCTTCCCTACAAGAAGAGCAGCATGAAGAGGGACATACTGTATCATAATTTTCAATTTAGTCAACACAAAGGGCCTTATTCAGGTTTGTTAGCAAACCAAAAAAGTTAGCAGTTGGGCAAAACCATGTTGCACTGCAGGTGGGGCAGATGTAACATGTGCGGAGAGAGTTAGATTAGGGTGGGGTGTATTCAAACTGAAATCTAAATTGCAATGTAAAAATACAGTAGCCAGTATTTACCCTGCACAGAAACAATATAACTCACCCAAATCTAACTCTCTCTGCACCTTACATCTGCCCCACCTGCAGTGCAACACGGGTTTGCCCAATTGCTAACTTTTTTAGTTTCCTAACAAACCTGAATAACCCCCTAAATCCGTACTACACATTATAGTCCCACCACAAATGGGGTAATTGTCAATCAGTCTCTCTCCTTCCTGTTCTTGCAGCTTCACCAACTGCTGGCGTCTTTACCTAAATTGCTGCTTGATTAGAACCTTGAATGCTGGGATCCTGTTTGAATAAGATGACATACTATTCTCCACTTGAAAAGCTGAGTAATTGATAAACATTCTTAGCCTCTCATGTCAGCTCCAACATGAAATCAATTGCTTTCACTTTAAATAATTGTCCTAGTTTTCAATAACATTACATTAGCACAGGAGCGGTTCTTGCCGCAGGCAAGCATGGCCATTGCTCGGGGCGCTGCGGCCTTAAGGGCGCTGCCTCAGCCACCCTGCTGGCAATGCGGTCGTGGTATGTGTGTACAGGCATCTCAGCGCAGTCAGTGCCGACCCTCCCACTTTCCCATACTGCCGTGCGGTGCGCGATGACTCAACGCACGGCATTCTGGGAGTAGCATTCTGGAGCAGGCACAGAAGGACTGATGGAGGAGCAGTCGCAGCACGGTGCAGCGGCAAAAATAGGCAGAGCAGGGCATACCTGATGCACTGAGTTCTATCGGCAGGGGCGGCGATAGTCAGGAGCAAAGCCAAAGGCTGCTCCTGACCACAGGTGAGGCAACAGTGCGGTGCAGCAGAGGAGAGCTTATGCCTTCCGCAGGTGGAGAGAGACACTTCCTCTTTGTAGACAGGGAGGAGTGACCGGAATACGGGCTACCTTGCTATTTCTAACCTGGATAACAGCATTATACACATGCTAATAAACAATACTCTGCAGATTGTTGCCCGGGATAAATTGAGGAGGAGAAAATGCCTTCCACTATATCAGTGTTATAGAAATATTCTATCTCCTACAGGTGGTGATTGCTTTTTGTAATTCCTATGGTACCATCTAGCGACACTTTACATATTAGGCAGGGATAGTTGACATCTGAGGAGTTTATACCGTACAGTCTCAGCTGGACATGAGATTAAACAGAATAAATACTCCTTAGCAGTTCGGGAAATGTTTAGCACTCCTGTCCTGCTGTGTATAATGAGTTATCTAGCAGAAAGTTCTTGATTGTACAGATATGCAGCTATTTCTGAGTAGACTAGGACACTGTAAACAGGTGAACTGAGGTATTTACAGTAGTTGGGAGCTACAGATTCTGTTCCCACTCTATGAGTGTCGTGGACACCCACAAGTGGGAGTAGTCCGTGTTAGTCGGCATGCTGACTGTCGGGATGTTGAGGGGGTGG
Source organism: Pseudophryne corroboree (assembly GCF_028390025.1). Taxonomy (NCBI): domain Eukaryota; kingdom Metazoa; phylum Chordata; class Amphibia; order Anura; family Myobatrachidae; genus Pseudophryne; species Pseudophryne corroboree. The sequence goes on from NC_086448.1 coordinate 532,199,640, forward strand.
GATGTAGGCATCGGTATTGTGACCACTGGTCACCCGAACACCGGTCACATAACTACATTCCTGTCAGAGCATAGAACTGTGATTACTGTGACCTTACAGACCTCTCTAAACATTTGCTCTGGTGGGGGAAAGACAGGAGCCGGTGCCCCGCCTGCTGGCAAAGCGGCCGTGGTATGTTTACATTTGACCTGAGACCCAACCCATTACATTGACTGGCACCTTTCAAATGTTTGGGGGGATGGCCCTCTCAACATTCTGGTGCCTACGAATACAACTAATGTGCAAGTTATTTCCGCTAAAATTGTGTGGCTCATTTCTGCCTGTGGCACTGCTGAGGTGTTATGGAAGACCAGGATGCTTCAATAGCGGCCTTCAGCTCTTCTACAACATTCGGTCTCAGCAGTGCCACAGACCGACAGAATCCATGCCACGCCGCATTGAGGCAGTAATTCATGCAAAAGGGGCCCAAACCAAGTACTGAGTACATATGCATGATTATACTTTTCAGAGGGCCTACATTTCTGTATTTCAAATTTTTTTTATTGATTTTATGTAATATTCTAATTTTCTGATATTTTGGATTTGTGGTTATCCTAAGCTGTAAGCCACAATCATCAAAATTATAACAAATAAAGGCTTGAAATATCTCACTTTGCATGTAATAAGTCTATATAATATAGTAGTTTCACCTTTTTAGTTGAATTACTGAAATAAATTAACTTTTGCACGATATTCTAATTTTCTGAGTTTCACCTGTATTTAAGTGAGGAAGTAGTCAGAGACCGATTTAAAAAAATTAAGATTAAAAAATTACCTGGTCCAACGGAATTCACCCAAGGGTTCTCATGGAGCTGCACTCCGAATTAGCAAGACCCCTATACTTTATTTTTATTAACTCACTTACATCAGGCATGGTCCCCAAAGACTGGTGTATAGCGGAAGTAGTGCCGATATTTAAAAAGGGAAATAATTCTGAACCATGTAATTATAGACCATTAAATCTTACATCTATTTTGGGGAAAGTACTGGAAGGTATTTTAAGGGATAGAATACAGGAGTTCCTCTAAACCAATAAAGTTATTAATAGGCACTAACACGGATTTGTGAAGGATAGATCATGTCAAACTAACTTAATAGGCTTTTATGAAATGGTTAGTGCGAACCTAGATCAGGGTAAAGAGGTGGATGTAATCTTTTTAGACTTTATCAAAGCTTTCGATATAGTACCTCATATGAGACTCATATAGAAATGAAGAGAACTTGGGCTAGGGAGCACAATATGCACATGGGTTAGAAAATGGTTGGATAAAAGGGAGCAGAGAGTTGTGATAAATGGAACGTTTTCGAATTGGACTGAAGTACTAAGTGGAGTGCCACAAGGGTCTGTACTTGGACTACTATTGTTTAACATTTTCATAAATGATCTAGATGTGGGTCTAGAGAGTACAGTGTAAATTTTTGCAGACAATACCAAACTATGTAAGGTTATAAATTTGGAGGGGAATGTTAAGTCTCTACAGAACAACTTATTTAGATTAGAAACATGGGCAGCAAAATGGAGAGTGTGGTTTAACATAGACAAATGTAAGGTAATGCACTTTGGTAGCAAGAACAGAAACACTACCTACATACTGAATTGGGAGAAACTAGGGGATTTTGTACTGAAAAAAGATTTAGGTGTTCACATTAATAACAAACTTAGCAGTAGTACCCAAAGTAGGAATGCAGCAAAAGAGGCAAACAAGGTATTAGCACGCATAAAGCGTGGAATTGATGCAAGGGATAAGCGTGTCATACTCCCATTGTACAAATCACTGGTGCGGCCACATCTCGAATACTGTTCACAACTATGGGCAACATACTATAAAAAGGACATCCTAGAACTAGGAAAGGTTCAAAGAGAGGCAACCAAACTGACCAAGGGGATGGAGATGCTAGAATACGAGGAAAGGTTCGATAGGCTAGGTATATTTACAGTGGGAAAAAAGGAAATTAAGAGGGGACATGATTAAGATTTACAAATATAAAAGGGGTCAATACACAGAGCTAGTGGGGGATTTGTTTTTGGTAAGATCACCACAAAGGACACGGGGACACCAGGCGTAATATGGATAATCGGCTCTACCAGGCATAATGTGTAACGTGTAATGGGCTCTACCAGGCGTAATATGTATAATAGGCTATATCTGGCGTAATATGTATAATGGACTCTACCAGGTGTAATGTGTACAAATGGCTCTATCAGGTGTAATGTGTATAATGGGCTCTACCTGGCATAATGTATGTTATGGGCTCTACTTGGCATAATGTGTGTAAGGAGCTCTACCAGGTATAATGTGTACAAGGGGCCACTCACTACCAGCTGCTCCATAGAGTTCCATACAGGTGCAAGCAACCCATCTATGGTGGCCAGAAGCTAGGGGCGCCAAACAGAGATTTTATCTTGCTCCCCCAACCAAAAAACGTTCTGACGCTCTTGTTATAGATGAATCCAAACTTACTGTAAAGCCTGGGTGAAGAGTAGGTGTAGGTTTATAAATTTACTTACAGTTCTACTTTTTACTCTTACTACTGTAACATACTTAAGTGCCAGTAAAAAATGTGGATATATTTTTAGAAAAGTGGCAATACATTTTTTTTACAAGGATTACAAAGTGTGCTGCTCATTGTAGTTTCTGCTGTTTATCTCTCTCTAAGGGGTATATTTACTAAAGAGGAGATGTTGCCCATAGCTACAAATCATATTCTAGCTATTGTCATATAGAAGTTGCTAGATAAATGATAAGTAGTATCTGATTGGTTGCTATGGGCTACATATCCACTTCTAAAAACCCGCATTGTAGTAACGATACGGGTTGGGTATGCATTACCCGTCACCATACCAATGCCGGGATCCCGGTGGCAGTATGCCAGCGGGGGTGCGAGCGAAACAAGCCCCTTGCGGGTTTGCTGCCTTGCCACGCTGCGGGCTTGGTGGTGAGCTGCGCGCGCCACAGTTTCTATTCCCCCGCTATGGGTGTCGTGGACACCCACGAGTGGGAGTAGTCCCTGCTACTTGGCATGCCGACTGTCGGGATGGTAAGGAGTCGGGATGTAGGGGGCGGTGTTGTGACCGCAGGTCACATAACTACATCACTAAATATACATCTAAATCTCTCACTCTCTTTATCTCTTTCTCTGTCTGAAACAGCAAATACCTCACTACACAAGGAGAAATGTAGACAAAATGGATAATATAAAGAATGGCAACTTTATTTCCCTAAGGGCTTGTAGACAGCTGTGCTTTGTACTGGCACTAGTTAAATGTGTAGCCCAAACCTTGCTATTTGTCCTTGTTTTCACAGCGTGTCTGAAATGTGCTGAAGAATGCGTCTCAAAGCTTCCTTGCAGCAATGAGTGTGATCAAATTCAAGTTATATATCCTGCCTAGAATGTCATTGTATCTTAATGCCATTTTTTTGTCGGTGCTTGAGACATGACACAATGCAATGCACATGCTTGTCAGAAATTTTGTGTGTAAATGTTCACTTACATTATTTTTCAGACTATCAGCCTCATAGCGTGATCAATATGCCTTAACATGTAAACAAAAAAGGTCATTTATTTGTCTTGTATTTGCTATTAAGTACACAGTGGGTTATCATACAGCGGTAGTTAATGCTGCCACTTATAATTCTTCTTGTGTAATATTGTTATATATTCCATCCACTTACATTTTCCCCACCGCCACTTCGAAATTGCCATTCAATCAATAACAAACTGAAACAAATTCATTACTACACCATTTTTATTAAATACACTTTTGTTTAGCTTTTTATGGGCGATATTTGTTTACACTATGTATTTTAAGTTGGAGCTGTATGACCAGATCCATGTTCATGGTTTAATGGTTTAACTGGGAATTTTTGTTTTTAGCAGAACATTTGTTATCATACCGAAACAGATGCAGTAGCCCTTTTCCCATTCACTAAATAGGCTAAAAAGGAAAGAATCACAAAAATATATATTTAACAAATTTCTCCATCGTTTCCCATACTTTTTATAGTAATCCTAGGGGAGAAGATTCATTTGAATGTAATGTTCCACTGGGCAAGTTGGTATCAAAATTTTCTGTGTATACACTTTGTAAATAGCCACGTTATTTAAATCAGCATAGGCATTTGTTCTATCTTTCTTTTCTTTTTCTTTTTTGTTTTTCTTTTTATGTTTTTTTCAATATTGATTTTTAACCAAGAGAGACCTTTAGGAGTTATTAAAGTTTAACTAGGTTGTCCCATTATTATTACTTCAGATGCCATTCAAATCGGATCTATTAGAATGTAATCTCTCATGAGCACAGCTCTCTTCCCTCATGTGCTTTGTCATCACTTATACTATCATCTACTCCCTACTTCCTTACAACCGCACCTAACCATTGGTTTGTGCCAACCTGCTACTTATTCAGTGCTATGGCCGTTATCATAGCAATGTTTATAAATGATGGGGCAGTATGGATGGTGTAATGGTTAGCATTACTGCCTCACAGTACTGAGGTCATGGTTTCGATTCTCACCATGGCCTAACTATGTAGAGTTTGTATATTCTCCCCGTACTTGCGTGTGTTTCCTCCAGGTACAGTATATACTTGAGTATAAGTCGACCCGAATATAAGCCGAGGCACCTAATTTTACCACAAAAACCTGGGAAAACTTATTGACTCTAGTATAAGCCTAGGGTGGGAAATTCAGGTCTAGCCGTACACAGCCCTCATACTGCCAGATATGCCCCCACAGTGCCAAATATACCCTCATACTGCCAGATATGACCCCACAGTGCCAGATATGCCCTCATAGTGCCAGATATGCCCCCACAGTGCCAGATATACCCTCACACTGCCAGATATGCCCCCAGTGCCAGATATGCCCTCATAGTGCCAGATATGCCCCCACAGTGCCAGATATGCCCTCATACTGCCAGATATGCCCCCACAGTGCCAGATATGCCCTCATAGTGCTAGATATGACCCACAGTGCCAGATATGCCCTCATAGTGCCAGATATGCCCCCACAGTGCCAGATATGCCCTCATAGTGCCAGATATGCCCCCACAGTGCCAGATATGCCCTCATAGTGCCAGATATGCCCCCACAGTGCCAGATATGCCCTCATACTGCCAGATATACCCCCACAGTGCCAGATATGCCCCCACAGTGCCAGATATGCCCTCATAGTGCCAGATATGCCCCCACAGTGCCAGATATGCCCTCATAGTGCCAGATATGCCCCCACAGTGCCACATATGCCCCCCCCAAGTGCCAAATATGCTCCCCCAGTGCCAGTTACAACTTACCCTTCGCCTCTCCCACGCTGTTTTGTGAAGGAGGGACATGGAGGGCACAGCGCGCGCCTCTCCTGTGTCCCTCCTGCGTCTCCGGCGGCAGCGGCGTGTGTGTGTTAAATGAAGTGCTGGTTCATGAGCCAATCAGAGCTCACGAATGGGTACTTCATTTAATAGACCAGCCGCTGCCGCCGGAGACGCAGGAGGGACACAGGAGAGGCGCGCGCTGTGCCCTCTGTGTCCCTCCTTCCCACTGACTCAAGTATAAGCCGAGGGGGCTTTTTCAGCACAAAAAAAGTGCTGAAAAAGTCAGCTTATACTCGAGTATATACGGTACTCCAGTACCCGGAGGAGTTTGTATATTCTCCCAGTACTTGTGTGTAGGGAGGCCAATCCCGGGCCATTTTTTCAATCCCGGGTATCGGGATTGAAAAATGGTCAATCCCGGGATTCCCGGGATACCCGGGATTGGCTTTCAACTGTTTCCGGCCATCCCCCACGCCCCTCCCCGCCCCTCCCCACCTGCCCCGTAGACATTAAAAAAAGTACAAACCTGCACAGCCGGGTAGCTGGTGAGGAGGAGGAGGCGGGGGAGTGCAGGGGAGCCGGTGGAGGAGTGCAGGGAAGCCAGGAGGAGGCGGCGGGTAAGTGCATGAGGAGCCGGTAGGAGGCGGAGGGTAAGTGTAGGGGGAGCAGGGAGGAGGCAGCGGGTGAATACTGCTGTAACTTCCTGCTCTGCGGCTGCTGACAGCTCAGCGTGACCTCACAGGCACAGGTCACGCTGCGCAGGGGGAGCTGAGAGGAGGGAGCTGGGCAGCGTTTGAGCGTCCTGAGGACGCTCAACGCTGATCCCTCAATCCCCGGGATTGGACCTTCCAATCCCGGGATTAAATCCCGGCCGTTTTTGGGCCTAAATCCCGGGATCCCGCCGATCCCGATCCCGGGATTGGCCTCCCTACTTGTGTGGGTTTCCTACAAGTTTTCCAGTTTAAATTATTAAGTGTTATCACAATTCGAAGTTCATGTTTGAATGCTGTTTGTGCAAATTGTGGGCAAGGAAAAAATGAAAACCTTCTTACTATGCAATTATATCTAGCAGCAGTCACTTACCACTGTGGCTACTAGATGGAAGTCATGCAAGGGCACATTTCCCCACGTAACTAAATCAATTTATAAATGTAAATCTGATATATGCCACAACCAACTGTGTTGAGTGTGTTGAAAGAGGAATGCGTTACTGCGCAGATTCCCCTTTTTCTGTTCTCCAGGAAGGCTTCATGCCATATCCCAAGATGGCTGCCAAGATCTCTACTGAGCATGTGCAGGGGTCATCTTGATTGTTTACTGTGTGAGACTGTTTTACTGACATGGTGGAACACACAGTAGAAGTCTCATACTTAGCTCCAGAGAGACCTGCAATTACTTGCAATCCAAAAGCTGTTTCAGCGTCTCTGCACCGCTACCCATTTGCAGTATACACTCAAAGGATGTTGAGCTGTATGAAACCCTGCTATACTCAAGATGTGCTCCATCACCAGTATGTATGTAACAGTGAGTACAGCTGTACCTGCTAATTATTAGTAAACCGATACCACTAGTTAGTAAATAGGCCATGGGTCTGCAACCTGCGGCTCTCCAGCTGCTGTGGAACTACACATCCCAGCATGCCCTGCCACAGTTTTGCTATTAAGACATGGGTCTGCAGGGCTGTTTAGTTCCACACAGCTGGAGAGCTGCAGGTTGCAGACCCACGAACTAAGCTGTTCATAGTTTGAAGCTTTTGCTGTTGTGTGCCTACATAAATAACCCTGCAATATCAACACCTGTACAAACATAATTTACAACAGTTTATGGGCCTAGGCACCCAAACAAACAAGCTACTAGGACGCCAGAACAGCATAGGTGCCATCTTAGGCACATATGTAATGCAGACTGCCATAGAGCACAGAGTGAAGACAGCACAGATTGTTTCCAATGCAGCCACAGAAACTGTTTAGTGCACAAAGGCTGCATAGTTATGTCTGTAAGAATCATGAACACAGGAGCTACACAAATAATGAGATTTATCATGTTAAAAGGTACAGAGAATTATACAACCTAGAAGTTTGATATGGACATGCAATTAAAGAGTGACAGATTATGGATGGTCACAATAAATCCTGGTGCAGCTCCAAGCCTAGATGATCTGGTAATAGCTATAGGCACTACAGGCAACATACCAGGATGGAGGTCTCATGGGGAGAATACATTTAAGATGTGTATTGTATAACACAGTATTGAGTGACTGCAGCAGTATGAGTGATTACAAAGACAAAATGATGTCTATTGGAGTGCAAATAAATGAAGAGATTGCTACAGCAATGTTACAAAACTTGACACCTGAGTTTGACGTCCTAGTTGTAGCATTAGAGTTACTACTGTACTAAGAACGTGACCTGTGAGTTCAATACTGAGACTCAGGGCCGGAGCTTCCACTAGGCAGCTTAAGGCAGCTGCCTAGGGCGCCGGGACCTGAGGGGGCGGCCTGCTACAGCTGCCCTACCTTTTACAGCCACTGCAATCCCCCAGAATGCGTATCTTACAGTAGCCATGACTGCTAAGCTTCCGTTTTGCAGCCTCCAGCTCTACCTCCACCTGGCACAGGCAGTAACTTTGACAGCTCCTGGAGTCCTGGCTGGGGGTGACATGCAGCACTGCTCTTCATTCCAGATTCTTTCACAGACTACACAGTTTTAACTCTGCACTGCAGCCTGCAGGTAAGGTGGCTGCACAGTGCATTCTCTGCATTGATAAGGAAAGAGGGCGAGAGCAGCGGTGTGGTGAGGGGGTGGGGGGGGAGGAGATAAGGAGCAGGCATGTACACAGTCTGGGGGGATGAGCAGCAGCATGCACACAGATTTTGGGGGGATAGAACAGCAGACATTTACCAGAGTAGGGGGGAGGGGGTGAGAGCAACATGCCTTTCATCTGAAGGGTGGGTAGGGGGAAGGGGGTGTAGTATTGTATGCCGGCGGCCGGGCTCCCAGCGACCAGCATACCGGCGCCGGGAGCCCGACCGCTCGCATACCGACAGCGTGGCGAGCACAAATGAGCCCCTTGCGGGCTCGCTGCGCTCGCCGCGCTGCAGGCACGGTGGCGCGCTAAGCACGCCACGCTATTTATTCTCCCTCCAGGGGGGTCGTGGACCCCGACGAGGGAGAATATGTGTCGGTAGGCCGGGTGTCGGGATTCCGGCGCCGGTATACTGTGCGCCGGGATCCCGACATTCGGCAACCAGAAGACCACCTGGGGGAAGGGGCAGAAGGCAGAAGTTTTGCCTAGGGTGCCGAGAAACCTTGCACCGGCCCTGCTGAGACTACTACATTCCATACAAAAAGTGATACATCCAGAAAATTCAAGTTTAGGTGCTATAATTGTCAAAAGATATATCACAAAGCATTTGGGTGTAAGCAGAAAAGTGTGAATCCTGCACAAAGAAATGCAACGGCAGAGATGAGTTAGCCCTGAGTGTTACAGTTAGCCATATGAAGGATTGTTAGTATATTGATTTGGGCACAACAAGGCATTTCAGCTGCAATGAGGAATGACAATTTAACCAACTATGAGAGTAATTCAGAGCTGATCGCTGCTGTGCATTTTCGCACAGCGGGCGATCAGGTCCAAACTGTTTATGCATATGCACCACAATGTGCAGGTGCATCACACAGGTACAAAACGGATCGCCGCTCAGCGATGGGTTTGTGCGACGGATCCATTCGCATGGGCGATCACAAGGAGATTGACAGGAAGGCGGCGTTTTTGGGTGTCAACTGACCATTTTCAGGGAGTGTCTGGAAAAACGCATGCGTGTCCATGTGTTTGCAGGGAGGGTTTCTGACGGCAATTCTGGTCCCGCACAGGCTGATGTGATCGCAGTGGCTGAGTAAGTCCGGGGCTGCGCAGAGACTGCACAAAATCTGTTTGTACAGCTCTGCTACACATGTGTTCGCACACTTGCACAGCTAAAATACACTCCCCCTGTAGGCGGTGACTATCGGATCGCAGCAGTGCAAAAATCGCTTGCTAGCGATCAGGTCTGAATTAGGTCCTATGACTCTATCATCCTTAAAGGGATTGGCAACCAAGTCCTTACAGCCATAAAAGTTGGAATGATTACCTCTTGGAACAAGAACAAAAGTAACAGAAATCTAAGACATGTTTTATGTACCAGAGATGGGGAAAAATCTTGTTGCCATCAGTGTCCTAAAACACAGAGGCCACATAATTCACTTTGCAATGACAAAGTCGTCAGCCACTTCCCTAGTCAGCAAGTAAAAGCTATAAAACCACTCAGTGCATTCAGCTGCGCATAATCCAAAGGAAGTAAAGTTTGTTAGTGAATACAGATACTTTGTGACGTTTATAGCAGAGATGTGCGGGTTTGGATTTACCTGGATTTACTTGGATTCCAAAAACGCATTTTATTGGCTATCCAGTTGTAATGTACTTTGGATAACCAATAAGATAAATCCAGATAAATCCAGATAAATCCAAACTTGCGCTAATTTGGCATTAAGAATCAAATAAATCCAAACCTGCTCATCTCTTGTTTATAGATGACTTCACAAGGATGACACATGTGCTTCATCACAAAGGAATCTGAATTTGTGAAAAAGATTGCAGATTACAAGAGAATTGTAGTAACTCAAACAGGTTACAAACTCAGGAAAGATATACCAAGGTATAATTGGGTGCTTAGGACGTGAGATGCTTTACTTAGCAGCTGCCTCAAAAAGCAGGGGGAAGTCACTCCCACAAAAGGCATTAAAAACAACAACAGAAAGGAGGCTGCGCTAGAATACAATAGAAAAATGAAGTGTCAAAGAGCAGGTTAGATTTCTCTAATTAAACAGTTTAATAAAACATTATAAAAACACATGCATGTCACTTAAAGGTAAAAGTATGAATTCATATACTGAATTAAGATAAGATTACTCTTTATAAACAAGAAGATGTTTGTGCTGGAGTAGTCCAATCCTATTTTAACCCCTGTATCAGAAGCACTGATCCAAACAGCAGTGTCCCATAGGCAAATGAGAGTCCAATAGGAAATGGGAGCAATTCGGAAAGTTGGCTCCAAAGGTGCTCTTGGGATGAGCTCCTCATGCATTATGGTGTGGGCAAGTCTCCATTTGAAAACAACTGCTAGGTCCTCTCAAGGTGGGATAAAGTTATTTATATCCTGGGGATGGTCCGGTTTTCTGCTCCAGTGTTCCTGACTTGGTAATAACAGCAGCTGATGCGTTTCACTGCATTCAGCTTGCAGCTTTTGCCATCTGACGCATTTTACTGCATTCAGCTTGCAGCTTTTTCATTTATGAAAAAGTTGAACAATAGTGGTCCAAGTACAGACCCTTATGGCACTCCACTTAGTACTTCAGTCCATTTTTAAAAAAAGTTACATTTACCACAACTCGGTGCTTCCTATTATCTAACCAGTTTCTAACCCAAGTGCATATTGTGCTCCCTAGCCCCAGTTCTTGTAACTTATAGATAAGTCTCATGTGCGGTACTGTGTTGAAAGTTTTAGCAAAGTCTAAAAAGATTAAATCAACCTCCTTACCTTGGTCTAGGTTCGCACTAACTGTTTCATAAAATAATAAGTTTGTTTCACTTGATCTATCCTACAGAAATCCATGTTGGTTCCTAATAATAACCTTATTGGCTTCAAGGAAATTCTGTATACTATCCCTTAAAATACCTTTCAGTACTTTCCCCACTATAGATGTAAGACTAACTGGTCTATAGTTACCCGATTCAGATTTATTATTTTATTACCAGTTATTTATATAGCGCACACATATTCCGCAGCGCTTTACAGAGACTATTTTCCTATTCACATTGGGCCCTGTCTCAGTGGACCTTACAGTCTATATTCCCTACCACATGTACATGAGCACACATTCATACTAGGGTTAATTTGTGTTGGGATCCAGTTGACCTACCAGTATATTTTTGGATTGTGGGAGGAAACCGGAGTACCCAGAGGAAACCCACGAAAGTAAGGGGAGAATATACAAACTCTGCACAGGTAGAGCCATGGTGGGAATCAAACCCATGACCTCAGTGCTGTGAGGCAGTAATGCTAACTATTACACCATCCGTACTGCCCGAACCTAATCCAGCAGTACATACTTACCTTTGGGACCCAGACTCTTCTTAATGCCAGCGTCTGTATTCTGTTACTTCCCTTTTTGAATATCGCCGCTACTTCTACTGTACGCCAGTCTTTGGGAACCATGACTATTGTAAGTGAGTCATTGAAGATCAAAAATAGCGGTCTCGCTAGTTTGGAGTGTAGTTCCATGAGAACTCTAGGGTGAATTCCATCTGGACCAAGTGACTTATTAATCTTAATTTTTTTTTGAATCGCTCACAGGCTACTTCCTCTCTTAAATAAACACTTAGCAAGGGGACATTATCGTTGCTTAGGTTATGAGTTAATCCCGCCATCTGGTCCAAATGAGAAAATTTGTTATTATCGTCTTTGATTAAGACGCCCAACTTGTCTTTTAAAGGGCCTATACTCTCCTTCTTTAATCTTTTGCAATTAATATATTTAAAAAACATTTTGGAGGTTTGAGTTACTTTCCTTTGCTACTAGCTTTTCAGTTTCTATTTTAGCCGCTCTTATTTCTTTTTTGCATATTTTGTTACAATCCTTATGCAGTCTTTGTTACAATTCCACTGATTACTTTAGCCCAGGTGGAAAACATTCCATTAACCACCACTCGCTGTTCCCTGTTATCAAACCAATTACGCATCCATGTACAAATAGTGTTTCCTATACCAAGATCCCTTAATTTGAAAATCAGTTTCCTGTGAGGCACTGTGTTGGAAGCTTTTGAAAAATCCAGATAGATCACATCTACTGCGCTACTCTGGTCAAGATGATCACTGACTTTTTCATAGAAGCTAATCAAACGGGGCTTCCCGTGGGTGGGCCGAATTGACTGGCCGCATCTTAAGAGAGCTCTCTGTCCTGGCTGCTGAAATTACCCCTTATCACCGGATGCACCAGGACCGGGACCCTGGTGCTTCCATACACAGGGCCTGGAGATATCACAGGGCAAAGCGGCGCTGCTTGCCGACTCGCCCCTGCACTTTCCTCACCACCGGAGTCAGCACAAGCTGTGTGCGGTAGAATTGGATTCCGGCTGCATCTGAGCTCCGGCTGTGGGAGTGCTCACACTGCACTAGTGGGTATCACGCTGGTCTCTACCCGCTTCAAGCGGCGTCTGCCTCAGGGCTCTGAGGACTCCCTGTCTCCCTCCCCAGCTCTACACAGACTCCCTTTTCCTAAATAAGCAGGCACACCACACTGCAGCCTGTCTATTTCTATAAATAGCATTGCATCTGCAGCGGTTAGTGTGTGTGTCCCTGCCTGGCTCTACTTCTCTCTCTCTGAGTATAGCACAGCTATACCTTCGAGTGGCACACCTTACAGTACCAGTGGAGCCTTCTTCAGTGAAAACATTTTCTGATATTTCCCCCCTGCTTTGCGTCAAACTATTACTATACTACAGTTCCTCTGCTACTGGGAATTGACCATGGAGCAGTATGTGGATAAAACACCCAGAGCAACTAAAGGTTCCCAGAATAAAAATAAAGCCGCATCTAAAGACAAAGACACCTATTTGTATCACTCATTTTCCCCTGTCTCACGTAGCCGGGGAGACTCCATGGATACCCTGGTTGTAGCTGATAAAATCAGCCCTTCATCTGTTCAGAGAGCCAAAGAAATCTCAGACATTTTTTCGCCTCTTTTGGATACAAAGCTGGCCCCATTAATGGAGGCCATCAACTCGACTGCTGCTCAAATAATGCAACACACCAAACATCTCGTGTAAGCAGAGGACCACATCTCCACTCTGGAGGATGACCAGCTTGAGGCTAAATCACAACTGTAGACACATGATGCCAATCTTGCGGCACTCAATGATAAAATTGAAGATTTGGAAAATCGCAATCTGCTGGAATAATCTGTGCGTTATTGGCCTTCCAGAGACGGTTCGACCAAAAGATCTTCTGGATCTGGTTTCTCAATGGCTCCCTGACACTCTTGGTCTATCTTAAACGCCCACATCCTACATGGTGGAAAGGGCGCATTGCATCGGTCCTTAAAAACAATCTTCTCAACACCACCCAAGACCAGTAATCCTCAAGCTTCTGAACTATCTGGACAAGGTGAAAATTATGGAGCCTTACCGCAAATCCAACAACCTCTGCTATGAAGGTTGCAAATTACCCTTCTTCCAGGACTTTTTTTTTCAAGTGTCTTCACGGCGACTGGAGTTTTCACCGGTCGGCAAGGATCTTTACTCTAAGGACATCCGAATTGCACTCCTTTATCCCAGAAAGCTGAGGATCTTCCATGCTGGCAAACCGCACTACTTTGAAACCCCCGAAGCTACCCAGAACTTTCTAAGTTCCCTGACTTCGTCCTCATCTGGCTCACTTATGGATGGCGCAGATTGACTATACGTAGATTGATAAGTATGACGATGATATGCTTCCCTTCTCTTTTTCTAATGTGTAACATAATGTTATGCTTGATTTTTCTGTTTTTACTCTTGCTATTGTTGCAGGGGGCTGCCCCTGTTTTAGCCTCAATACCAGGGTGGAGAGGAAATACCTATCTTTCCAGTTTTTTCTCAAATTTTCTTTTTTCGCTAATCTTGATATTATTTTGTTCGTATTACAACAGTTTTTAGGACTGTCATACTGGGTTCCCAAAATTTTAAAAAATTTAGACAGATGGCGACTGTTATATATTGTTGTAGCATTTACACGTATTATGGTTCAATTTGTTTTTCATGAATGTTATACGTATTTTACATTGGTGATTTTCTTTAGTCCCTCCCCTGCTCGCTGGGACAGGTGGACGGAAATATTATTGTGGCTTCCCCTTCCACGTTCTACCAGGATGGGTATTGAATAATGTTAGGGGCTCTTGCTACTGATGTCTCTACAAAACCAAAACTTCTCTTAAACTGGTCTCTTGGAACATGGAATGGTTGAACACTCCCATTAAACGGAAAAAAATCTTAAGTCATCTTAAAAAGTTTCGTCCTGATGTGGTGTTTCTACGAGAGACACATTGGCATCTGAGAGACCCCAATAAAGTATGGGATAATTGGATTGCTGATTATAGATGTGCCTCTTATACTACCAAAGCTTGAGGGTCTCGAGGAGTATTACTTCTGTTTAATAGATCATTGCAATATAAGATTAAGGACGAATGTATAGTTCCTGAGGGGAAGTTTCTGTTTTTGAAGGTAGATATCAAACGGGAAAGGTTCACCTTAGCGTGCATTTATGCCCCGACAGGGTCGAACATGTTATTTTTTTAAGACCTTTTTGTTAACCTGCAAGATTGGATGGAAGGCTCTTTAATTGTGGGAGGAGATTTAAATGTAGTCCTTGATCCCTCCTTAGATGTGTCGGGCGGACCCATACAATCAGGTGTGAGCAGACCCGCCCCATCCACATTGTCGCTACTGTTGGATTATTTACAATTAATGGATCCCTGGTGATTCCTATATCCTGACTCTAGAGAGTACTCTATTTTCCCCATCCTCACAAGATATATTCCTGCTTAGACTATTGGTTGATATCAGGGTTGTTAATAAATAGAGTTGAAGACTAACCATAGCTCATAGTCTCTTATCTGACCGTGCCCCCATCACCCTTACACTCACCTTGACAACACCCCACCTCTACTCCTATAACTGGCTGTTTTCTGATTACCTAACTTCCTCAGAAGATTTTAAACTCCATTTAACCCAGTCCTTTTATAACTATGCCCACGACAATAGTGTTCATTCTGACAATATAAATCTCATTTGGCAGGCTTCAAAACCAGTTCTCAGGAGTCACATATTATCTTATGTCACCACTAAAAAAAAAAAAACAGTTTCAGGAGAGACTGACCCATGCAACCCAAAAAGTGACCTCATCATACTCTCAATTGCTAGCTGACCCTTATGATTCTAACAGACTACTATATAAAGATGCCAAATTGGTCCATGACACCCTTTGCTATGAGCAGGCTAAATTGTTCCTATCCTTTCTATCTAGTAAATATTTTCGGTGGGGCAATCGCCCTGTTAAATTATTAGCAAACTTAGTGAAAACTTCGTCTGCCCCTAAACATATCTCCTCCTTTCGAATTAATCAGGGTACATTAACACTGGCTCAGGATAAAATTAGTGACGCCAAATTCTACAGTTCCATTCTTACAGGTCACCCGGCCCCACTAGATTTTAACTAGAGATGAGCGCCTGAAATTTTTCGGGTTTTGTGTTTTGGTTTTGGGTTCGGTTCCGCGGCCGTGTTTTGGGTTCGAACGCGTTTTGGCAAAACCTCACCGAATTTTTTTTGTCGGATTCGGGTGTGTTTTGGATTCGGGTGTTTTTTTCAAAAAACACTAAAAAACAGCTTAAATCATAGAATTTGGGGGTCATTTTGATCCCAAAGTATTATTAACCTCAAAAACCATAATTTACACTCATTTTCAGTCTATTCTGAATACCTCACACCTCACAATATTATTTTTAGTCCTAAAATTTGCACCGAGGTCGCTGTGTGAGTAAGATAAGCGACCCTAGTGGCCGACACAAACACCGGGCCCATCTAGGAGTGGCACTGCAGTGTCACGCAGGATGTCCCTTCCAAAAAACCCTCCCCAAACAGCACATGACGCAAAGAAAAAAAGAGGCGCAATGAGGTAGCTGTGTGAGTAAGATTAGCGACCCTAGTGGCCGACACAAACACCGGGCCCATCTAGGAGTGGCACTGCAGTGTCACGCAGGATGGCCCTTCCAAAAAACCCTCCCCAAACAGCACATGACGCAAAGAAAAAAAGAGGCGCAATGAGGTAGCTGTGTGAGTAAGATTAGCGACCCTAGTGGCCGACACAAACACCGGGCCCATCTAGGAGTGGCACTGCAGTGTCACGCAGGATGTCCCTTCCAAAAAACCCTTCCCAAACAGCACATGACGCAAAGAAAAAAAGAGGCGCAATGAGGTAGCTGTGTGAGTAAGATTAGCGACCCTAGTGGCCGACACAAACACCGGGCCCATCTAGGAGTGGCACTGCAGTGTCACGCAGGATGTCCCTTCCAAAAAACCCTCCCCAAACAGCACATGACGCAAAGAAAAAAAGAGGCGCAATGAGGTAGCTGACTGTGTGAGTAAGATTAGCGACCCTAGTGGCCGACACAAACACCGGGCCCATCTAGGAGTGGCACTGCAGTGTCACGCAGGATGTCCCTTCCAAAAAACCCTCCCCAATCAGCACATGATGCAAAGAAAAAGAAAAGAAAAAAGAGGTGCAAGATGGAATTGTCCTTGGGCCCTCCCACCCACCCTTATGTTGTATAAACAAAACAGGACATGCACACTTTAACCAACCCATCATTTCAGTGACAGGGTCTGCCACACGACTGTGACTGATATGACGGGTTGGTTTGGACCCCCCCCAAAAAAGAAGCAATTAATCTCTCCTTGCACAAACTGGCTCTACAGAGGCAAGATGTCCACCTCATCTTCACCCTCCGATATATCACCGTGTACATCCCCCTCCTCACAGATTATCAATTCGTCCCCACTGGAATCCACCATCTCAGCTCCCTGTGTACTTTGTGGAGGCAATTGCTGCTGGTCAATGTCTCCGCGGAGGAATTGATTATAATTCATTTTAATGAACATCATCTTCTCCACATTTTCTGGATGTAACCTCGTACGCCGATTGCTGACAAGGAGAGCGGCGGCACTAAACACTCTTTCGGAGTACACACTTGTGGGAGGGCAACTTAGGTAGAATAAAGCCAGTTTGTGCAAGGGCCTCCAAATTGCCTCTTTTTCCTGCCAGTATAAGTACGGACTGTGTGACGTGCCTACTTGGATGCGGTCACTCATATAATCCTCCACCATTCTATCAATGTTGAGAGAATCATATGCAGTGACAGTAGACGACATGTCCGTAATCGTTGTCAGGTCCTTCAGTCCGGACCAGATGTCAGCATCAGCAGTCGCTCCAGACTGCCCTGCATCACCGCCAGCGGGTGGGCTCGGAATTCTGAGCCTTTTCCTCGCACCCCCAGTTGCGGGAGAATGTGAAGGAGGAGATGTTGACAGGTCGCGTTCCGCTTGACTTGACAATTTTGTCACCAGCAGGTCTTTCAACCCCAGCAGACCTGTGTCTGCCGGAAAGAGAGATCCAAGGTAGGCTTTAAATCTAGGATCGAGCACGGTGGCCAAAATGTAGTGCTCTGATTTCAACAGATTGACCCCCCGTGAATCCTTGTTAAGCGAATTAAGGGCTGCATCCACAAGTCCCACATGCCTAGCGGAATCGCTCCCTTTTTCGCTCCTTCTTCAATGCCTCCAGCTTCTTCTGCAAAAGCCTGATGAGGGGAATGACCTGACTCAGGCTGGCAGTGTCTGAACTGACTTCACGTGTGGCAAGTTCAAAGGGCATCAGAACCTTGCACAACGTTGAAATCATTCTCCACTGCACTTGAGACAGGTGCATTCCACCTACTATATCGTGCTCAATTGTATAGGCTTGAATGGCCTTTTGCTGCTCCTCCAACCTCTGAAGCATATAGAGGGTTGAATTCCACCTCGTTACCACTTCTTGCTTCAGATGATGGCAGGGCAGGTTCAGTAGTTTTTGGTGGTGCTCCAGTCTTCTGTACGTGGTGCCTGTACGCCGAAAGTGTCCCGCAATTTTTCTGGCCACCGACAGCATCTCTTGCACGCCCCTGTCGTTTTTTAAAAAATTCTGCACCACCAAATTCAAGGTATGTGCAAAACATGGGACGTGCTGGAATTTGCCCATATTTAATGCACACACAATATTGCTGGCGTTGTCCGATGCCACAAATCCACAGGAGAGTCCAATTGGGGTAAGCCATTCCGCGATGATCTTCCTCAGTTGCCGTAAGAGGTTTTCAGCTGTGTGCGTATTCTGGAAAGCGGTGATACAAAGCGTAGCCTGCCTAGGAAAGAGTTGGCGTTTGCGAGATGCTGCTACTGGTGCCGCCGCTGCTGTTCTTGCGGCGGGAGTCCATACATCTACCCAGTGGGCTGTCACAGTCATATAGTCCTGACCCTGCCCTGCTCCACTTGTCCACATGTCCGTGGTTAAGTGGACATTGGGTACAACTGCATTTTTTAGGACACTGGTGAGTCTTTTTCTGACGTCCGTGTACATTCTCGGTATCGCCTGCCTAGAGAAGTGGAACCTAGATGGTATTTGGTAACGGGGGCACACTGCCTCAATAAATTGTCTAGTTCCCTGTGAACTAACGGCGGATACCGGACGCACGTCTAACACCAACATAGTTGTCAAGGACTCAGTTATCCGCTTTGCAGTAGGATGACTGCTGTGATATTTCATCTTCCTCGCAAAGGACTGTTGAACAGTCAATTGCTTACTGGAAGTAGTACAAGTGGGCTTACGACTTCCCCTCTGGGATGACCATCGACTCCCAGCGGCAACAACAGCAGCGCCAGCAGCAGTAGGCGTTACACGCAAGGATGCATCGGAGGAATCCCAGGCAGGAGAGGACTCGTCAGAATTGCCAGTGACATGGCCTGCAGGACTATTGGCATTCCTGGGGAAGGAGGAAATTGACACTGAGGGAGTTGGTGGGGTGGTTTGCGTGAGCTTGGTTACAAGAGGAAGGGATTTACTGGTCAGTGGACTGCTTCCGCTGTCACCCAAAGTTTTTGAACTTGTCACTGACTTATTATGAATGCGCTGCAGGTGACGTATAAGGGAGGATGTTCCGAGGTGGTTAACGTCCTTACCCCTACTTATTACAGCTTGACAAAGGGAACACACGGCTTGACACCTGTTGTCCGCATTTCTGGTGAAATACCTCCACACCGAAGAGCTGATTTTTTTGGTATTTTCACCTGGCATGTCAACGGCCATATTCCTCCCACGGACAACAGGTGTCTCCCCGGGTGCCTGACTTAAACAAACCACCTCACCATCAGAATCCTCCTGGTCAATTTCCTCCCCAGCGCCAGCAACACCCATATCCTCCTCATCCTGGTGTACTTCAACACTGACATCTTCAATCTGACTATCAGGAACTGGACTGCGGGTGCTCCTTCCAGCACTTGCAGGGGGCGTGCAAATGGTGGAAGGCGCATGCTCTTCACGTCCAGTGTTGGGAAGGTCAGGCATCGCAACCGACACAATTGGACTCTCCTTGTGGATTTGGGATTTCGAAGAATGCACAGTTCTTTGCTGTGCTGCTTTTGCCAGCTTGAGTCTTTTCATTTTTCTAGCGAGAGGCTGAGTGCTTCCATCCTCATGTGAAGCTGAACCACTAGCCATGAACATAGGCCAGGGCCTCAGCCGTTCCTTGCCACTCCGTGTGGTAAATGGCATATTGGCAAGTTTACGCTTCTCCTCCGACAATTTTATTTTAGGTTTTGGAGTCCTTTTTTTACTGATATTTGGTGTTTTGGATTTGACATGCTCTGTACTATGACATTGGGCATCGGCCTTGGCAGACGACGTTGCTGGCATTTCATCGTCTCGGCCATGACTAGTGGCAGCAGCTTCAGCACGAGGTGGAAGTGGATCTTGATCTTTCCCTAATTTTGGAACCTCAACATTTTTGTTCTCCATATTTTAATAGGCACAACTAAAAGGCACCTCAGGTAAACAATGGAGATGGATGGATTGGATACTAGTATACAATTATGGACGGGCTGCCGAGTGCCGACACAGAGGTAGCCACAGCCGTGAACTACCGCACTGTACTGTGTCTGCTGCTAATATATAGACTGGTTGATAAAGAGATAGTATACTCGTAACTAGTATGTATGTATAAAGAAAGAAAAAAAAACCACGGTTAGGTGGTATATACAATTATGGACGGGCTGCCGAGTGCCGACACAGAGGTAGCCACAGCCGTGAACTACCGCACTGTACTGTGTCTGCTGCTAATATATAGACTGGTTGATAAAGAGATAGTATACTCGTAACTAGTATGTATGTATAAAGAAAGAAAAAAAAACCACGGTTAGGTGGTATGTACAATTATGGACGGGCTGCCGAGTGCCGACACAGAGGTAGCCACAGCCGTGAACTACCGCACTGTACTGTGTCTGCTGCTAATATAGACTGGTTGATAAAGAGATAGTATACTCGTAACTAGTATGTATGTATAAAGAAAGAAAAAAAAACCACGGTTAGGTGGTATATACAATTATGGACGGGCTGCCGAGTGCCGACACAGAGGTAGCCACAGCCGTGAACTACCGCACTGTACTGTGTCTGCTGCTAATATATAGACTGGTTGATAAAGAGATAGTATACTCGTAACTAGTATGTATGTATAAAGAAAGAAAAAAAAACCACGGTTAGGTGGTATATACAATTATGGACGGGCTGCCGAGTGCCGACACAGAGGTAGCCACAGCCGTGAACTACCGCACTGTACTGTGTCTGCTGCTAATATATAGACTGGTTGATAAAGAGATAGTATACTCGTAACTAGTATGTATGTATAAAGAAAGAAAAAAAAACCACGGTTAGGTGGTATATACAATTATGGACGGGCTGCCGAGTGCCGACACAGAGGTAGCCACAGCCGTGAACTACCGCACTGTACTGTGTCTGCTGCTAATATATAGACTGGTTGATAAAGAGATAGTATACTCGTAACTAGTATGCATGTATAAAGAAAGAAAAAAAAACCACGGTTAGGTGGTATATACAATTATGGACGGGCTGCCGAGTGCCGACACAGAGGTAGCCACAGCCGTGAACTACCGCACTGTACTGTGTCTGCTGCTAATATAGACTGGTTGATAAAGAGATAGTATACTCGTAACTAGTATGTATGTATAAAGAAAGAAAAAAAAACCACGGTTAGGTGGTATATACAATTATGGACGGGCTGCCGAGTGCCGACACAGAGGTAGCCACAGCCGTGAACTACCGCACTGTACTGTGTCTGCTGCTAATATATAGACTGGTTGATAAAGAGATAGTATACTCGTAACTAGTATGTATGTATAAAGAAAGAAAAAAAAACCACGGTTAGGTGGTATATACAATTATGGACGGGCTGCCGAGTGCCGACACAGAGGTAGCCACAGCCGTGAACTACCGCACTGTACTGTGTCTGCTGCTAATATATAGACTGGTTGATAAAGAGATAGTATACTCGTAACTAGTATGTATGTATAAAGAAAGAAAAAAAAACCACGGTTAGGTGGTATATACAATTATGGACGGGCTGCCGAGTGCCGACACAGAGGTAGCCACAGCCGTGAACTACCGCACTGTACTGTGTCTGCTGCTAATATATAGACTGGTTGATAAAGAGATAGTATACTCGTAACTAGTATGCATGTATAAAGAAAGAAAAAAAAACCACGGTTAGGTGGTATATACAATTATGGACGGGCTGCCGAGTGCCGACACAGAGGTAGCCACAGCCGTGAACTACCGCACTGTACTGTGTCTGCTGCTAATATAGACTGGTTGATAAAGAGATAGTATACTCGTAACTAGTATGTATGTATAAAGAAAGAAAAAAAAACCACGGTTAGGTGGTATATACAATTATGGACGGGCTGCCGAGTGCCGACACAGAGGTAGCCACAGCCGTGAACTACCGCACTGTACTGTGTCTGCTGCTAATATATAGACTGGTTGATAAAGAGATAGTATACTCGTAACTAGTATGTATGTATAAAGAAAGAAAAAAAAACCACGGTTAGGTGGTATATACAATTATGGACGGGCTGCCGAGTGCCGACACAGAGGTAGCCACAGCCGTGAACTACCGCACTGTACTGTGTCTGCTGCTAATATATAGACTGGTTGATAAAGAGATAGTATACTCGTAACTAGTATGTATGTATAAAGAAAGAAAAAAAAACCACGGTTAGGTGGTATATACAATTATGGACGGGCTGCCGAGTGCCGACACAGAGGTAGCCACAGCCGTGAACTACCGCACTGTACTGTGTCTGCTGCTAATATATAGACTGGTTGATAAAGAGATAGTATACTCGTAACTAGTATGTATGTATAAAGAAAGAAAAAAAAACCACGGTTAGGTGGTATATACAATTATGGACGGGCTGCCGAGTGCCGACACAGAGGTAGCCACAGCCGTGAACTACCGCACTGTACTGTGTCTGCTGCTAATATATAGACTGGTTGATAAAGAGATAGTATACTCGTAACTAGTATGTATGTATAAAGAAAGAAAAAAAAACCACGGTTAGGTGGTATATACAATTATGGACGGGCTGCCGAGTGCCGACACAGAGGTAGCCACAGCCGTGAACTACCGCACTGTACTGTGTCTGCTGCTAATATATAGACTGGTTGATAAAGAGATAGTATACTCGTAACTAGTATGTATGTATAAAGAAAGAAAAAAAAACCACGGTTAGGTGGTATATACAATTATGGACGGGCTGCCGAGTGCCGACACAGAGGTAGCCACAGCCGTGAACTACCGCACTGTACTGTGTCTGCTGCTAATATAGACTGGTTGATAAAGAGATAGTATACTACTAATATTATATATACTGGTGGTCAGGTCACTGGTCACTAGTCACACTGGCAGTGGCACTCCTGCAGCAAAAGTGTGCACTGTTTAATTTTAATATAATATTATGTACTCCTGGCTCCTGCTATAACCTATAACTGGCACTGCAGTAGTGCTCCCCAGTCTCCCCCACAATTATAAGCTGTGTGAGCTGAGCAGTCAGACAGATATATAATATATATAGATGATGCAGCACACTGGCCTGAGCCTGAGCAGTGCACACAGATATGGTATGTGACTGACTGAGTCACTGTGTGTATCGCTTTTTTCAGGCAGAGAACGGATATATTAAATAAACTGCACTGTGTGTCTGGTGGTCACTCACTATATAATATATTATGTACTCCTGGCTCCTGCTATAACCTATAACTGGCACTGCAGTAGTGCTCCCCAGTCTCCCCCACAATTATAAGCTGTGTGAGCTGAGCAGTCAGACAGATATATATAATATTATATATAGATAATAGATGATGCAGCACACTGGCCTGAGCCTGAGCAGTGCACACAGATATGGTATGTGACTGAGTCACTGTGTGCTGTGTATCGCTTTTTTCAGGCAGAGAACGGATTATAAATAAAACTGGTGGTCACTGGTCACTATCAGCAAAACTCTGCACTGTACTGAGTACTCCTAATGCTCCCCAAAATTAGTAAATCAAGTGTCTCTCTAATCTATTCTAAACGGAGAGGACGCCAGCCACATCCTCTCCCTATCAATCTCAATGCACGTGTGAAAATGGCGGCGACGCGCGGCTCCTTATATAGAATCCGAGTCTCGCGATAGAATCCGAGCCTCGCGAGAATCCGACAGCGTCATGATGACGTTCGGGCGCGCTCGGGTTAACCGAGCAAGGCGGGAAGATCCGAGTCGCTCGGACCCGTGAAAAAAAACATGAAGTTCTGGCGGGTTCGGATTCAGAGAAACCGAACCCGCTCATCTCTAATTTTAACACCGCCAGGATCGTTGTCCTTCCTAAACTAAAGACCCCACATTAGTTTCCTCTTATAGACCAATATCCCTTTTGAATCAGGAGATTTTTACAAAAATTATTGCTTCCCGTCTGGTTATGCCTAAACTGCTGCACCCAGCTCAAGCAGGTTTTCTGTGTAACAGACATTCAGTCCACAATGTCAGCTCATTATTGGCGGCCATGATCAAAACACACAACTCTCTGGAGATGAGAAACATAGTCCTTAGCTGCGGTGCTAATAAGGCCTTTGATAGTGTCTCCTGGGCTCATTTAGGTAGGAGTCTTCAGTACCAGGAATTTGGTCCTGACTTTTTGCATGTGTTTCACACCCTATATCGGCAGCTATTAGACTTTTTGACAATTAATGTCCACAATACCCGGCACTTCACTCTACACGTGGCACTAGACAGGGATGCCCCTATCCCCGCTTTTGTTCAACCTGGCTTTAGACCCCTTTTTAGATATTTTCTGAAAGGAGATAGATGGCATGGCATTAAATTAGCCCATTTGGAACTTCAATTTTCAACATTTGCAGATGACATCCTGCTTTATTTTAGAATCCCTATTACACGCTGCACCACACTCCATACCTAACACTGTAAAAGATAATGTCTTATTATCGCCTACCTATATGGCGTGGAGGGCGGTACGCTTTAATCTGAAATTGTCACAGCATTCCTCTCTATTTTTACCCCTTTGGGGTAATCCCAGCTTTGAACCGCACAACACTTCTCCGATATTTCATACATGGTATAAATGTAGCCTTAAGTATGTACATCACTTTTTAAGCAAGTAAAATTTAGTCCTGCTCACGTATTCACAGATAATGGAAAGATTTCCATCTTTGGTGATTCCCCTATTCCCCTTTTTGCAAGCGAGTAGTTATGTACAAAGGATTGTGGCCGCCCTGACTGAATGGGGTATGGTGAATACCTTGAATGGGGTACTATGCCATGACCTGGGTGGCCATTTCTCCACCGCTTTCATACACCCCTCTTCACGACCCTTACTTAATCTGGACTCTGGTACTATTGGCTTGCTGCGATGGAAACTAGAGTTTCCTGACCTCACCCTGAAATCCATTCTAGACGCTACTATGAATCTAGATAAAATACTGGTCTCAACCTCGTACACAGAGATGCACCAGAAAATCCTACATAGAGCATACTTCACACCAAAACTGAAGTTCCTCATTGGGGATGCCCATTCTTCTGATTGTTTTAAATGTGGTTAACCGGAAGTGGACATTGTTCATTGCTTGTGGTCCTGCCCGAAGGTGCAGGCCTTGTGGCACGCACTTCAAATATATATTACAAATGACCTAAAAATTAAATTCACTATTGATAAAACCTGGGCGTTTTGAGGGCATTTACTCTACATATCCCCCCAATACATTGTCTAAAGGAAACCGTGTTTTACTTGTTAAACTGGCTGCAGCCGCAAAAAAGTCGATACTCTCTCAATGGATATCCTCGGACCCTGTTCTCATTTCACTGCTAAACCCTAGAATCTCATATTTATTTTATTTAGATTGGACCAATACCACGCTTCAAAAAGAAAAGTTGACGGGGAAACATTTTGACACATGGCTCCCATATGTTCATACTTTATACCCGCTGGTTAGAGAGTACTTGTGGAAATGCTTCCAATCTACTAAATGGTACAACTTAGAAGTGTTAGACTCTGGTGTCCCATTTTGAACCATCCCAGACTAGAGGTGCATCTTTCCCTACCTAAGATGTGATTTTTGCAGAGCCGGCCATAGGCATAGGCAAACTAGGCAATTGCCTAGGGCATTTGATATACCTAGGGGCATCAGTAGCTTCTGCTGATTAAAATGATATGCAGCATGCCTATATTCTGTGTGTAGCATTTCATATGCAGATACAGCCACAGTCTCACACAGTATATAGGCATGCTGCATATCATTTTAATCAGCAGAAGCTGCTTGTGCATCCTAGCCACATACCAATGCAAATAAGCTGCATTTTCATAAAAAAAGGTGCCCGACGTTAGCATTGAGGCAAGATTTATGAGGACACATCTGTATCCAAGCAGAGGCAGAGGTCACAATGTTAGTGGCAGTGTGAGTGCTGTGTGCATGTGAGTGGGTTGGTTGTGCAGTAGTGTTCGGAATATGTGTAAGGAGCATTATGTGTGTCTTGTAAAAATGCATTCAAAATGTGCAACATATTTGTAAGGGGCACTATGTGTGTCATTATGTGTATAAGGGCATTAATAATGTTCGGCATATGTGTAAAAGGATACTACTGTATCAGTGACGTGCAGCTCACCGCACGTCCCTGTACTGTATGTGTGTCATTATGTGTATAGGGGCAGTAATAATGTGCAGCAAATGTGTAGGGGGCACTATGTGTGTCATTATGTGTATAAGGGAATTAATAATGTGCAGCATATGTGTAACAGGGTACTACTGTATGTGTGTTATCATGTGTATAAGGGCACTAATAATGTGCAGCAATGTGTAGGGGGCACTATGTGTGTCATTATGTGTATAAGGGCATTAATAATGTTCGGCATATGTGTAAGGGACATTATGTGTAAAAGGGCATTAATAAAGGTTGTCATAACGTGTAAGGCGCATTATGTTTATAAGGACATTAATAATGTGTCTCATGTGTAACGGGCATTACTCTGTGGCATTATGTGTATAAGGTGCTCCACTATGTGGCGTTACGTATAGAAGGGGCTCTACTGTGTCGTCTAATGTGAATAAAGAGCAATAGGGTGGGGTGTAATGTGAATAAGGAGCAATTCAGTGTGATGTAATGTGAATAAGGGGCTCTACTGTGAGGAGTAACGTTTATAAGGTAAAGTGATACTACTGTGGGATGTAATATGAATTATGGACACTATCGCATGATCAAATGTGAATAAAGTTGCAGTACTGTGTGACGTAATTGGAATTGGGGTTACTGTTGTGTGGCCATGCCCCTTGCCAGCAAAAACACACCCCTTTCTGGGCTGAGCAGCAAATGTGCGAACTGTTCCTATTTAAAATATAGGGGGTACAAACTCTAAAATAAGGACTGCTATGGGTGAGGGGTGATGGTGCTGGGAAAGAGGTGCAAGGTCAGAGGCGGAACCAGCAGTGGTGCTAGGGGGCACCAGCCAAAAACTTGCCTAGGGCGTCATATTTGTTAGGGACGGCTCTGGATTTTTGTGTACTGTCTGTATTCTCTATTTACTGCCTATCACCTTGTACATGCTCTTATCTTTCATATGATCACCATTATTTCTGTTAACTATGTACTGTATTGCAGGCTCACCCTGCCTTTGTTATATGTCTCTGTACTGTATACGTGTATTGCTTACCTTGCTGTTATCTCCTGTCAATAACCTATTTGAAAAAAAAGAAGAAGCTAATCAAACATGAACCACTAAACCAGCGCTTATCCATACAAGGATAACATACTTGATATTGACATTCCGAGTTGATCGCTCGCTAGCAGTTTTTAGCAGACACGCAAACGCTATGCCGCTGCCCACTGGGAGTGTATTTTAGCTTAGCAGAAGTGCGAATGAATGGATCGCAGAGTGGCTACAAAGTTTTTTTGTGCAGTTTCAGAGTAGCTCAAAACCTACTCAGCGCCTGTGATCACTTCAGACTGTTCAGTTCCTGTTTTGACGTCACAAACACGCCCTGCGTTCGCCCAGCCATGCCTTTTCCTGGCACGCCTGCATTTTTGTGAGCACTCCCTGAAAACGGCCAGTTGACACCCAGAAACGCCCACTTCATGTCAATCACTCTGCAGACACCAGTGCGACTGAAAAGCTTCGCTAGACCCCGTGTGAAACGACATTGTTCGTTGTAATAGTACGTCATGCGTGTGCATTGCGCCGCATACGCATGCGCAGAAGTGCCTTTTTTTGCCTCATGGCTGCACAGCGAACGAATGCAGCTAGCGATCAACTCGGAATGACCCCCATTGTAAATAGTAATCCACAACTATTGCAATTTACTGCAGTGATACTCCTACAATATCTTCCCTGTAACATTGCAACTCATGATAATAGCAAACGTGGGGGAAGACAACGTGCTTTGATTTCCATTCCTATTATAAAACTTTAATAACAGTCGTTTAACATATAATATTGCTTAAGGTGTATAAATCTGAAGCCTTATACTAAACATTCGACAAGTGAAACATGAGCATTAGTAAGACATGTAAACATGTGTCATTGGAAAATCCCATTTCATTATACAATGGGGAGCTTCTAGAATCAAAATAATGTGTGGGAAGGTCTAGACAAGCAGCATAGAGATTTCCTTGTCTGTTTCCAATGATGTCTCACTGAAGTCAGCTAAGAGCACGAATATTACGTTTGTGGATTTTGAGAAATATTTTTCAGAACAGTGCAAAAATGAATGTACACATAGTTTCAGCAAAACCATGAAACTAATAAGATACTGGGGGAGATTCAATTGTTTGAAAAGTCAGTAGGGTGTCTGTTTTTTCCTATCTAATAGACAGGAAAAAACAAACACCCAACCGACTTTTCAAACATTTGAATTCCCCCCAATATGTATTGTACTCATAACAAAAAGAATTATTGCCTCCAAATATAAATAATACTTAGTTGAAATAATGTATGATTGCTATTTTTATAAAATAACAGACACATAAAATATTTTTTTTCTTGCATTTCTGCAGTATTGTCATTTCCTTTATATGTGTCATCTACACTATGTTACAGATAGGATCACTTAGCTACAGTTATATGCCAGTCACCCCCTCTGTTTCCCATCTACTAGTAACAGTGGCCATGCACAAGACTAGGTTTGGTATTCAACAGACTGTTTGGACTTGATACAGAGTTGCACGCAATTCCGAAAGCGAATGGATCTTGTTACTTTTAGGAAATGGTGCATGGGTCGCGGCCAGGGGCGTATCCAGAACTTTGTGGGCCTCATAGCAACATTTTGAAGGGGCCCCTGTCTCATTGCTTCCAGAGTGACACCTCTCCGTAGCATTTGTTAATTTTATGCCCCATAGTAGTGCCCTAGTTCGTATTATGTCACATTATAGGGCTTCCAGTACACATTATGCAACACATTACCTCAAATTTACATTATTATTTACATGGCCCGCTGTTCAAAATGTGCCCGACTACAGTGCTCCAGGTTCATATTATGCCACACTATAGTGCCCACACTTCATATATTGCCACCCTACAGTGTCCCAGTTCATATTATGCCACACTATAGTGCCTACACTTCATATATTGCCACACTATAGTGCCCCAAGTTTATATTATGTAGCATTATAATGCCCTTTGGTTCATTTTATACCACATTACAATGAGCAGCTCCTGGGACATACCTAGATATATTGCAGAGTCCAAGGCAAAAGGATGTAAGGGTCCCTATACATCTACCAGTGGTGAAAAATGTATATAATACAAGAAACTGTGACAGGGAAGGTTGACCCCAGTGGCGTCACAAGGCGGGTGCGGGGGGTGCGGCCCGCACCCGGGTGTGACGCCTAGAAGGAGTGACACCAATCTGTGGGCTCCTCCGCAGTGATAGGCCCCCATCATAGATATGCCCCCATAGTGCTGCTCACCATTTTGCTGTGTGTGGAGAGCGCAGCGCGCGCTTCTCCTGCCTACCACCCTGCCTCTCAGTCTGGTCTCCGGCGGTGACGGTAGCGTGTATATCTCAAATCAGGTGCCGGTCCGCGAGCTCTGATTGGCTAACGAACCGGCACCTGATTTGAGCTATACACTCCGCCGTCACTGCCAAAGACCAGAATGAGGGGCAGGGCGGCAGGCAAGAGAGGCACGCGCTGCGCTCTCCTCGCCTCATGTGGATGGGCGGCGGATCGTGATCGACTGGTCGCATGTCCGCGATTGACCAGTCGATCGCGATCGATTGTTTGGCCACCCCTGGTGTAAAGGATCAATCTCAGTGTACCTCTGAGGAACATAATGGACATTATCAAGCACATGAGAAAGGGTAGTTACACAAATGTTTTTTCTTCACAGTTTACGCCTTTGTAAGACAGCAACAAAGAGAGCCAGGACTGAAATCAAAAGGAAAAGGAGTCAGGAGATAGAGATAGGACAGGAGATACCGAAAGTCTAGTCAGATAAGAATAGATCCATACAATGATGAGAAAGTTTGAGGTCACATATGGTAATCAATGATGTCAAATGCAGAAAAAGACTTCCCCAAAATCAGTTGGGAAAACTGACGTTTACATTTACCAGTAAGTATACCATTAGAAATTTGAGTGTCTGCTTTCTGTTATAGCTCATGTGTAATGACCATACTCTGTAGTGTAGAGATGTCATTATACTAAAAACATCATCATACACTAAGGGGTGTATCTAATAGGTAAATCCCGTGGCTAGATGTCATCGCTGACTGATTTACTTATCTGGTGACACACATTGGGTTAATTATACTGCCATCAGGACTGTGAGTAGCCATCATTTTTAATCTGTGTAAATTTTTCTACTTCTATATTTTTTATTTTGCTTTTTTTATTTTTATTGACTGTTATTTTTCCCTTGTGGATGGTTTTTTATTGTGGACTATTTTTTAAGACTGTTGTGTACAAAAAAATCAGTTTTTATGGAAAAAACCTGTGGATACATGTTACTTTGGTGGATAAGAGTTGGAGAAAGGGATACCTCACTGATTGCCTAGAAAAGATACCTTGAGAGAAGCGGCATTTCATTTCTGAATGTGAGTCAGGGTACGAGATGTATGTGGATATTGCACATTTAAACATACCGTGATATGTTTGATTTCTGCACTGTTCCTGTGAGTGTTGTGGTACGCATTCTTCTGTGATCAGTTTTCCTCTTGGCCTCCATATTTTCATTTATAAACCTGCTAATATAGGAACGTCTAAAGATACCTTGATGTGTGTACACCATTCCCTATCTGTGTGAGTGGGGGTACGCTCCAGTTTGAATATCTCTATTAAGTATACCAGCTGACCTCAGAACCTACTACACATTTCTTTCCATTTGTTCCCATTTATTTTCTGAGAATACAAGCTGTACGGTTGGAGACCTGTGCATTTGAACAAAAAGCGCTTGAAAGATACCTTTATAGGAGTCACTGTACACCCTGCAGTGTGAGTTCGGGTACGCTGTGCGGTTTACCCCAAAGATACCTAAATGTGTTTATAGTCTGCATTTCTTCTGTGAGTCTTGGAGTACGCGTCCCATTCAGTTATTTCCTATTCGGACAAATCCGTTTTGTCCCCTCTCTACACTCTGTGGTGCATTGATAGAACACTAGGAGGTTAAAAGAAAGGAATTAAAGGCACTTTTTGAGCACATGTTAATTTTTGCTGTGTTTGGGTTTGATAGTGTAGGAGCTTCCGCAGTATAGCAAATATATATTGATTCACGCTTTTTCGCATTTATTAAGATATT
Organism: Pseudophryne corroboree; assembly: GCF_028390025.1. Lineage (NCBI taxonomy): Eukaryota > Metazoa > Chordata > Amphibia > Anura > Myobatrachidae > Pseudophryne > Pseudophryne corroboree. Next base: position 532,230,985 of record NC_086448.1, read on the forward strand.
TACTGTTAATCACAAAATGAGTTCATGTGTCCTTAAAAATATTGCAGAGCTGGTCAGAATACTATATTTGCTGAATATCTTGTTTTAAAGCATGACTTGTACAAAGACAAATGTAACATTAAATGTATCCAAGGCGGACAAAGCAACACCAGATATATCCAAGGCTAATTGAGAAGAATGCTGAAAGAAATCTTTTGAGTTTATGTCCGACAGACTGATAAACAAAACAATAACCATTTTCAAGGCTGTTCTAGTTGCCACTTGGAACATTGTATGACAATCGATGTATTTCAAGACATACATGGTGTATTCTTATTGGCTAAAATGTATTGGCAAGCGTGATTTTGTTTAAGCTATAAATAATAAAGCTATGACGGCCCCTAGCAGGTCATTTATGATTTGTTTAGGTTACACATGAACTTGTGTCATCTTATCATTCATTGACCTCCAACCGGTTGCTAAAGGAACAGAATTCTGACTGATGACTGCAGAGAGTTTATAGACCAGACCAGAAAAGGTTAAAATACCCTAACATTTGGGTGTTAGGCGCCGGGGTCCGCTCGTCGGTGCGGCCCGGCGCCTAGCAACCAGGGACGCCGTACGCGAACAGCCGCCGGCTCCCTGGCAACGCTGGACGCCGGGCGCGCTGAGCCGCACGGACCCTAGCAACGGGGACGCCACTGGCGGACCGTGTTCCCCGTTGCTAGGCTTTAAGGGTTAATGTTTTCTCCTGCTCTCTGGCCGGGCAGCAAGGCAGCTGCACGGCATTTATTCTAATCAGCCTTTTGGCAGCTGATTGGAGGACTCCTTGTTAAATACACTCCCAGGGCTTCTCACAGATGCCGGTAATAGCTTCCTGCATGCTGTCTTTGTTTGCTGAGAGTCTGTTCCAGTCTTGCTGTATCCGGTCATTCCAGTATTGGAAGCTCTGAACTCGGAAGTTTGTCATCTTATTCCTGGAGTCCTGACTAATCACCTTATAACATCCAGTGGTGTTCGTGAGTCACGGCCTTGCCGTGTGTTGCGGCTTGTCCGCTTTATTATTTATTATTTATGTTTTGGTGCATTTTGCGGAGGGTTCCGCTTCCACAGGTCCACCCTGGTATCCGGCGGTGCCGGGTAGGAGTATTGGACAAGTGGATTTTGGTTGTCCTTTTCCCTGGCGGGTTTCCGCACATACTTTAGGTTTTGTCAGTTAGCTTGTAGCCCCTGGCCTGGTTGTTTAGTCAGAGGGCCCCTTGTTATCACCCTGTCTCGGATTTCCCTTTGTCTCCCATTAAGACCTGAGGGGGCATCGGAGTTGGGCAGACATAATCCGCCCTTCAAACGCGGCTGCCATGGGCTCAAGCAACCATAGTCTCGCAGGGGATTTCTGACAGCACGGGCGAGACAACGGAGTTAGGGCGCCAGGGGCTATTTTCTATTCCCGCTCCTATAACCAGCATTCCCTTCCAGTACTCTGACCATTGCCATGAGATCTCCTCCGGTCAGGAGTACTGGAATCATAACATTGGGAGCATCGTCCGGGGATATTCCAGCATCTCCTCCACTGGCAACAAATCCTCTGATCTTTCAGGAACCGCTGATAACAAAAACCGGTAAGTGAGACTTAATGTGTAGATTTCTACCTGCTCACTTGGCTCAGCGTTTCTTGAATGCATCTGAGAAAGTCCAGTCGAGAAGATCAGAGAATATCTTAAAGAGCCCAGTATCAGTCAGAAGAAGAAATTTTTTTAAGGTAAAAAAAAATAAAAAAATATTGTATGTTATGTTGTTGAATTGTGGGTAAATATCTTCAGCTAATTTGTCACAAGTGTACAGGGGGAATTAATCAAATATTCAGAAAAATGTTACATTTTTAAAAGGTGGCGTATGGCCAAGGTGTATTCTAATGCTGATAAACAGTTTGAATTGAGAAACAACCAAAGAGGTGTATGCAAATCTTGTACCTGTGTTGTTGTGTTAAGAAAATACAAAGGGTCTGTAGCACCGAGATTGGTGGCAATTACAAGCACTGAAGTCTCATTTGGTTATGTGGAAAATGATGATGAATTTTATTGTACAATAGGTTGTCATTTTAAAAAAGGGAATTGTTGGAACATTACATTGAGAATGATTGATCTAACATCATAACCTATTGGCCTACGAACCACATAATCCCAGGTCTAAGACCCATTTGCCCATGCAGCCTCAAACAGCTGTGCCGTGCACACAGATAACAGATATAGCATTTACGGTCATCCTTGTTTTTGTATCCTTGCACTGTTGAGAGTACTCTGCCAATATGCTTTTGAAAAGGTGGGGGGGAGTCGGGGTGTCTGCTGAATAATGAAACCAGTGTCAGTAACTAGATTCTCCTACACACATTGTACTGTATATATTGTATGTCCCTATGCAAGACAGTTAAGGGGTAGGATTGGGTCAGTAATAAAGAACAGCTACTGTCTGAAAGAGACACAAGGTGAACATATTCCAAGAATAGTGGGGAGTTTACCAAGAACACAAGGAACAACAGGGGTACTGGTACAAGCAGGAGTCTATATATGCAGGGGGATAGACCCTTGGAGTAACTTAACAATAATATTAGGGACGCATCTCAGTGATCCAGAAGAAATAATCTATTATGCAGGTCTCACTTGGGGAGCAGTACTAATAGATTTTCCACCAATACAGGGAAGAAGGGGCAACACTACAACCCCAGTCATTTGTCCACAGACGGATTTAAGGAGCTTTTTAGGTACAAGGATAGAAGAAATTCTTCAGAGTCAGCGTCTCACAAGGAGATTTTAAGTCCCTCATAAGGAGTTACTAAAATACCACATCAGGAGGGGTTCCGCGCACGTTCATCCAGGCATGGGAGCGCGGTCTGTAAAGATGTCAGGGCCCGACAAACCCGTGGATATTGTTAGTAACAGGGAGGGGAGGAAAGCTCTGAAAGGAATAAGTAAAATTTTCAAAAGAGCAGGTTTTCCGTCAGAAGGGACACTAGACTTAGAGAAATGGGAAAAATTTGCCTCCTGTAACAAGAGTTGGATAATTAAGCATAATTGTAGAGATCAAGTATCCATCTGGATCACTGTAGCACAAGAATTAGAAGCAGAAAATATAAGAAGAGATGAGGAGAATGATTTCCCCATTGTACCAGAGTACCCAATAGCACCACAACCAGCGTTAAACTCACTGCCTGTGATTCCAGCAACAGCACCTCCACACTATACCCCACCCCTATACCCAGACATGCATGCACACCCAGGTACCCCTAGTATGAACAGAATTAAATCACCTGCAAGCTCACTAACAGTGAAATTGAAAAGAGATGAACCAGGAAAAAAGTGGCGAATAATCAGCCCTATCTTGGAAGGATCTGTGGTTGAAAACCCGAATGATTTACCTGAGCTATGTGTACAGAGTTTGCCCCAGTGTCCTGATACTTTATCACAAGAAACCCCAACAATATCAAACTAAAGAAACTGGCTACCTAAAGCTCCCCTCATGTTTAAACGAGTGGTGGACACCTGGAATCAAGCTATGAGTCCAGTAAACAATAGTCCACAATCAGGAACTATAGACGGAAGGGTGCAAATCAGGCGGAGAGGAGAAGCAAGGGATCAAGACACAGCCTCTACAGCTTTTCATGCCCAGGTGCATAATGTACAGAATAAACTGACATATTTTCCAGAAAGATTGTGTCCGGTATGTCAGTTTTGCGTTTCAGAAGGATATGAACATTGCCCAAATTGTGGAAACTGGATTTCATCACATGAACCGCCATGCTCATGCACAGACACTCACTGCACCAACAGCCCCAGTTTTGAAACAGGAAAAGACTGAGTCCATCAGAACTTACTATGATAAAGTCACTATACGACACACAAGATGATAGAATATGAGGGTGTGCAACTCCTGTGTCGGCAACAGTGTACTCAGTCATCACTGGCAGTTCGATAAAAGTGACTTTACCCACAGGAGACACAAGGGTTTCAAGAGCTGTTTTTATAGACACAACCAGATTCCTCTACGTTTACTTACAGATCAGGCCATTGCACCGACTGGATTGGGAAGTTAAGCCCTACCCCTGCAAGAAAGCAAAGATGTAACCTGAAATACAAGCTGCTATACAAGTCTATCTCTCACAGGAAAAGTAAGACAAAGAGGAACAACAACTCCCAGCATGAACATCATTATGTTGAACACCAGCCTGGGTGGACTTGGACTAAGAAGATGACATGCCAGCAGCAGTGAGAAAGAATATGCAAGTAAAGAAAGGACAAAGTATGAAGAATAATGAATGAATCATAAAGAGAGGTGATTGGAAAAAGAAAAGTTGAGAAACAATATGAAGATCGCATGAAAGTTTGGAGACTAAAGGAAGTCTGCTTTAAGAAGGACAAAGAAATACATCTGACAAGTGGTCAGTACTACATGGCAAGATTACAGAGATAATGCCATGATTTAAAGCAACAGAAGCTCCGGGGTTTAAAGCAAATAATATGGAACAAGACAGAAAAAGTTCCAAAAGACAAATGAATGATGCTTCTTCTGCCAATATGAAGTACAAGCTTCTTCAGGTACTCCCCAGTGAACATAATGTCTCCAGAGGAAACAGCAGAAGGTATGATTACAGTCACCTTGCCCACTGGAGAAATACGTTTGTGCCTAATGAATACTGGAGCCAGCACACGCAGAAGACAGCAGAGGGAGATACCACAAGACCTGATGATATCAGAAATTCTTTAGAGGACAGGAGATGCAAGAACTACAGTCACCAATACCAGCCCAGTTCTTAACCTCGGAGTACATGTCCAGTGACTTTGCTGAAGCACAATGTACTAAAGCTTATCCAAAGAGAATACAGTACACACCAGCAGAAGTAGAATTTTCCAGCAACTTATCAAAGGATAGAACAAAAAGCCATTAAGAAGCAAGTTAGAACAGAAGTTCAGTATTGGCTCATTCCTGCAGTACCAGTTGTAGAAGAAAGTAAGCAATACTACTGGACCAGGATAGCCCTGTGGAGGGGCTATATCACCAAGTGATTTATCCACAAAACACACAGCTAAATACAGGATGTGAATGAACTGCTGATTGCCACCACTGCTAAAAGAAGTACCAAGAAGGGGCAGTGTCCTTAGTGAAGTTTCTGGAAGAACAAGACTGCAGAGCCTCAGAAGGAGAAATTGCAGCTAGTCAAGCAAGAGTTAATCTTCCTAGGACACTCAAGGTACCCGACATCTAACAAAAGTGAGAAGGAAAGATTTATACTGCAAGCTAAGATGCCATCTAGTGTCAAGCAAGTCAGATGATTATTCCTTGGGCCTAGTAGGACACTACAGAACATGGATACCTCTAGCACCAGTCTACATGCGAGCATTGTATGACAACACTGAAAGGGAGGAGGGTCCGCATCCTACATACAGCAACAGATGAATGAAGCAATTAAACAATTGGAAACAGCAGTTGCCTCATCTCAAGCCCTAGAACTACCTGACTATTAAAGAAAGAGGCCATACATAGAAGTCCTTACGCAAAATCATGGACTGAGGTGAAGACCAGTGGCCTACAACTCAAGCAAGCTTGACAGCAGTAATCAAAGAGCACCTACCGGCATCAGAGCAGTGATAGCAGCAACAGTCCTAGCAGAGTATAAGAGCACAGACACAGTGCTGAATCAGTAGTCCTAGAAGAGGACAAGAGCACAGGCATAGTGCTGAATCATGAACTTATCATCCAGGGTCCACATGCAGGTGCAGAGCAGCTTCAACAAGCAAGAACCAGACACCTGTCAGTGGCAAGGCTGACCATGTATGAAGTAGCACTGCCAAAGTGCGACAAGTAACCATCAGAAGATGTATTACCCTCAACTCAGCAACCCTTTTCCAACATTAATCAATAAAGGTGTTGAATCTCAAGATTCAAAAGGAAGGAAAAACAGATTATCTACTGATGAATGGGAAAGCCAGAAGTTTCTAACATTCACTCACGAAGGTAAACCATATTGTTGGACACGATTACCCCAAGGGGGAGCAACCAGTCCATCAGATTTCTCAGAGGCAATGGCATTAATCCTGCAGAAATGGAGACCGCACTTTACAGACACCCAGTTAGTTCAATATGTCGATGATCTGCTTATTGCTGCACAGACAGAAGAGAAGTGCAAAAAGGAAACAGCATCACTACTCATCTTTTTGGCAGAAGAAGATTGCAGAGTGTCAAAAAACAAACTACAGCTAGTACAAAAAAAGGTTATCTTTTTAGGACACTGCATATCCCAAGGAACAAGGCATCTTACTGATGAAAGAACAAAAGCAATAACTCAAGCAAAAACCCCAAGAACATTAAAAGAAATCAGAGCTTTCCTGGGCCTTATTGGTTATTGCAAAGAATGGATACCCTCAGCCTCATTACTGATGCATCCCCTATATGAATTAACATAAAAGGAGGCGTCAGCAGAAAACAGGGACACCATTGAAGAAGCAGTAAGAAAACAAAAGCAAGCCATAATAACAGCCCCAGCATTGGGATTGCCTGATTACAAAAAGCCTTTTAACCTATTCTGCCATGAAAACAGAGGGCATTCTTTAGGGGTGCTCACCCAGAAATACGGACCAAAACAAAGACCAGTGGCATACTATTCAGCCCAGCTAGATCCGATTATCAGAGGAGCACCATCCTGTGTCCGAGCAGTGGCAGCAGCAGCGATACTCAAGGAAAAGGTGGCAGACATTGTGCTTGATCATCCACTATGTATACAAGTACCTCACGCTGTCACAGAAATACTAAGTCAAGCAAAAACCAAGCATCTTTCTGCAGCCAGACTTACCAAATATGAAGTAGCGCTATTAAGCGCCTCCCATGTCACCATCACAAGATGCACTGTACTAAACCCAGCTACACTCCTTCCCATCAATGATTCAAAAGAGGGGAGGAGAGGGGGAAATGGTAATGATGGTAAATCATCAGATGAGGAGGAAAATGCTGCTACAGACGCAGAAAATACAACACAAACATTTCCACATGATTGCCTAGCCCTCATGGAATTAGAGACTTTACCTCTTCCTAATGTCCAAGATACACCACTGGACAATCCAGACATGAACCTGTTCGTCGATGGATCAAGATATTATGATAATGGATCCCCAAGGACAGGATATGCAGTAACAACCGAAACTGAAGTCATAGATTCTGGACCAAGCATGTCAGCACAAGAAGCAGAACTCATAGCAATGACCAGAGCCTGCATACATGCTGAAAACATGACAGCTAACATCTACACGGATTCACGCTATGCTTGGGGGGTGTCCCAGGTTTACGCTGTTATTTGGAAAAGTAGGGACTTCAAAGGTGCAAATGGAAAACCCATCAAACATGCCAGTTTGATTATGGAACTCTTCAGAGCATTGGAACTACCTAAAAGGATTGGCATAATCATGGACAAGTACATCATTCAAAGGTAGCCATGGTAAATAGAGTACAAGAGCATTGGATAGCTCCAGGCTTCAATAAAGCTGCAACAAACTTTGTAGCAGGATGCTGGATCTGTGGAATCAGCAATCCAGGACAAAGAACCAAGACACCTCTAGGAACTATACCCAAAGCCTCTTACCCATTTCAAAGACTACAAATCAACTATATACAGTTGCCACGAAGCGGTCCATATGAATATGTACTAGTAGCAACGGACATGTTTAGTCACTGGGCCGAAGCCTGGCCAGTAGGCAAAGCCACAGCAAAAACCACTGCAAAGAAACTGATAGCAGAAGTAGTATGTAGATTTGGGATATCTGAGGTTATAGAATCAGATAGAGGTACACATTTCACAGGAGAAGTCATGCAGCATATAATGAAAGATTTGGGGGTACAGCAGGCCTTCCACGTGCCTTACCGTCCCCAGGCGAGTGGGGGGGGGGAGAACATCTGAACTTTGACCTTAAGCTAAAACTACAGAAAATGATGACAGAAACCAAAAGAACTTGGCCAGAATGCCTACCTATAGTCTTGTTCAATATTAGGACCACACCCATGAGACCTAGTAAACTGACTCCATATGAAATATTGTTTGGGTCAGCTCCAAGAACAGGTTGTTATTATCCACAACAATTACAACATAATCATGGTGATTTAACAGGTTATGTACAGGAGGTCTGTAAAACATTGACTAACCTCCATTGCCGAGTGTTTTCTTCCATTCCAGACCCAGAAGGATCAGCTACGCATAAGCTAAATCCAGGAGATTGGGTCTATTTAAAGAGACATGTGAGAAAGACCTTTGAACCAAGATATGATGGTCCATATCAAGTGCTGCTAACCACGCCTACCTCAATCAGGGTGAAAGGTCGTGATACCTGATTACACGCCTCCCACTCGAAGAAGCTGACAGTGACCCTCCAGCCAGAAGAATGAAGTTGCTTATCCTTTGGTTGTTGTTAAGGGTAATCCCCAAGGTTTGGACTATAAGTCCAGGCAACTGGTTTACTGAAAGGGAATAGTTCAGGCCTAGTGTAGGTAGAATAGGGAGAAAAAGTGGAATCAAAAAGAGGGGAAATGATAGTGTAGGAGCTTCCGCAGTATAGCAAATATATATTGATTCACGCTTTTTCGCATTTATTAAGATATTTACTGTTAATCACAAAATGAGTTCATGTGTCCTTAAAAATATTGCAGAGCTGGTCAGAATACTATATTTGCTGAATATCTTGTTTTAAAGCATGACTTGTACAAAGACAAATGCAACATTAAATGTATCCAAGGCAGACAAAGCAACACCAGATATATCCAAGGCTAATTGAGAAGAATGCTGAAAGAAATCTTTTGAGTTTATGTCCGAAAGACTGATAAACGAAACAATAACCATTTTCAAGGCTGTTCTAGTTGCCACTTGGAACATTGTATGACAATCGATGTATTTCAAGACATACATGGTGTATTCTGATTGGCTAAAATGTATTGGCAAGCGTGATTTTGTTTAAGCTATAAATAATAAAGCTGACGGCCCCTAGCAGGTCATTTATGATTTGTTTAGGTTACACATGAACTTGTGTCATCTTATCATTCATTGACCTCCAACCGGTTGCTAAAGGAACAGAATTCTGACTGATGACTGCAGAGAGTTTATAGACCAGACCAGAAAAGGTTAAAATACCCTAACAGGTTCGAGCTGGTCCATTCTTTTTGTTATACATATGAATTGACCGATTAGAACGTACCACACATTATTATATATATTTTTTTTATATTTTTCACGTTAAAACTGAGCACACAAGTCACCTGGTTGGAGAACGGATCGATGAATCACAACTCCTGAAAGATAACTTTATAGGAGTCACCATACGTCGTGCAGTGTGAGTTTGGGTACGCTGTGTGTCATACCCTAAAGATACCTAGATGTGTTTACAGCCTGCTTCCCTTGTGTGAGTTCTGGGGTACGCTCCCAATCAGCCTATCCTTCACTTAGCTATTCCACTTCTGCGTCTACACTTTGTGGTGAATTGAGCAGTAGATGATTGGAAAGAGAGGATAAAAATACCTTTATGAACACATATTCATTTCATTTTGTGTGAGTCTGGGTATGCTGGAGTTAAACTTGACATAGAGACAATTGATATAGAGATCTGTTTTTAAAAAGAAAGAACTACACATTGGTGGTTGTTGTTTTTTTGTAGTTTTTTCCATATTTTGGAGCCAACGGATCAGAGATCATCTGCCAGAAGAATCGTAAGTAGGAATATCAACGTCCAAAGAGAAAAGGGACGTATACCTTTATGTTGCGCTGAGTGTGATAAAGAGGGCTTAAACCTCTTGTATGGTATTTCTTGTTTTAAATGTGGTGACATTTATCTAAGCCTTTAACACCTCAGCTGCATTGCGCCTTTTTGGTCAACTCTCCAAACCCAGCCGAATTTGTAATTACCAGAGGGTGCACTTTCCCTCACAGGAGTTGTGAGAAACTAGATACACCCTTGGAATTTAACATGCAGGGAAATTGATAGATTACTGCATAAACTCTCCACGGCAGATAGCCTCCATACATCATTCATACCCTCTTAATACTAAAATAACGACAGAGACAACTGAAAATGCGGTGAAAAGGGTCAGCTTATTAATTTTGTGAGGAAGGCCTATTTGAATCTAAAATGAAAATAAAAATTCCCTCCTCTAACTTTGGTGGTGGGGAGAAGAACAGTTGCACAAAACATTGAACTATAAAACAAAATATGTAAAAAAAACTGTAAAAAATTCAAATTTAGAATTTCTTCAGGGCCTCCTGCCCTTAAGCACCGGGATGGGCCTACTGCCTACATCCCCAACTCCATCTGCAACTCGTAAGTGCCAAGCTATTCGCCCTGCACTTACAGGGATCACCAAACAAAAACTTGGACCAACTGTCCTACTTATTCAACTTAAGAGACAGCTCAACTAAAGTGTACTGTACCTAGGGACACACCTGGTCCTGTGATCTAGAGGTAAAAACTAACACAGACTTAAACCACTTTCTTGAAAGAAGGTGTCCCTCAGGGAAAAATTCACTAAACCAACCAGATATTAACTGACCGTCTGAACCCGGCCACCTCAAAGCCGACACAAAACAACTACAATCAATAAACCATCTAAGGAAGGGACGGAGGGCAAAAGCTTCTTGGCAAAGAGGCTGAAGTTAATACAACATCCCTTCACATGTTCCCTATTCCTCCTCCTACCCTAAATCCACCAAGCGACAACCATCTGCAGTCATGATGCAATTCCTCCCAAACTAAAAAGTTAACCCCTCAGTTGCCAGGCTATTAAAATGCTGTATTTCAGCCACAGCCAGGAGGTTTATGTCACTTCAGTGACATGTAAGTGCCCTCAGCGTTCTTTCTAAGTGAAATCTCTGGGTTACCACTCAGTACCCAAGGATTTACCATGCATGGAAAATGCTAATTCATTGACTAGCACTGGGCGTGAAACATGGAGCTTTTATCTGAGTGCTAAACCCTGCGCCTAATTAGATATGCCCCTAAAAACGTCACTATTGTTTCTAATGCACGACTGTTGTGTTTCACTACACAAGGGGGGTGATTTATCACAATCCGCATCTTAGGATGCCAATGTGATAAAAATCGGTCCAATCCGCAATGCAATAATTGATTACATTGTATGAATTTTTATCAATTATTGCATGCACAGACAGAGCTCACGAGAAAGCTCAGTTCCTGTGATGCCACGTTGCAGCCTTCTCAGGGTATGTTTTGTGCAAAATACCCCAAGTATTTGCTGCACATGCTGCCAACATCGCTGCTACCACTGTGGCCGGGTACCCCCACCCACCGCTACTTCCTGCTGTGACACCGGTGCTGTAAAGTTAGCTGTCATTTTGCAGCATCACTTTACTGCACCGGGGGTTATACAGAGGATCCGATGACTGGCAGCCCTCCTGGACCGATCACCGGTCAGCGGTCTGGTAAGTATGATTTTTTTTTTAAACAGTGATCAGCTTGTGTGTCTATGGGCCAGATGTACTAAACCTTAAAAAGTGATAAAGTGGAGAGTGATAAAGTACAAGCCAATCAGCTCCTTAGTGCCATGTCACAGGACTGGTTTGAAAAATGGCAGTTAGGAGTGGATTGGTTGCTAGTTTATCACCCTCCACTTTATCACTTTTCGAGACTTAGTACATCCTACCCTATGGCTGATCACAGTTGCTGGGTCCCTGCACAGCTTTCTCTGTCAGTGGGCAGAGAAAGCTGTGTAGGAGGCAAGATACCACAGTGAGCCCTGTGATTACGCTATCTGAAGACAGAAAAATGACACAGGGCTCACTGCGGTGGTTTTTACTTTTTTTTGTGTAAATTTAGGCAGATCGCATTTCCCATTATAAGTATGGGAAATGCAGCCTGGTTACTTTAAAAAAAAAAAAAAAAAAGTGAATTAAAGGGTATGGAGCAGTTTTTCCTGAAAACTGCTCCAAAAGCCCTTTAAAACATTTCAGTGAAATTAAAAACCTTTCACATTATTTTAGTACAACAACATACCCTCCAACATGACCCGCCCCACTAGGTACAAAATGCTCTGTTTCTGGACTTCCCTCTTAATTTATTATTGCCATCACCTGTGAAGAAACAGCTTTCTTGTCATTTAACTAGATCAACACAGGTGATGGACATCATAGATTAAGAGGGAAGTCCAGGAACAGAGCATTTTATACCTAGTGGGGCGGGTCATGTTGGAGGGTCTGCAACAATAAATCTGCCCTAAAATGCTGCAACCCTAAATAGTGGCAGACTTAAGCTAAATACACATCCTCCAACTTGACCCATTCCATTAGTTACAAAATGCTCTGTTCCCGGACTTCCCTCGTAATTTATGATTTCCATCACCTGTGTTGAACTAGTTAAATGAGAAGAAAGGTGTTTCTTCACAGGTGATGGCAATCATAAATTAAGAGGGAAGTCCAGGAACAGAGCATTTTGTACCTTATGGAATGGGTCATGTTGGAGGGTATCTATAAATGGTTACATTTGCATCCAGGGTTTTACCTCAAGTTATTGGGTGTAGAATCAAATGAAAAAAAGTGTTGTCTCAGATCAGTGATTCCAGCAAAGGTTTCACTTCAGAAAATGTGAGCTGGTAAATATTTCACATTTCCAAACGATGTAGGGCTTTTGTTTTGTAACACAATGGTTCTGAAAACTTATAGGAACATAAAAGCCCTGTCCTACACACAAAATGGAAGCTATGAAAACTATAGTGCATTACTTTTTAATATCCTCTACTTCATTTATTTTAATACTTTCATATCTCTCTGTCCTTGACATGACACTGCTTAATGGCCTTACAAGAGGCAGGAAATGCTCACATAATATGAAACTGCTTCTGAAGCACAATGTGTTAAGCGCCAATGTCTTTGTAAGTCTGCAATATGCAGCATCATTCAGTACATTGTGGGAATGTGTCCTGTTTTACAGGACACATTCCAGCTGCAGCAGCCAGGGAGCCTGTGTCCCCTGCGGGACAACGTCGCTGACAGCGCTGGGACAGCTTGTCTGTCCCCAGCGCCTGTCAGTGTGTGGCGGCGGGTGTCCGGTGCAGGGATTACCCTTTTCCCTGCACCGGACCAGAGGCTGCGGGGGCATTTGAATGTTGGCGCCCTCCGGGAGCCAATCGCGGCTCCCGAAGCGGCAGCCAATCGGAGAGGGGCGCGGCGAGCCAATCGGCGCTCACCGCGTCATAGGCCCCGCCCCTGGCATCTGATGTCAGACGCCGGGCGGGAGCCGAAGACACCGCGCGCGCGGAAGAGCGCGAAGGAGAAAGCAGCCGGGTCCTGGAGAAGAGGGTCGGCGCGCCGGAGCGGAGAAGAGAGTCCGGCGCGGAGAAGAAGACGGCGGCCGTGGGGAGAAGAGCTCCGGTGGCCGCTGAAGAGGCCAGAAGACGTCGGGCTCCTGAAGGAAGATGTCCAGCGGCGGCTGGACGCGGAGCAGCGGAGGCGACGCCGCTGGCCAGGACGGGTCAGCGGCAGAAGAGGGCGCTGGAGATCCCTGGAGCAGGTGAGGCCTCAGTGAGGCAACTTTCACCCCCTCCCTTTTCCTCCCTCGACCACCAGGGACGGGCATTAGGCCCGGGGGCACAATTCAGGCACTAGGCCTGTTGCGCAGATAGGAGGTTGGGGGTCATCTTCATAGTCGGTTGTTTGGGCGTTAGGCCCAAGCCACCTCGACGGCGCCGTAGGCGGGCATTAGGCCCGAGGGGCAGATCAGGCAATAGGCCTGTGGGGCATTAGAGGGCGTTAGGCCCTAGTGTATTCTGGGCAGTAGGTATATATAAGGTGACCCTGGGCACAAGGCCCAGGTCACCCAAAGGGTGACAAGTTAGGCGGACGCTAGGCCCGTGGGTGAAGTCAGGCCTCCGGCCTGTGTGCAGTTAGGGGGGCGCTAGGCCCAGGGATTAAGTGCCCCCGAGGTGAGTAAAGGTGGCACTGGGCACTAGGCCCAGGCCACCCTGAGGTGTTTAGGTAGGCAGGTCCACGGGACCTGAGCCTCATAGAAGGTCGTGTACAGGAGGTGGGCAGGCCGTGCGGCCCCCACCCCCTTTCCAGCGGTAGGGATTTAAAGGGACAGCACCGTGTGATCTTGTATTCCGATATTGTGATGTATGTTGTTACCGTGCAGGGCAAAGTGTCTGTTTGTTTAAGTTGTGCATAGTTGTGTTGCACCACTCACACGAGCTAGTTTGAGGGCTCTGTTTATGTAGCTAGTGTAGCGGACGCACACTAGGGTAGTTCTTGGCCCTGCACGGCTGTTTGTTTGTTTGCCTCCTTACAGGGACCTGTAAGTGGAGAAGATCGGAGTGCAAGACTTGTGACGGTGAGTAGCATCCGTGTACGTTTGTCCCTTTGTCTGTCCCCGAGCGCCGGAATAGGGATTGCTCACGGACGTGAGAATCCCCTTCATCACACTACGCGCGTGAGTGCGAGTGTGTGAATGCTGGGTGGCTGAGGCTTTGTGCCAGTGATGACCTTTCACCCAACCGGTGAAGGTCGCGGTCACCCCTGGGGTATCCCCTTTTCCAGTGGAAGAAGGGTTGATACCCCCTTTAAGGTAAACTATTCTCTCCTCAGCTCGGTCGTCGGTCAGCTCCGAGAGGGAATCGCCGTGTCCGGATCCGATTGAAGATTGCCAGGTCCGTCGAAGGTTCCGGTACCTGAAGGTGAGAGAGAGCGGCGCCTGGTGAGTACCGACTCTACACCTGCACGGCAGCAGGCACCACCACACGCACCGCAGCCGCACCTCTTACATTTTGGCATAGTCGGCAGGATAAAGGATACCGGATCACGGACACGATGTGGAACGCCGCCAAGAAGACCTCCCTGCAGACGGCTCCGGAACAGACTCACCCCCGGACGTGTGCGGACCAGAGCGACTGGGTGACGGTGTCTGGGGCAGACCTCCTGAAGATGGTGCAGCGGTCGGTCCAGCGTGGAAAGGAAGAGCGCCGGGAGAAGGGGCGCAAGAAGGCCGCGGTGACGCCCTGCAAGAAATGTCGGCAAACGGGGCACTTTGCCGACAAGTGTACTTGGCGAGAGACGTCCCCAAAGAAGGTGGTCCAGGAAGCGGACCGAAGACGTCAGAAGGGCCAAGCGAAGAAGGAGTCCTGGTGTTTGCTCTGCGGAAACTACGGGCATGAGCATAACAGTTGTCCCTGGGACGAAGAGTTGAGCCAAGACGAGGTTGATTCCTGGTGTGAAAGCTGTGGAGATCCCCGACATCGGCTCCTGGAATGTCCATGGACTGAAGACCGGACGGACTACGAGGCCACGGTGAAGCAGATGACGGAGTCTCGTCAGCAACTTTGGAACCGGGTGGCTGCAGAGCCCGTGAGTGCGCTCTGCGAGGCGAGAGGACATGCGCTTCCCGATTGTCCGTGGAATGAAGACCGGATGATTGCGGATGGTCGTGCCCAGAGATGGGAGGAGGAAACCAGGGAAATGGAGCGGAAGACCTTGCTTGAAGTTAGTTCGCAGGTGCCCATTTCCTCTGAGCCGGAACCAATGGGTGAAGATTCCCCAGTGAAGGAGGTGGACAAGGAACCCGTCTTGGAGAAGGTGGCAGTGGCCCTCCCTTGTTGGAAGTGTCGGCGACCAGGACATGTGGCCAGTGAGTGCCCCTGGGAAGATGCCGCGGACCTACTCTGTCCCAAGAAAGTGACCCCAGTAAGGAAGAATCCTTTCCCGCATAAGGCGGACGACTGGGAGGTGAAGAGACCACGCTGCGAAGAAAAGCGTGAAGACCCAGTGACGGAGACGTCCGGAATCTCCCCGCGATGGAACCGTCCAGGACGAGCGGAACAGGTGTGTCCTGGGTACCTAGAGATGCCAGCGGAAGAGGAGTACGCTGAGGAAGTAAAGATGCCAGCGGAAGCGAAGGAGTACGCTGAGGAAGCAGAGGTGCCAGTGGAAGAGACTAAGGGGTATATGCAATTCACGGCGAATCGCGGCAAATTATCGCCGTTTTTTAATTCTACACAATTCGACAGGTGAATTCCGGCAGGTGGCTGTCGGAATTCACCATATTCAATGAAAAACGGATTCGACAGTCCCGCGGGCGAAAAACGGCCGATTTGCCGGATTTTGACGCGATTTTAAAAAACGGGAAAAAACGGGAAAAAAACGGGAAAAAAATGGCGTGGGGTCCCCCCTTCAAAGCATAACCAGGCTTGGGTTCTTCGAGCTGGTCCTGGTTTTAAAAATCCGGGGAAAAAATTAACAGCGGATCCCCCGTATTTTTAAAACCAGCACCGGGCTCTGCGCCTGGTGCTGGTGCCAAAAATACGTGGGACAAAACGAGCAGGGGTCCCCCGTATTTTTAACACCAGCATCGGGCTCCACTAGCTGGACAGATAATGCCACAGCCGGGGGTCACTTTTATGCCGTGCCCTGCGGCCGTGGCATTAAATATCCAACTAGTCACCCCTGGCCGGGGTACCCTGGGGGAGTGGGGACCCCTTCAATCAAGGGGTCCCCCCCCCAGCCACCCAAGGGCCAGGGGTGAAGCCCGAGGCTGTCCCCCCCATCCATTGGCTGCGGATGGGAGGCTGATAGCCTTGAGAAAATTGTCAGAATATTGTTTTTTCCAGAAGAACTACAAGTCCCAGCAAGCCTCCCCCCCGCAAGCTGGTACTTGGAGAACCACAAGTACCAGCATGCGGGAGAAAAACGGGCACGCTGGTACCTGTAGTTCTACTGGAAAAAAAATACCCAAATAAAAACAGGACACAGACACCGTGACAGTAAAACTTTATTACACACTGCCGACACACACATACTTACCTATGTTGACACGCCGACTGCCACGGTCTCCGACGATCCGAGGGTACCTGTGAAAACAATTATACTCACCTTCCAGCGTCCAGAGGTACATCCACGTCCAGAGATAATCCACGAACTTGTTAAAAAAAAAAAAACGAACACCCGTTCCATGCCGGACTGAAAGGGGTCCCATGCTTTCACATGAGACCCCTTTCCACGAATGCCGGGACATCACGTGACTCCTGTCACTGAAGTCCCTTCAGCCAATCAGGAAGCGCTACTTCCGTGGCGCTCACCTGATTGGCTGTGCGCTGTCTGAGCTGTCAGACAGCGCATCGCAAAGCCGCTCCATTAGTTTCAATGGTGGGAACTTTGCCGTCAGCGGTGGGGTTACCCGCGGTCAGCCGCTGACCGGCGGGTGACCTCACCGCTAGCCGCTAAGTTCCCACCATTGAATATAATGGACGGAGCTGTGCGATGCGCTGTCTGAGTTCAGACAGCGCACAGCCAATCAGGTGAGCGCAACGAAGTTGCGCTTCCTGATTGGCTTTAGAGACCTTTGTGTGACAGCTGTCACTGACAGGTCTCATTCGTGGAAAGGGGTCTCATGTGTCAGCATGGGACCCCTTTCAGTCCGGTGGTCCGGGTGTTCGTTTTCTTTTTTTGCCAAGTCCGTGGATTTATCTCTGGACCATGGCTGAGGTGAGTATATTGATCTTTTCTTTTCAGGTATCCGTGGATTCTACATGGAGAAGAGGACCGATGTCGGCGTGTGAACATAGGTAAGTATGTGTGTGTCGGCAGTGTGTAATAAAGTTTTACTGTCACGGTGTCTGTGTACTGTTTTTATTTGGGTATTTTTTTTCCAGTAGAACTACAGGTACCAGCGGGCCCGTTTTTCTCCCGCATGCTGGTACTTGTGGTTCTCCAAGTACCAGCTTGCGGGGGAGGCTTGCTGGGACTTGTAGTTCTTCTGGAAAAAACAATATTCTGTCATTTTACTCAAGGCTATCAGCCTCCCATCCGCAGCCCTTGGAGGGGGGGGACAGCCTCGGGCTTCACCCCTGGCCCTTGGGTGGCTGGGGGGGGGACCCCTTGATTGAAGGGGTCCCCACTCCCCCAGGGTACCCCGGCCAGGGGTGACTAGTTGGATATTTAATGCCACGGCCGCAGGGCACTGTATAAAAGTGACCCCCGGCTGTGGCATTATCTGTCCAGCTAGTGGAGCCCGATGCTGGTGTGAAAAATACGGGGGACCCCTGCTCGTTTTGTCCCCCGTATTTTTTGCACCAGCACCAGGCGCAGAGCCCGGTGCTGGTTTTAAAAATACGGGGGATCCCTGCCCAATTTTTCCCCGCATTTTTAGAACCAGGACCAGCTCGAAGAGCCCGAGGCTGGTTATGCTTTGGAGTGGGGACCCCACGCCATTTTTTATTTTTTATTTTACCGTTCCAGCAATAAAGAAATAAAAAAAATAAAAAATATTTTAAAAAATATATAAATAATACTTGTGCCTCCAAAAAAAAAAAAAAAAGTACCTAATCCCTTCTAATATAAATAGATATGCTATTCCCAAAAAAAAAAACACAAAAAAAACATGTTTAAATTTTTTTTTATTGTTTTCACCCTCCAAAGTGTGGCGGATTGAAAATGACGAATTTACTGTCTAAAAGCACTGCTGTCGAATTTCCAAACTTGAATTGAATATGCTTTTGTCGAATTGCAGCACTTGTATCATTGCAGAAAAGTCGAATTTGCAAAAAGTCGAATTTCAAAAAGTCGAATTTTGAAAGTCCGTTTTTTTGACGGAAAGCACTGAATTGCATTGACGATTTTTTTTTTTTGGGCGAAAATGGCCCGAAATTCGACAATTTCGGGAATTCGACCGCAATTGCATATACCCCTAAGTACGCTGAGGAGAAAAATAATACCCCAGTCCAGATATCGGAGGAGGACTCGGACTACGGTGAGCTGTCCGCCGACGAATCCCTCCAAGAACAGATGGAGGACGACTCTGGCATCGGAAGCGCCGACGAGAGTGACTGGCAGGATCGGGTGGAGTCGTGCTCCCAGTTGAATGCCCTCCGTGAAAAGGAGGAGATGGTCCTGGAGCAAGAAGACCTGCCGGAAGTGCCGAAATGGACGGACGTACGGGGAGAGGATCGAGATGCTGTGGGAGGACCCGTTCCAGAGGAAGACATGGGACCTTTGGAGATGCCCCACGAGGAGATGCGACAGATGGTGGTTGTTGCCCGGGAGGAAACGGGTGCCCCGGAGGATTCCACTGTTGGGTGGTGGTCGGTACCACACCCTGAAGACAGGGACGATGCCACAGACGATCTGAAAGGCAAGGAGTGGGTGACTATTGTCCCCGTGGAAGACGAGTCCCCTTGGTGGCCAACGTCGAGCGACCGTGAGGAGATGCCACTCCCCCAGAGGATCCGCCGATGGAGGTCAGGAGGTAAGAAGAGGAACCCGGAGCTGGTGGTGGAAGGATGTGGGGTCACAGCCCGTCCGGGCTGGGCCCTCGAACACAACCTCGCCGGCGGGACCTCGGAATTCCCTGACCCGCGGACAAGGGACGTCGTGGAGACCTTTGTAGGGACTACAAAGGAAAAAGGGGGGGGAAATGTGGGAATGTGTCCTGTTTTACAGGACACATTCCAGCTGCAGCAGCCAGGGAGCCTGTGTCCCCTGCGGGACAACGTCGCTGACAGCGCTGGGACAGCTTGTCTGTCCCCAGCGCCTGTCAGTGTGTGGCGGCGGGTGTCCGGTGCAGGGATTACCCTTTTCCCTGCACCGGACCAGAGGCTGCGGGGGCATTTGAATGTTGGCGCCCTCCGGGAGCCAATCGCGGCTCCCGGAGCGGCAGCCAATCGGAGAGGGGCGCGGCGAGCCAATCGGCGCTCGCCGCGTCATAGGTCCCGCCCCCGGCGTCTGACTTCAGACGCCAGGGGGGAGCCTAAGACACCGCGCGCGCAGAAGAGCGCGAAGGAGAAAGCAGCCGGGTCCTGGAGAAGAGGGTCGGCGCGCCGGAGCGGAGAAGAGAGTCCGGAGCGAAGAAGAAGACGGCGGCCGTGGGGAGAAGAGCTCCCGTGGCCGCTGAAGAGGCCAGAAGACGTCGGGCTCCTGAAGGAAGATGTCCAGCGGCGGCTGGACGCGGAGCAGCGGAGGCGACGCCGCTGGCCAGGACGGGTCAGCGGCAAAAGAGGGCGCTGGAGATCCCTGGAGCAGGTGAGGCTTCAGTGAGGCAACTTTCACCCCCTCCCTTTTCCTCTCTCGACCACCAGGGACGGGCATTAGGCCCGGGGGCACAATTCAGGCACTAGGCCTGTTGCGCAGATAGGAGGTTGGGGGTCATCTTCATAGTCGGTGGTTTCGGCGTTAGGCCCAAGCCACCTCGACGGCGCCGTAGGCGGGAATTAGGCCCGAGGGGCAGATCAGGCAATAGGCCCGTGGGGCATTAGAGGGCGTTAGGCCCTAGTGTATTCTGGGCAGTAGGTATATATAAGGTGACCCTGGGCACAAGGCCCAGGTCACCCAAAGGGTGACAAGTTAGGCGGGCGCTAGGCCCGTGGGTGAAGTCAGGCCTCCGGCCTGTGTGCAGTTAGGGGGGCGCTAGGCCCAGGGAATAAGTGCCCCCGAGGTGAGTAAAGGTGGCACTGGGCACTAGGCCCAGGCCACCCTGATGTGTTTAGGTAGGCAGGTCCACGGGACCTGAGCCTCATAGAAGGTCGTGTACAGGAGGTGGGCAGGCCGTGCGGCGCCCACCCCCTTTCCAGAGGTAGGGATTTAAAGGGACAGCACCGTGTGATCTTGTATTCCGATATTGTGATGTATGTTGTTACTGTGCAGGGCAAAGTGTCTGTTTGTTTAAGTTGTGCATAGTTGTGTTGCACCACTCACACGAGCTAGTTTGAGGGCTCTGTTTATGTAGCTAGTGTAGCGGACGCACACTAGGGTAGTTCTAGGCCCTGCACGGCTGTTTGTTTGTTTGCCTCCTTACAGGGACCTGTAAGTGGAGAAGATCGGAGTGCAAGACTTGTGACGGTGAGTAGCATCCGTGTACGTTTGTCCCTTTGTCTGTCCCCGAGCGCCGGAATAGGGATTGCTCACGGACGTGAGAATCCCCTTCATCACACTACGCGCGTGAGTGCGAGTGTGTGAATGCTGGGTGGCTGAGGCTTTGTGCCAGTGATGACCTTTCACCCAACCGGTGAAGGTCGCGGTCACCCCTGGGGTATCCCCTTTTCCAGTGGAAGAAAGGTTGATACCCCCTTTAAGTTAAACTATTCTCTCCTCAGCTCGGTCGTCGGTCAGCTCCGAGAGGGAATCGCCGTGTCCGGATCCGATTGAAGATTGCCAGGTCCGTCGAAGGTTCCGGTACCTGAAGGTGAGAGAGAGCGGCGCCTGGTGAGTACCGACTCTACACCTGCACGGCAGCAGGCACCACCACACGCACCGCAGCCGCACCTCTTACAACATCACTGGGAGAAATGTCCACTTGGTGATGCAAACAGTAACCTGTATTAGAAATTAGAGATGAGCGGGTTCGGTTTCTCTGAATCCGAACCCGCCCGAACTTCATGTTTTTTTACACGGGTCCGAGCGACTCGGATCTTCCCGCCTTGCTCGGTTAACCCGAGCGCGCCCGAACGTCATCATCACGCTGTCGGATTCTCGCGAGGCTCGGATTCTATCGCGAGACTCGGATTCTATATAAGGAGCCGCGCGTCGCGGCCATTTTCACACGTGCATTGAGATTGATAGGGAGAGGACGTGGCTGGCGTCCTCTCCGTTTAGAAATTAAAATAGATAGGAGAGTGAGAGTGAGACACTTCATTTACTTACTGGAGCTTAGGAGGAGTTATACTAGTGACTGATGACCAGTGACCTGACCCACCAGTGCAGTTTTATAATTTATTATTATTTAATAATCCGTTCTGTTCTTGTTCTCTGCCTGAAAAAAACGATACACAGTGACTCAGTCACACTCACATACCATATCTGTGCTCAGCCCAGTGTGCTGCATCATCTATGTATAATATCTGACTGTGCTCACACAGCTTAATTGTGGGGGAGACTGGGGAGCAGTTATAGGTTATAGCAGGAGCCAGGAGTACATATTAAACAGTGCACACTTTTGCTGCCAGAGTGCCACTGCCAGTGTGACTGACCACTGACCACTGTGACCAGTGACCTGACCACACTGACCACCAGTATAGTATATTGTGATTGTCTGCCTGAAAAAGTACACTCGTCGTGTGACTTGTGTGGTGTTTTTTTATTCTATAAAAATTAAAAAACTCATTCTGCTGACAGACAGTGTCCAGCAGGTCCCTCATTATATAATATATACCTGTCCGGCTGCAGTAGTGATATATATATATTTTTTATATCATTATTTATCATCCAGTCTATACTAGCAGCAGACACAGTACGGTAGTTCACGGCTGTAGCTACCTCTGTGTCGGCACTCGGCAGTCCATCCATAATTGTATACCACCTACCCGTGGTTTTTTTTTCTTTCTTCTTTATACATACTACATCTCATTATCATCCAGTCTATATTAGCAGCAGACAAAGTACAGTACGGTAGTCCACGGCTGTAGCTACCTCTGTGTCGGCACTCGGCAGTCCATCCATAATTGTATACCACCTACCCGTGGTTTTTTTTTTCTTTCTTCTTTATACATACTACATCTCATTATCATCCAGTCTATATTAGCAGCAGACACAGTACAGTACGGTAGTCCACGGCTGTAGCTACCTCTGTGTCGGCACTCGGCAGTCCATCCATAATTGTATACCACCTACCCGTGGTTTTTTTTTTCTTTCTTCTTTATACATACTACATCTCATTATCATCCAGTCTATATTAGCAGCAGACACAGTACAGTACGGTAGTCCACGGCTGTAGCTACCTCTGTGTCGGCACTCGGCAGTCCATCCATAATTGTATACCACCTACCCGTGGTTTTTTTTTTCTTTCTTCTTTATACATACTACATCTCATTATCATCCAGTCTATATTAGCAGCAGACACAGTACAGTACGGTAGTCCACGGCTGTAGCTACCTCTGTGTCGGCACTCGGCAGTCCATCCATAATTGTATACCACCTACCCGTGGTTTTTTTTTTTCTTTCTTCTTTATACATACTACATCTCATTATCAACCAGTCTATATTAGCAGCAGACACAGTACGGTAGTTCACGGCTGTAGCTACCTCTGTGTCGGCACTCGGCAGTCCATCCATAATTGTATACCACCTACCCGTGGTTTTTTTTTCTTTCTTCTTTATACATACTACATCTCATTATCATCCAGTCTATATTAGCAGCAGACACAGTACAGTACGGTAGTCCACGGCTGTAGCTACCTCTGTGTCGGCACTCGGCAGTCCATCCATAATTGTATACCACCTACCCGTGGTTTTTTTTTTCTTTCTTCTTTATACATACTACATCTCATTATCATCCAGTCTATATTAGCAGCAGACACAGTACAGTACCGTAGTCCACGGCTGTAGCTACCTCTGTGTCGGCACTCGGCAGTCCATCCATAATTGTATACCACCTACCCGTGGTTTTTTTTTTCTTTCTTCTTTATACATACTACATCTCATTATCAACCAGTCTATATTAGCAGCAGACACAGTACGGTAGTTCACGGCTGTAGCTACCTCTGTGTCGGCACTCGGCAGTCCATCCATAATTGTATACTAGTATCCATCCATCTCCATTGTTTACCTGAGGTGCCTTTTAGTTGTGCCTATTAAAATATGGAGAACAAAAATGTTGAGGTTCCAAAATTAGGGAAAGATCAAGATCCACTTCCACCTCGTGCTGAAGCTGCTGCCACTAGTCATGGCCGAGACGATGAAATGCCAGCAACGTCGTCTGCCAAGGCCAATGCCCAATGTCATAGTACAGAGCATGTCAAATCCAAAACACCAAATATCAGTAAAAAAAGGACTCCAAAACCTAAAATAAAATTGTCGGAGGAGAAGCGTAAACTTGCCAATATGCCATTTACCACACGGAGTGGCAAGGAACGGCTGAGGCCCTGGCCTATGTTCATGGCTAGTGGTTCAGCTTCACATGAGGATGGAAGCACTCAGCCTCTCGCTAGAAAACTAAAAAGACTCAAGCTGGCAAAAGCACCGCAAAGAACTGTGCGTTCTTCGAAATCCCAAATCCACAAGGAGAGTCCAATTGTGTCGGTTGCGATGCCTGACCTTCCCAACACTGGACGTGAAGAGCATGCACCTTCCACCATTTGCACGCCCCCTGCAAGTGCTGGAAGGAGCACCCGCAGTCCAGTTCCTGATAGTCAGATTGAAGATGTCAGTGTTGAAGTACACCAGGATGAGGAGGATATGGGTGTTGCTGGCGCTGGGGAGGAAATTGACCAGGAGGATTCTGATGGTGAGGTGGTTTGTTTAAGTCAGGCACCCGGGGAGACACCTGTTGTCCGTGGGAGGAATATGGCCGTTGACATGCCTGGTGAAAATACCAAAAAAATCAGCTCTTCAGTGTGGAGGTATTTCAACAGAAAAGCGGACAACAGGTGTCAAGCCGTGTGTTGCCTTTGTCAAGCTGTAATAAGTAGGGGTAAGGACGTTAACCACCTCGGAACATCCTCCCTTATACGTCACCTGCAGCGCATTCATAATAAGTCAGTGACAAGTTCAAAAACTTTGGGCGACAGCGGAAGCAGTCCACTGACCAGTAAATCCCTTCCTCTTGTAACCAAGCTCACGCAAACCACCCCACCAACTCCCTCAGTGTCAATTTCCTCCTTCCCCAGGAATGCCAATAGTCCTGCAGGCCATGTCACTGGCAATTCTGACGAGTCCTCTCCTGCCTGGGATTCCTCCGATGCATCCTTGCGTGTAACGCCTACTGCTGCTGGCGCTGCTGTTGTTGCTGCTGGGAGTCGATGGTCATCCCAGAGGGGAAGTCGTAAGCCCACTTGTACTACTTCCAGTAAGCAATTGACTGTCCAACAGTCCTTTGCGAGGAAGATGAAATATCACAGCAGTCATCCTGCTGCAAAGCGGATAACTGAGGCCTTGACAACTATGTTGGTGTTAGACGTGCGTCCGGTATCCGCCGTTAGTTCACAGGGAACTAGACAATTTCTTGAGGTAGTGTGCCCCCGTTACCAAATACCATCTAGGTTCCACTTCTCTAGGCAGGCGATACCGAGAATGTACACGGACGTCAGAAAAAGACTCACCAGTGTCCTAAAAAATGCAGTTGTACCCAATGTCCACTTAACCACGGACATGTGGACAAGTGGAGCAGGGCAGGGTCAGGACTATATGACTGTGACAGCCCACTGGGTAGATGTATGGACTCCCGCCGCAAGAACAGCAGCGGCGGCACCAGTAGCAGCATCTCGCAAACGCCAACTCTTTCCTAGGCAGGCTACGCTTTGTATCACCGCTTTCCAGAATACGCACACAGCTGAAAACCTCTTACGGCAACTGAGGAAGATCATCGCGGAATGGCTTACCCCAATTGGACTCTCCTGTGGATTTGTGGCATCGGACAACGCCAGCAATATTGTGTGTGCATTAAATATGGGCAAATTCCAGCACGTCCCATGTTTTGCACATACCTTGAATTTGGTGGTGCAGATTTTTTTTAAAAACGACAGGGGCGTGCAAGAGATGCTGTCGGTGGCCAGAAGAATTGCGGGACACTTTCGGCGTACAGGCACCACGTACAGAAGACTGGAGCACCACCAAAAACTACTGAACCTGCCCTGCCATCATCTGAAGCAAGAAGTGGTAACGAGGTGGAATTCAACCCTCTATATGCTTCAGAGGTTGGAGGAGCAGCAAAAGGCCATTCAAGCCTATACAATTGAGCACGATATAGGAGGTGGAATGCACCTGTCTCAAGTGCAGTGGAGAATGATTTCAACGTTGTGCAAGGTTCTGATGCCCTTTGAACTTGCCACACGTGAAGTCAGTTCAGACACTGCCAGCCTGAGTCAGGTCATTCCCCTCATCAGGCTTTTGCAGAAGAAGCTGGAGACATTGAAGGAGGAGCTAACACGGAGCGATTCCGCTAGGCATGTGGGACTTGTGGATGGAGCCCTTAATTCGCTTAACAAGGATTCACGGGTGGTCAATCTGTTGAAATCAGAGCACTACATTTTGGCCACCGTGCTCGATCCTAGATTTAAAGCCTACCTTGGATCTCTCTTTCCGGCAGACACAAGTCTGCTGGGGTTGAAAGACCTGCTGGTGACAAAATTGTCAAGTCAAGCGGAACGCGACCTGTCAACATCTCCTCCTTCACATTCTCCCGCAACTGGGGGTGCGAGGAAAAGGCTCAGAATTCCGAGCCCACCCGCTGGCGGTGATGCAGGGCAGTCTGGAGCGACTGCTGATGCTGACATCTGGTCCGGACTGAAGGACCTGACAACGATTACGGACATGTCGTCTACTGTCACTGCATATGATTCTCTCACCATTGAAAGAATGGTGGAGGATTATATGAGTGACCGCATCCAAGTAGGCACGTCACACAGTCCGTACTTATACTGGCAGGAAAAAGAGGCAATTTGGAGGCCCTTGCACAAACTGGCTTTATTCTACCTAAGTTGCCCTCCCACAAGTGTGTACTCCGAAAGAGTGTTTAGTGCCGCCGCTCACCTTGTCAGCAATCGGCGTACGAAGTTACATCCAGAAAATGTGGAGAAGATGATGTTCATTAAAATGAATTATAATCAATTCCTCCGTGGAGACATTGACCAGCAGCAATTGCCTCCACAAAGTACACAGGGAGCTGAGATGGTGGATTCCAGTGGGGACGAATTGATAATCTGTGAGGAGGGGGATGTACACGGTGATATATCGGAGGATGATGATGAGGTGGACATCTTGCCTCTGTAGAGCCAGTTTGTGCAAGGAGAGATTAATTGCTTCTTTTTTGGTGGGGGTCCAAACCAACCCGTCATTTCAGTCACAGTCGTGTGGCAGACCCTGTCACTGAAATGATGGGTTGGTTAAAGTGTGCATGTCCTGTTTATACAACATAAGGGTGGGTGGGAGGGCCCAAGGACAATTCCATCTTGCACCTCTTTTTTCTTTAATTTTTCTTTGCGTCATGTGCTGTTTGGGGAGGGTTTTTTGGAAGGGACATCCTGCGTGACACTGCAGTGCCACTCCTAGATGGGCCCGGTGTTTGTGTCGGCCACTAGGGTCGCTTATCTTACTCACACAGCTACCTCATTGCGCCTCTTTTTTTCTTTGCGTCATGTGCTGTTTGGGGAGGGTTTTTTGGAAGGGACATCCTGCGTGACACTGCAGTGCCACTCCTAGATGGGCCCGGTGTTTGTGTCGGCCACTAGGGTCGCTTATCTTACTCACACAGCTACCTCATTGCGCCTCTTTTTTTCTTTGCGTCATGTGCTGTTTGGGGAGGGTTTTTTGGAAGGGCCATCCTGCGTGACACTGCAGTGACACTCCTAGATGGGCCCGGTGTTTGTGTCGGCCACTAGGGTCGCTTAGCTTAGTCATCCAGCGACCTAGGTGCAAATTTTAGGACTAAAAATAATATTGTGAGGTGTGAGGTATTCAGAATAGACTGAAAATGAGTGTAAATTATGGTTTTTGAGGTTAATAATACTTTGGGATCAAAATGACCCCCAAATTCTATGATTTAAGCTGTTTTTTAGTGTTTTTTGAAAAAAACACCCGAATCCAAAACACACCCGAATCCGACAAAAAAAATTCGGTTAGGTTTTGCCAAAACGCGGTCGAACCCAAAACACGGCCGCGGAACCGAACCCAAAACCAAAACACAAAACCCGAAAAATTTCCGGCGCTCATCTCTAGAAATTAGCATAGATTTAGATTTTGACCTATGCTTGGGCTACTATGCACTCCATGGTAGGCGTGGACATCGGAAACTGATGGTTAGCAGCCATCGAATATTTTCAATCCAATGGAAATACTTTTTATATCGAATTGTAGGAATCAGATGGTTGCCAGCTATCGGATGCAGCTTTCTGATGCCCATCCGATGACTGGATGTTATTATTTAGCTGCGGACAGCCGTTAGTGGCGTCCGTAGCTCAGCTAGTGTGCATGCATGAAGCTATGACTGCATCTGCACATGCAGAAAGTCTAACCATTGCGATGGTATTACCATCGGATGGTTGCAATGTGATGGCTAGTGCTATCGCATCGCTGGATTTGATGTCGGAAGCCTAGTAACCATTCAATACTGTCCATCCCTGGACCAGGGTTAAGGTCTCAAATATCTTCAAATTTAGCACTTGGCTAAGTGTTAAAAATAAGATGTGGTAAAATTTAAATTAGTATTCTTTATTTTAAATTTGACCCATCAGAACCTAGATTAGAACCGGATTTGGAAAAGGAGGCTCTGCTTTTTGAGACCTCCATTCCCCATTGACCCTTAGTGATTTGCCTCACTCTGGTCCCCTCACTATAATGATGCTCTGTCACTGACATTCCTGGACTGTATATTTCAGAAATACTGCCAGCTCTGCTTACAGTGTCTCTAAGGGCTTGATGTGACATTTGGAGCAATACTCTGCAAATTTGTTTCATATCAAAGTTCCACTCTTTAGGCGGGATGTAATGTAGTGCAAGTTCTTTAGAAGGTGCGACTTTGTCCCAAAACTCCCCCAATGTAGTAGCCTGCGAGTTTTTAAGTATAAGGCTATTACATTGTGTGAATGAAAACTCGCACAATGTAATGTGTTTTATTACAATGTGCGAACTTGACAGAAGCTTGCACAGCTCAGAAAGATCCGTTCATGCTTCTGTCTGTAAAAGTGCTTAAACAGTTAGAACATTTTTTAAATAAATGTGCAGCCCTCTCCCCCCCTAAAGCATTACCTGCCCCGGACTCTTTTAGCCGGTCCTGGCTGCTAAAATACAGGGAAAAAATTGACTAGGAGTCCCCCATGTTTAACAACCAGCACAGGGCTCTTGGACCAGTCCTGGTTCCAAAAAATATGGGGGGAAAAAGATGTAAGGGTCCCCCATATTTTTGAAACCAGCATCGGCTCCACTAGCCAGGGAGGTAATGCTGCAGCCGCTTTATATTGGTTTATATTGGTCCTTGCAGCCGCAGCATTGCCCCCCCCCCCCCCAAACTAGTTAGCCCTGGTGTTAGGAAGCACCTGTATTCTGGAAGCAGACATCAGGTGGTTGGCGCGATCCAGAACAGAGGCGCTGAGTCTAACACACTGGGGGGTGTTCACCAGGGAACCCCTCAAGGGGATTTGGGCTTCGCTGCCCCTGATGTGCAGGTCGCAGCCCCCTGCCTGGGTCACCTGGTATCTGTACAGGAGTCCACAAGGTATTAACAGGATAATTTAGCTGGAGAAATGCAGCTGATAAGGCAGGGGTTAATTGCAGAGTGACTGACACAGCAGGGCTAATGGCAGAGGTTTGATGAGAGCTGAGCTGGGTCACAGAGGGAAACTTAAATTTGTAGGCTGTAAGTTCTGGATAGCAGAGCTGGAATTTGGCAGGATTCACAGGAGTTTGGAGTCTAGATACAGAATTGCAGGTACTGAATGGAGATGAACTTGCAGAAAGGTCTGTGTGAATAGACTGCTGCTTGCAAAACTAGACAGGTGCAGGATTACTGAGGCAAGGTGCAAGACTGGCTGGAATGGTGCACTTATATCTTGAAGCAGGGATTCCAAGGCTGAAGGACACACTGGATATATAATTGTAGTAGATACAGGTCCAAGATGAACTGGGTGCAGGACTGGCAGGAATACTGGGACCAGTTACCAGGACACAGGAGACTGGAAACTTGCACAGCATGCAATGGCCACGTGCTGAGCTCACAGAAACAGACTCTAAGGCAGGGCCGAAACTAAGATTTATGTCACCCGGGGCAAGGGGTTCGTCCCCTGAAACATTGGCCCTCATTCCGAGTTGTTCGCTCGTTCTTTTTCATCGCATCGCAGTGAAAATCCGCTTAGTACGCATGCGCAAAGTTCGCACTGCGACTGCGCCAAGTAACTTTACTATGAAGAAAGTATTTTTACTCACGGCTTTTTCTTCGCTCCGGCGATCGTAATGTGATTGACAGGAAATGGGTGTTACTGGGCGGAAACACGGCGTTTCAGGGGCGTGTGGCTGAAAACGCTACCGTTTCCGGAAAAAAACGCAGGAGTGGCCGGAGAAACGGTGGGAGTGCCTGGGCGAACGCTGGGTGTGTTTGTGACGTCAACCAGGAACGACAAGCACTGAACTGATCGCACAGGCAGAGTAAGTCTGGAGCTACTCTGAAACTGCTAAGTAGTTAGTAATCGCAATATTGCGAATACATCGGTCGCAATTTTAAGAAGCTAAGATTCACTCCCAGTAGGCGGCGGCTTAGCGTGTGTAACTCTGCTAAATTCGCCTTGCGACCGATCAACTCGGAATGAGGGCCATAGAGAACAATAAAGTTTGCTTGAATAAGACTTCTAGTGCCGCCTTGTCTCTGCTGAGATATTGGATTTCTACTTGCTTTGGAGGAAGGCAACGAAGCATCTACACAGCTCTACATGAGAGTGAGTGTCGAATATACATGTACTACAGTATACACACACACACACACACACACACACACACACACACACACACACTAGAGATGAGCGGGTTCGGTTTCTCTGAAACCGAACCCGCCAGAACTTCATGTTTTTTTTCACGGGTCCGAGCGACTCGGATCTTCCCGCCTTGCTCGGTTAACCCGAGCGCGCCCGAACGTCATCATGACGCTGTCGGATTCTCGCGAGGCTCGGATTCTATCGCGAGACTCGGATTCTATATAAGGAGCCGCGCGTCGCCGCCATTTTCACACGTGCATTGAGATTGATAGGGAGAGGACGTGGCTGGCGTCCTCTCCATTTAGATTATAAGAGACTGAGAGAGATTTACTGGAGCTGACTCGGAGGAGTACTGTTACTGTAGAAGTGTAGAGACTGAGTGGAGAGAGTTTACTAGTGAGGACAGTGCAGTTTACTTTATAATCCGTTCTCTGCCTGAAAAAAGCGATACACAGCACACAGTGACTCAGTCACATACCATATCTGTGTGCACTGCTCAGGCTCAGGCCAGTGTGCTGCATCATCTATTATCTATATATAATATTATATATATCTGTCTGACTGCTCAGCTCACACAGCTTATAATTGTGGGGGAGACTGGGGAGCACTACTGCAGTGCCAGTTATAGGTTATAGCAGGAGCCAGGAGTACATAATATATTATATAGTGAGTGACCACCAGACACACAGTGCAGTTTATTTAATATATCCGTTCTCTGCCTGAAAAAAGCGATACACACAGTGACTCAGTCAGTCACATACCATATCTGTGTGCACTGCTCAGGCTCAGGCCAGTGTGCTGCATCATCTATTATCTATATATAATATTATATATATCTGTCTGACTGCTCAGCTCACACAGCTTATAATTGTGGGGGAGACTGGGGAGCACTACTGCAGTGCCAGTTATAGGTTATAGCAGAAGCCAGGAGTACATAATATATTATATAGTGAGTGACCACCAGACACACAGTGCAGTTTATTTAATATATCCGTTCTCTGCCTGAAAAAAGCGATACACACAGTGACTCAGTCAGTCACATACCATATCTGTGTGCACTGCTCAGGCTCAGGCCAGTGTGCTGCATCATCTATTATCTATATATAATATTATATATATCTGTCTGACTGCTCAGCTCACACAGCTTATAATTGTGGGGGAGACTGGGGAGCACTACTGCAGTGCCAGTTATAGGTTATAGCAGGAGCCAGGAGTACATAATATATTATATAGTGAGTGACCACCAGACACACAGTGCAGTTTATTTAATATATCCGTTCTCTGCCTGAAAAAAGCGATACACACAGTGACTCAGTCAGTCACATACCATATCTGTGTGCACTGCTCAGGCTCAGGCCAGTGTGCTGCATCATCTATTATCTATATATAATATTATATATATCTGTCTGACTGCTCAGCTCACACAGCTTATAATTGTGGGGGAGACTGGGGAGCACTACTGCAGTGCCAGTTATAGGTTATAGCAGAAGCCAGGAGTACATAATATATTATATAGTGAGTGACCACCAGACACACAGTGCAGTTTATTTAATATATCCGTTCTCTGCCTGAAAAAAGCGATACACACAGTGACTCAGTCAGTCACATACCATATCTGTGTGCACTGCTCAGGCTCAGGCCAGTGTGCTGCATCATCTATTATCTATATATAATATTATATATATCTGTCTGACTGCTCAGCTCACACAGCTTATAATTGTGGGGGAGACTGGGGAGCACTACTGCAGTGCCAGTTATAGGTTATAGCAGGAGCCAGGAGTACATAATATATTATATAGTGAGTGACCACCAGACACACAGTGCAGTTTATTTAATATATCCGTTCTCTGCCTGAAAAAAGCGATACACACAGTGACTCAGTCAGTCACATACCATATCTGTGTGCACTGCTCAGGCTCAGGCCAGTGTGCTGCATCATCTATTATCTATATATAATATTATATATATCTGTCTGACTGCTCAGCTCACACAGCTTATAATTGTGGGGGAGACTGGGGAGCACTACTGCAGTGCCAGTTATAGGTTATAGCAGGAGCCAGGAGTACATAATATATTATATAGTGAGTGACCACCAGACACACAGTGCAGTTTATTTAATATATCCGTTCTCTGCCTGAAAAAAGCGATACACACAGTGACTCAGTCAGTCACATACCATATCTGTGTGCACTGCTCAGGCTCAGGCCAGTGTGCTGCATCATCTATTATCTATATATAATATTATATATATCTGTCTGACTGCTCAGCTCACACAGCTTATAATTGTGGGGGAGACTGGGGAGCACTACTGCAGTGCCAGTTATAGGTTATAGCAGGAGCCAGGAGTACATATTATATTAAAATTAAACAGTGCACACTTTTGCTGCAGGAGTGCCACTGCCAGTGTGACTGACCAGTGACCTGACCACACTGACCACCAGTATAGTTAGTAGTATACTTATATTGTGATTGCCTGAAAAAGTTAAACACTCGTCGTGTGACTTCACTTGTGTGTTTTTTTTTTTTTTTATTCTATAAAAATAAAACTCATTCTGCTGACAGACAGTGTCCAGCAGGTCCGTCATTATATAATATATAATATATACCTGTCCGGCTGCAGTAGTGATATATATATATTTTTTATATCATTTATCATCCAGTCGCAGCAGACACAGTACGGTAGTTCACGGCTGTGGCTACCTCTGTGTCTCTGCACTCGGCAGGCAGTCCGTCCATAATTGTAATACCACCTAACCGTGGATTTTTTTCATTCTTCTTTATACATACATAGTTACATAGACATCTTCTCTTTATCAACCAGTCTATATTAGCTGCAGACACAGTACAGTACGGTAGTTCACGGCTGTGGCTACCTCTGTGTCTGCACTCGGCAGGCAGTCCGTCCATAATTGTATACCACCTAACCGTGGTTTTTTTTCATTCTTCTTTATACATACATAGTTACATAGACATCTTCTCTTTATCAACCAGTCTATATTAGCTGCAGACACAGTACAGTACGGTAGTTCACGGCTGTGGCTACCTCTGTGTCTGCACTCGGCAGGCAGTCCGTCCATAATTGTATACCACCTAACCGTGGATTTTTTTCAGTCTTCTTTATACATACATAGTTACATAGACATCTTCTCTTTATCAACCAGTCTATATTAGCTGCAGACACAGTACAGTACGGTAGTTCACGGCTGTGGCTACCTCTGTGTCTGCAGTCGGCAGGCAGTCCATAATTGTATACTAGTATCCATCTCCATTGTTTACCTGAGGTGCCTTTTAGTTGTGCCTATTAAAATATGGAGAACAAAAATGTTGAGGTTCCAAAATTAGGGAAAGATCAAGATCCACTTCCACCTCGTGCTGAAGCTGCTGCCACTAGTCATGGCCGAGACGATGAAATGCCAGCAACGTCGTCTGCCAAGGCCGATGCCCAATGTCATAGTACAGAGCATGTCAAATCCAAAACACCAAATATCAGAAAAAAAAGGACTCCAAAACCTAAAATAAAATTGTCGGAGGAGAAGCGTAAACTTGCCAATATGCCATTTACCACACGGAGTGGCAAGGAACGGCTGAGGCCCTGGCCTATGTTCATGGCTAGTGGTTCAGCTTCACATGAGGATGGAAGCACTCAGCCTCTCGCTAGAAAAATGAAAAGACTCAAGCTGGCAAAAGCAGCACAGCAAAGAACTGTGCATTCTTCGAAATCCCAAATCCACAAGGAGAGTCCAATTGTGCCGGTTGCGATGCCTGACCTTCCCAACACTGGACGTGAAGAGCATGCGCCTTCCACCATTTGCACGCCCCCTGCAAGTGCTGGAAGGAGCACCCGCAGTCCAGTTCCTGATAGTCAGATTGAAGATGTCAGTGTTGAAGTACACCAGGATGAGGAGGATATGGGTGTTGCTGGCGCTGGGGAGGAAATTGACCAGGAGGATTCTGATGGTGAGGTGGTTTGTTTAAGTCAGGCACCCGGGGAGACACCTGTTGTCCGTGGGAGGAATATGGCCGTTGACATGCCAGGTGAAAATACCAAAAAAATCAGCTCTTCGGTGTGGAGGTATTTCACCAGAAATGCGGACAACAGGTGTCAAGCCGTGTGTTCCCTTTGTCAAGCTGTAATAAGTAGGGGTAAGGACGTTAACCACCTCGGAACATCCTCCCTTATACGTCACCTGCAGCGCATTCATAATAAGTCAGTGACAAGTTCAAAAACTTTGGGTGACAGCGGAAGCAGTCCACTGACCAGTAAATCCCTTCCTCTTGTAACCAAGCTCACGCAAACCACCCCACCAACTCCCTCAGTGTCAATTTCCTCCTTCCCCAGGAATGCCAATAGTCCTGCAGGCCATGTCACTGGCAATTCTGACGAGTCCTCTCCTGCCTGGGATTCCTCCGATGCATCCTTGCGTGTAACGCCTACTGCTGCTGGCGCTGCTGTTGTTGCCGCTGGGAGTCGATGGTCATCCCAGAGGGGAAGTCGTAAGCCCACTTGTACTACTTCCAGTAAGCAATTGACTGTTCAACAGTCCTTTGCGAGGAAGATGAAATATCACAGCAGTCATCCTACTGCAAAGCGGATAACTGAGGCCTTGACAACTATGTTGGTGTTAGACGTGCGTCCGGTATCCGCCGTTAGTTCACAGGGAACTAGACAATTTATTGAGGCAGTGTGCCCCCGTTACCAAATACCATCTAGGTTCCACTTCTCTAGGCAGGCGATACCGAGAATGTACACGGACGTCAGAAAAAGACTCACCAGTGTCCTAAAAAATGCAGTTGTACCCAATGTCCACTTAACCACGGACATGTGGACAAGTGGAGCAGGGCAGGGTCAGGACTATATGACTGTGACAGCCCACTGGGTAGATGTATGGACTCCCGCCGCAAGAACAGCAGCGGCGGCACCAGTAGCAGCATCTCGCAAACGCCAACTCTTTCCTAGGCAGGCTACGCTTTGTATCACCGCTTTCCAGAATACGCACACAGCTGAAAACCTCTTACGGCAACTG
Organism: Pseudophryne corroboree; assembly: GCF_028390025.1. NCBI lineage: Eukaryota > Metazoa > Chordata > Amphibia > Anura > Myobatrachidae > Pseudophryne > Pseudophryne corroboree. The sequence goes on from NC_086448.1 coordinate 532,266,387, forward strand.
AGGAAGATCATCGCGGAATGGCTTACCCCAATTGGACTCTCCTGTGGATTTGTGGCATCGGACAACGCCAGCAATATTGTGTGTGCATTAAATATGGGCAAATTCCAGCACGTCCCATGTTTTGCACATACCTTGAATTTGGTGGTGCAGAATTTTTAAAAAAACGACAGGGGCGTGCAAGAGATGCTGTCGGTGGCCAGAAAAATTGCGGGACACTTTCGGCGTACAGGCACCACGTACAGAAGACTGGAGCACCACCAAAAACTACTGAACCTGCCCTGCCATCATCTGAAGCAAGAAGTGGTAACGAGGTGGAATTCAACCCTCTATATGCTTCAGAGGTTGGAGGAGCAGCAAAAGGCCATTCAAGCCTATACAATTGAGCACGATATAGGAGGTGGAATGCACCTGTCTCAAGTGCAGTGGAGAATGATTTCAACGTTGTGCAAGGTTCTGATGCCCTTTGAACTTGCCACACGTGAAGTCAGTTCAGACACTGCCAGCCTGAGTCAGGTCATTCCCCTCATCAGGCTTTTGCAGAAGAAGCTGGAGGCATTGAAGAAGGAGCTAAAAGGGAGCGATTCCGCTAGGCATGTGGGACTTGTGGATGCAGCCCTTAATTCGCTTAACAAGGATTCACGGGGGGTCAATCTGTTGAAATCAGAGCACTACATTTTGGCCACCGTGCTCGATCCTAGATTTAAAGCCTACCTTGGATCTCTCTTTCCGGCAGACACAAGTCTGCTGGGGTGCAAAGACCTGCTGGTGACAAAATTGTCAAGTCAAGCGGAACGCGACCTGTCAACATCTCCTCCTTCACATTCTCCCGCAACTGGGGGTGCGAGGAAAAGGCTCAGAATTCCGAGCCCACCCGCTGGCGGTGATGCAGGGCAGGCTGGAGCGACTGCTGATGCTGACATCTGGTCCGGACTGAAGGACCTGACAACGATTACGGACATGTCGTCTACTGTCACTGCATATGATTCTCTCAACATTGATAGAATGGTGGAGGATTATATGAGTGACCGCATCCAAGTAGGCACGTCACACAGTCTGTACTTATACTGGCAGGAAAAAGAGGCAATTTGGAGGCCCTTGCACAAACTGGCTTTATTCTACCTAAGTTGCCCTCCCACAAGTGTGTACTCCGAAAGAGTGTTTAGTGCCGCCGCTCACCTTGTCAGCAATCGGCGTACGAGGTTACATCCAGAAAATGTGGAGAAGATGATGTTCATTAAAATGAATTATAATCAATTCCTCCGCGGAGACATTGACCAGCAGCAATTGCCTCCACAAAGTACACAGGGAGCTGAGATGGTGGATTTCAGTGGGGACGAATTGATAATCTGTGAGGAGGGGGATGTACACGGTGATATATCGGAGGGTGAAGATGAGGTGGACATCTTGCCTCTGTAGAGCCAGTTTGTGCAAGGAGAGATTAATTGCTTCTTTTTTGGGGGGGGTCCAAACCAACCCGTCATATCAGTCACAGTCGTGTGGCAGACCCTGTCACTGAAATGATGGGTTGGTTAAAGTGTGCATGTCCTGTTTTGTTTATACAACATAAGGGTGGGTGGGAGGGCCCAAGGACAATTCCATCTTGCACCTCTTTTTTCTTTTCTTTTTCTTTGCATCATGTGCTGATTGGGGAGGGTTTTTTGGAAGGGACATCCTGCGTGACACTGCAGTGCCACTCCTAGATGGGCCCGGTGTTTGTGTCGGCCACTAGGGTCGCTAATCTTACTCACACAGTCAGCTACCTCATTGCGCCTCTTTTTTTCTTTGCGTCATGTGCTGTTTGGGGAGGGTTTTTTGGAAGGGACATCCTGCGTGACACTACAGTGCCACTCCTAGATGGGCCCGGTGTTTGTGTCGGCAACTAGGGTCGCTAATCTTACTCACACAGCTACCTCATTGCGCCTCTTTTTTTCTTTGCGTCATGTGCTGTTTGGGGAGGGTTTTTTGGAAGGGCCATCCTGCGTGACACTGCAGTGCCACTCCTAGATGGGCCCGGTGTTTGTGTCGGCCACTAGGGTCGCTAATCTTACTCACACAGCTACCTCATTGCACCTCTTTTTTTCTTTGCGTCATGTGCTGTTTGGGGAGGGTTTTTTGGAAGGGACATCCTGCGTGACACTGCAGTGCCACTCCTAGATGGGCCCGGTGTTTGTGTCGGCCACTAGGGTCGCTTATCTTACTCACACAGCGACCTCGGTGCAAATTTTAGGACTAAAAATAATATTGTGAGGTGTGAGGTATTCAGAATAGACTGAAAATGAGTGTAAATTATGGTTTTTGAGGTTAATAATACTTTGGGATCAAAATGACCCCCAAATTCTATGATTTAAGCTGTTTTTTAGTGTTTTTTGAAAAAAACACCCGAATCCAAAACACACCCGAATCCGACAAAAAAAATTCGGTGAGGTTTTGCCAAAACGCGTTCGAACCCAAAACACGGCCGCGGAACCGAACCCAAAACCAAAACACAAAACCCGAAAAATTTCAGGCGCTCATCTCTAACACACACACTCACTCTCTCTCTCTCTCTCTCTCTCTCTCTCTCTCCCCATATGGGCAAATGGCTGTCAGCTGCTGCAAAGCTTTCTATGGAGGGAATAACTAGACATTGCTACATACATAAAATCACACACCTAAACACATACACACCCGCATATATACATACATACATTCACTCACTCCATACCTCCCAACATGACACTCTCCAGGAGGGACACAATGCTCTAACGTTATATAAGCATAAACAATGCAAGCATGTGTCGGAGTCAGTGGTGGATTCACTTTCAGACAATCAAAAGTGATTTGGTTATGCTTGTGACTGTCATCATTATCACTGATTTATACCTGACCTCAGCCACCAAACCAGACCACTGCAGACATATATACAGTTGTGCTCATAAGTTTGCATACCCTAGCAGAATTTGTGATTTTCTCGCCATTTGTCAGAGACTATGAATGATAACTCCCAAACTTTTCTTTCACTCATGGTTAGTGGTTGGGTGAAGCCATTTATTGTCAAAAAACTGTGTTTACTCTTTTTAAATCATAATGACAACAGAAACTACCCAAATGGCCCTGATCAAAAGTTTACATACCCTGGAGATTTTGGCCTGATAACATGCACACAAGTTGAGACAAACGGGCTTGAATGGCTACTAAAGGTAACCATCCTCACCTGTAATCTGTTTGCTTGTAATCAGGGTGTGTGTATAAAAGGTCAGTGAGTTTCTGGACTCCTGAAAGACCCTTGCATCTTTCATCCAGTGCTGCATTGACATGTCTGGATTCTGAGTCATGGGGAAAGCAAAAGAATTGTCAAAGGATCTGCGGGAAAAGGTAATTGAACTGTATAAAACAGGAAAGGGATATAAAAAGATATCCAAGCAATTGATAATGCCAATCAGCAGTGTTCAAACTCTAATTAAGAAGTGGAAAATGAGGGATTCTGTGGAAACCAAATCACGGTCAGGTAGACCAATAAACATTTCAGCTACAACTGCCAGGAAAATTGTTCGGGATGCAGAGAAAAATCCACAAATAACTTCAGCTGAAATACAGGAATCTCTGAAAAAAAGTGGTGTGGTTGTTTCAAGATGCACAATAAGGAGGCATTTGAAGAAAAATGGGCTGCATGGTCGAGTCGCCAGAAGAAAGCCATTACTACGCAAATGCCACAAAGCATCGCGCTTACAATACTCCAAACAGCACAGAAACAAGCCTCAAAACTTCTGGAACAAAGTAATTTGGAGTGATGAGACCAAAATTGAACTTTTTGGCCACAACCATAAACGTTACATTTGGAGAGGAGTCAACAAGGCCTATGATGAAAGGTACACCATTCCTACTGTGAAACACGGAGGTGGATCGCTGATGTTTTGGGGATGTGTGAGCTACAAAGGCACTGGAAACTTGGTCAAGAATGATGGCAAGATGAATGCACCATGTTATCAGAAAATACTGGAGGAAAATTTGCACTCATCAGCCCAGAAGCTGCGCATGGGACGTACTTGGACGTTCCAACATGACAATGATCCAAAACACAAGGCCAAGTCGACCTGTCATTGGCTACAGCAGAATAAAGTGAAGGTTCTGGAGTGGCCATCTCAGTCTCCTGACCTCAATATCATTGAGCCACTCTGGGGAGATCTCAAACGTGCAGTTCATGCAAGACAGGCCAAGAATTTAAAGGAACTGAAGGCTTTTTGCCAAGAAGAATGGGCAGCTTTACCATCTGAGAAAATAAAGAGCCTCATCCACAACTACCACAAAAGACTTCAAGCTGTCATTGATGTTAAAGGGGGCAATACGCGGTATTAAGAACTGGGGTATGTAAACTTTTGATCAGGGTCATTTGGGTAGTTTATGTTGTCATTATGATTTAAAAAGAGGAAACACAGGTTTTTTTTTACAAATAAATGGCTTCACCCAACCACTAACCATGAGTGAAAGAAAAGTTTGTGAGTTATTCATATTCTTTGACAAATTGCCAGAAAATCACAAATTCTGCTAGGATATGTAAACTTATGAGCGCAACTGTACATCTGTGTGCCAATCTACATGTGCTTGTTAGTGTACAAACACTCCCATACTGTGCTGGGCTTTCTTTCTCCATCCAGCAAACACCACACAAATCTGCATAAGCACATTTGTGTGCAGCCAGTTTTCTGGTCATGCGCTTATCAATATTATGTAATATACGATACTCACAACTGGTATAGTTAACATTCTACATCAGCTCCTAGGTGTTTCCACCACTTCTGAAAATGTTTAATATTCACATTAGTTTACAAAGCTTAAAATTGCCGCCTCATTGGACAAAATGAGAATACTTCTGAAAATGACACAATCTCTAAGCTACATGATGCACAGGCTATAAGCTAGTAAAATCAGGCTACTGTATCTTATAGCCTGTGCATCACTACACATATGCTGAAGGTTGGGTACAAGAGTGTCGCTTGCCTGTTTTCTGTTCTGTCTTTTGAAAGGTACAGTGACGCAGTTGGGAAATGATAAATACTGTATATTGGCAGTCACAAACATTCCCAGTTCCATGCTGATAGCTCATATATACAGTGCATCCAGAAAGTATTCACAGCGCTTCACTTTTTCCACATTGTTATGTGGAATAAATTCATTTTTTTATTTAATTCTACACACAATACCCCAAAATGACATTGTGGAAAAAGTTTTTTTGAACTCTTTGCAAATTTATTAAAAATAAAAAACTAAGAAAATCACATGTACATAAGTATTCACAGCCTTTGCCATGAAGCTCAAAATTGAGCCCAGGTGCATCCTGTTTCCACTGATCATCCTTGAGATGTTCCTACAGCTTAATTGGAGTACACCTGCGGTAAATTCAGTTGATTGGACATGATTTGGAAAGGCACACACCTGTCTATATAAGGTCCCACACTTGACAGTGCATGTCTGAGCACAAACCAAGCATGAAGTCAAAGAAATTGTCTGTAGACCTCCGAGACAGGATTGTCTTGAGGCACAAATCTGGGTAAGGGTACAGAAATATATCTGCTGCTTTGAAGGTCCCAATGAGCACAGTGGCCTCCATCATCCGTAAATGGAAGACGTTCGGAACCACCAGGACTCTTCCTAGAGCTGTCTAAACTGAGCGATCGGGGGAGGTGACCAAGAACCCAATGGTCTGTCAGAGCTACAGCATTCCTCTGTGGAGAGAGGAGAACCTTCCAGGAGGACAACCATCTCTGCAGCAATCTACCAATCAGTCCTGTATGGTAGAGTGGCCAGACGGAAGCCACTCCTTAGTAAAAACCACATGGCAGCCCGTCTGGAGTTTTCCAAAATGCACCTGAAGGACCATGAGAAACAAAATTTGCTGGTCTGGTGAGACAAAGATTGAACTCTTTGGCGTGAATACCAGGCGTCATGTTTGGAGGAAACCAGGCACGGCTCATCACCAGGTCAATATCATCCCTACAGTGAAGCATGGTGGTGGCAGTATCATGCTGTGGGGATGTTTTTCAGTGGCAAGAACTGGGAGACTAGTCAGGATAGAGGGAAAGATGAATGCAGCAATGTACAGAGACATCCTGGATGAAAACCTGCTCCAGAGCGTTCTTGACTTCAGACTGGGGCGACATTTATTCTTTCAGCAGGACAACGACCCTAAGCACACAGCCAAGATATCAAAGGAGTGGCTTCAGGATGACTCTGTGAATGTTTTTGAGTATCACAGACAGAGCCCAGACTTGAATCCGATTGAACATCTCTGGAGAGATCTAAAAATGGCTGCGCACCGACGCTTCCCATCAAACCTGATGTAGCTTGAGAGGAATGGGTGAAACTGCCCAAGATAGGTGTGCCAAGCTTGTGGCATCATATTCAAAAAGACGTGAGGCTGTAATTGCTGCCAAAGGTGCATCAACAAAGTATTGAGCAAAGGATGTGAGTACGTATGTACATGTACTTTCTTAGTTTTTTTATTTTTAATAAATGTGCAAAAATCTCAAACACTTTTTACACGTTGTCATTATGGGGTATTGTATGTAGAGATGAGCGCCTGAAATTTTTCGGGTTTTGTGTTTTGGTTTTGGGTTCGGTTCCGCGGCCGTGTTTTGGGTTCGAACGCGTTTTGGCAAAACCTCACCGAATTTTTTTTGTCGGATTCGGGTGTGTTTTGGATTCGGGTGTTTTTTTCAAAAAACACTAAAAAACAGCTTAAATCATAGAATTTGGGGGTCATTTTGATCCCAAAGTATTATTAACCTCAAAAACCATAATTTACACTCATTTTCAGTCTATTCTGAATACCTCACACCTCACAATATTATTTTTAGTCCTAAAATTTGCACCGAGGTCGCTGTGTGAGTAAGATAAGCGACCCTAGTGGCCGACACAAACACCGGGCCCATCTAGGAGTGGCACTGCAGTGTCACGCAGGATGTCCCTTCCAAAAAACCCTCCCCAAACAGCACATGACGCAAAGAAAAAAAGAGGCGCAATGAGGTAGCTGTGTGAGTAAGATTAGCGACCCTAGTGGCCGACACAAACACCGGGCCCATCTAGGAGTGGCACTGCAGTGTCACGCAGGATGGCCCTTCCAAAAAACCCTCCCCAAACAGCACATGACGCAAAGAAAAAAAGAGGCGCAATGAGGTAGCTGTGTGAGTAAGATTAGCGACCCTAGTGGCCGACACAAACACCGGGCCCATCTAGGAGTGGCACTGCAGTGTCACGCAGGATGTCCCTTCCAAAAAACCCTCCCCAAACAGCACATGATGCAAAGAAAAAAAGAGGCGCAATGAGGTTGCTGTGTGAGTAAGATTAGCGACCCTAGTGGCCGACACAAACACCGGGCCCATCTAGGAGTGGCACTGCAGTGTCACGCAGGATGTCCCTTCCAAAAAACCCTCCCCAAACAGCACATGACGCAAAGAAAAAAAGAGGCGCAATGAGGTAGCTGTGTGAGTAAGATTAGCGACCCTAGTGGCCGACACAAACACCGGGCCCATCTAGGAGTGGCACTGCAGTGTCACGCAGGATGTCCCTTCCAAAAAACCCTCCCCAAACAGCACATGACGCAAAGAAAAAAAGAGGCGCAATGAGGTAGCTGTGTGAGTAAGATTAGCGACCCTAGTGGCCGACACAAACACCGGGCCCATCTAGGAGTGGCACTGCAGTGTCACGCAGGATGTCCCTTCCAAAAAACCCTCCCCAAACAGCACATGACGCAAAGAAAAAAAGAGGCGCAATGAGGTAGCTGACTGTGTGAGTAAGATTAGCGACCCTAGTGGCCGACACAAACACCGGGCCCATCTAGGAGTGGCACTGCAGTGTCACGCAGGATGTCCCTTCCAAAAAACCCTCCCCAATCAGCACATGATGCAAAGAAAAAGAAAAGAAAAAAGAGGTGCAAGATGGAATTGTCCTTGGGCCCTCCCACCCACCCTTATGTTGTATAAACAAAACAGGACATGCACACTTTAACCAACCCATCATTTCAGTGACAGGGTCTGCCACACGACTGTGACTGATATGACGGGTTGGTTTGGACCCCCCCCAAAAAAGAAGCAATTAATCTCTCCTTGCACAAACTGGCTCTACAGAGGCAAGATGTCCACCTCATCTTCACCCTCCGATATATCACCGTGTACATCCCCCTCCTCACAGATTATCAATTCGTCCCCACTGGAATCCACCATCTCAGCTCCCTGTGTACTTTGTGGAGGCAATTGCTGCTGGTCAATGTCTCCGCGGAGGAATTGATTATAATTCATTTTAATGAACATCATCTTCTCCACATTTTCTGGATGTAACCTCGTACGCCGATTGCTGACAAGGTGAGCGGCGGCACTAAACACTCTTTCGGAGTACACACTTGTGGGAGGGCAACTTAGGTAGAATAAAGCCAGTTTGTGCAAGGGCCTCCAAATTGCCTCTTTTTCCTGCCAGTATAAGTACGGACTGTGTGACGTGCCTACTTGGATGCGGTCACTCATATAATCCTCCACCATTCTATCAATGTTGAGAGAATCATATGCAGTGACAGTAGACGACATGTCCGTAATCGTTGTCAGGTCCTTCAGTCCGGACCAGATGTCAGCATCAGCAGTCGCTCCAGACTGCCCTGCATCACCGCCAGCGGGTGGGCTCGGAATTCTGAGCCTTTTCCTCGCACCCCCAGTTGCGGGAGAATGTGAAGGAGGAGATGTTGACAGGTCGCGTTCCGCTTGACTTGACAATTTTGTCACCAGCAGGTCTTTCAACCCCAGCAGACTTGTGTCTGCCGGAAAGAGAGATCCAAGGTAGGCTTTAAATCTAGGATCGAGCACGGTGGCCAAAATGTAGTGCTCTGATTTCAACAGATTGACCACCCGTGAATCCTTGTTAAGCGAATTAAGGGCTGCATCCACAAGTCCCACATGCCTAGCGGAATTGCTCCCTTTTAGCTCCTTCTTCAATGCCTCCAGCTTCTTCTGCAAAAGCCTGATGAGGGGAATGACCTGACTCAGGCTGGCAGTGTCTGAACTGACTTCACGTGTGGCAAGTTCAAAGGGCATCAGAACCTTGCACAACGTTGAAATCATTCTCCACTGCACTTGAGACAGGTGCATTCCACCTCCTATATCGTGCTCAATTGTATAGGCTTGAATGGCCTTTTGCTGCTCCTCCAACCTCTGAAGCATATAGAGGGTTGAATTCCACCTCGTTACCACTTCTTGCTTCAGATGATGGCAGGGCAGGTTCAGTAGTTTTTGGTGGTGCTCCAGTCTTCTGTACGTGGTGCCTGTACGTCGAAAGTGTCCCGCAATTCTTCTGGCCACCGACAGCATCTCTTGCACGCCCCTGTCGTTTTTTAAAAAATTCTGCACCACCAAATTCAAGGTATGTGCAAAACATGGGACGTGCTGGAATTTGCCCATATTTAATGCACACACAATATTGCTGGCGTTGTCCGATGCCACAAATCCACAGGAGAGTCCAATTGGGGTAAGCCATTCCGCGATGATCTTCCTCAGTTGCCGTAAGAGGTTTTCAGCTGTGTGCGTATTCTGGAAAGCGGTGATACAAAGCGTAGCCTGCCTAGGAAAGAGTTGGCGTTTGCGAGATGCTGCTACTGGTGCCGCCGCTGCTGTTCTTGCGGCGGGAGTCCATACATCTACCCAGTGGGCTGTCACAGTCATATAGTCCTGACCCTGCCCTGCTCCACTTGTCCACATGTCCGTGGTTAAGTGGACATTGGGTACAACTGCATTTTTTAGGACACTGGTGAGTCTTTTTCTGACGTCCGTGTACATTCTCGGTATCGCCTGCCTAGAGAAGTGGAACCTAGATGGTATTTGGTAACGGGGGCACACTGCCTCAATAAATTGTCTAGTTCCCTGTGAACTAACGGCGGATACCGGACGCACGTCTAACACCAACATAGTTGTCAAGGCCTCAGTTATCCGCTTTGCAGTAGGATGACTGCTGTGATATTTCATCTTCCTCGCAAAGGACTGTTGAACAGTCAATTGCTTACTGGAAGTAGTACAAGTGGGCTTACGACTTCCCCTCTGGGATGACCATCGACTCCCAGCGGCAACAACAGCAGCGCCAGCAGCAGTAGGCGTTACACGCAAGGATGCATCGGAGGAATCCCAGGCAGGAGAGGACTCGTCAGAATTGCCAGTGACATGGCCTGCAGGACAATTGGCATTCCTGGGGAAGGAGGAAATTGACACTGAGGGAGTTGGTGGGGTGGTTTGCGTGAGCTTGGTTACAAGAGGAAGGGATTTACTGGTCAGTGGACTGCTTCCGCTGTCACCCAAAGTTTTTGAACTTGTCACTGACTTATTATGAATGCGCTGCAGGTGACGTATAAGGGAGGATGTTCCGAGGTGGTTAACGTCCTTACCCCTACTTATTACAGCTTGACAAAGGGAACACACGGCTTGACACCTGTTGTCCGCATTTCTGGTGAAATACCTCCACACCGAAGAGCTGATTTTTTTGGTATTTTCACCTGGCATGTCAACGGCCATATTCCTCCCACGGACAACAGGTGTCTCCCCGGGTGCCTGACTTAAACAAACCACCTCACCATCAGAATCCTCCTGGTCAATTTCCTCCCCAGCGCCAGCAACACCCATATCCTCCTCATCCTGGTGTACTTCAACACTGACATCTTCAATCTGACTATCAGGAACTGGACTGCGGGTGCTCCTTCCGCACTTGCAGGGGGCGTGCAAATGGTGGAAGGCGCATGCTCTTCACGTCCAGTGTTGGGAAGGTCAGGCATCGCAACCGACACAATTGGACTCTCCTTGTGGATTTGGGATTTCGAAGAATGCACAGTTCTTTGCTGTGCTGCTTTTGCCAGCTTGAGTCTTTTCATTTTTCTAGCGAGAGCTGAGTGCTTCCATCCTCATGTGAAGCTGAACCACTAGCCATGAACATAGGCCAGGGCCTCAGCCGTTCCTTGCCACTCCGTGTGGTAAATGGCATATTGGCAAGTTTACGCTTCTCCTCCGACAATTTTATTTTAGGTTTTGGAGTCCTTTTTTTTCTGATATTTGGTGTTTTGGATTTGACATGCTCTGTACTATGACATTGGGCATCGGCCTTGGCAGACGACGTTGCTGGCATTTCATCGTCTCGGCCATGACTAGTGGCAGCAGCTTCAGCACGAGGTGGAAGTGGATCTTGATCTTTCCCTAATTTTGGAACCTCAACATTTTTGTTCTCCATATTTTAATAGGCACAACTAAAAGGCACCTCAGGTAAACAATGGAGATGGATACTAGTATACAATTATGGACTGCCTGCCGACTGCAGACACAGAGGTAGCCACAGCCGTGAACTACCGTACTGTACTGTGTCTGCAGCTAATATAGACTGGTTGATAAAGAGAAGATGTCTATGTAACTATGTATGTATAAAGAAGACTGAAAAAAATCCACGGTTAGGTGGTATACAATTATGGACGGACTGCCTGCCGAGTGCAGACACAGAGGTAGCCACAGCCGTGAACTACCGTACTGTACTGTGTCTGCAGCTAATATAGACTGGTTGATAAAGAGAAGATGTCTATGTAACTATGTATGTATAAAGAAGAATGAAAAAAAACCACGGTTAGGTGGTATACAATTATGGACGGACTGCCTGCCGAGTGCAGACACAGAGGTAGCCACAGCCGTGAACTACCGTACTGTACTGTGTCTGCAGCTAATATAGACTGGTTGATAAAGAGAAGATGTCTATGTAACTATGTATGTATAAAGAAGAATGAAAAAAAACCACGGTTAGGTGGTATACAATTATGGACGGACTGCCTGCCGAGTGCAGACACAGAGGTAGCCACAGCCGTGAACTACCGTACTGTACTGTGTCTGCAGCTAATATAGACTGGTTGATAAAGAGAAGATGTCTATGTAACTATGTATGTATAAAGAAGAATGAAAAAAATCCACGGTTAGGTGGTATTACAATTATGGACGGACTGCCTGCCGAGTGCAGAGACACAGAGGTAGCCACAGCCGTGAACTACCGTACTGTGTCTGCTGCGACTGGATGATAAATGATATAAAAAATATATATATATCACTACTGCAGCCGGACAGGTATATATTATATATTATATAATGACGGACCTGCTGGACACTGTCTGTCAGCAGAATGAGTTTTATTTTTATAGAATAAAAAAAAAACAACACACAAGTGAAGTCACACGACGAGTGTTTAACTTTTTCAGGCAATCACAATATAAGTATACTACTAACTATACTGGTGGTCAGTGTGGTCAGGTCACTGGTCAGTCACACTGGCAGTGGCACTCCTGCAGCAAAAGTGTGCACTGTTTAATTTTAATATAATATGTACTCCTGGCTCCTGCTATAACCTATAACTGGCACTGCAGTAGTGCTCCCCAGTCTCCCCCACAATTATAAGCTGTGTGAGCTGAGCAGTCAGACAGATATATAATATATATAGATGATGCAGCACACTGGCCTGAGCCTGAGCAGTGCACACAGATATGGTATGTGACTGACTGAGTCACTGTGTGTATCGCTTTTTTCAGGCAGAGAACGGATATATTAAATAAACTGCACTGTGTGTCTGGTGGTCACTCACTATATAATATATTATGTACTCCTGGCTCCTGCTATAACCTATAACTGGCACTGCAGTAGTGCTCCCCAGTCTCCCCCACAATTATAAGCTGTGTGAGCTGAGCAGTCAGACAGATATATATATTATATATAGATAATAGATGATGCAGCACACTGGCCTGAGCCTGAGCAGTGCACACAGATATGGTATGTGACTGAGTCACTGTGTGCTGTGTATCGCTTTTTTCAGGCAGAGAACGGATTATAAAGTAAACTGCACTGTCCTCACTAGTAAACTCTCTCCACTCAGTCTCTACACTTCTACAGTAACAGTACTCCTCCTAGTCAGCTCCAGTAAATCTCTCTCAGTCTCTTATAATCTAAATGGAGAGGACGCCAGCCACGTCCTCTCCCTATCAATCTCAATGCACGTGTGAAAATGGCGGCGACGCGCGGCTCCTTATATAGAATCCGAGTCTCGCGATAGAATCCGAGCCTCGCGAGAATCCGACAGCGTCATGATGACGTTCGGGCGCGCTCGGGTTAACCGAGCAAGGCGGGAAGATCCGAGTCTGCTCGGACCCGTGAAAAAAACCATGAAGTTCTGGCGGGTTCGGATTCAGAGAAACCGAACCCGCTCATCTCTAATTGTATGTACAATTTTTAGGTAAAAAAAATTATTTTATTCCATTTTGGAATAAGGCTGTAAAATAACAAAATGTGTAAAAAGTGAAGCGCTGTGAATACTTTCCGGATGCACTGAATATATATATATATCTGTCTGCTCCTCCCCTTCAGAATGTAAGCTCTTCCCTCATGTGATTATCCTTTTCTTACTTTAATAATCTTTGACTGCACCAAATCCCACGGTTTTCTGCCACCTGATACAATTTACAGAGTCATCTGCTGATGTAGCTATGTTTAATTCCCCTGTACCTATCTGATATTGTCTTCAACTGTAAGTTACTGTTTTCCTGTTTTGATTATTTATGTACTCTGTAATTGGGCACTGTGGATCCCTTGTGGCGCCATATAATTAAAGGAAATTTTATATATATATATATATATATATATATATATATAAATATATACACTGCTCAAAAAAATAAAGGGAACACTAAAATAACACATCCTAGATCTGAATGAATTAAATATTCTTATTAAATACTTTGTTCTTTACATAGTTGAATGTGCTGACAACAAAATCGCACAAAAATTATCAATGGAAAACAAATTTATTAACCCATGGAGGTCTGGATTTGTAGTCACCCTCAAAATTAAAGTGGAAAAACACACTACAAGCTGATCCAACTTTGATGTAATGTCCTTAAAACAAGTCAAAATGAGGCTCAGTAGTGTGTGTGGCCTCCACGTGCCTGTATGACCTCCCTACAACCCACACAAGTGGCTCAGGTAGTGCAGCTCATCCAGGATGACACATCAATGCGAGCTGTGGAAAGAAGGTTTGCTGTGTCTGTCAGCGTAGTGTCCAGAGTATGGAGGCTCTACCACAGGGGTGTCAAAGACAAGGCCCGCGGGCCAAATCCGGCCCGCCAGACCTCGTCTGATGGCCCGCGGTGCCGCCGCCATGAAACCCCCTTCTCCCGAGTGCCCAGCTGGGGGGGCGGGGTTTCGCGGAATGACGCGATTGCGTCGTGACGTCACGGCGCAAACGCGTCATTCAACGAAACCCCGTTGGAGGAGGGAGAAGGGAGCCGCGCAGACGAGGAGGGAGAGGCGGCTGAAGAGCGTCGAGAACCGCTTCAAATGTAAGTCAGCCCCTCTCCCTTCCTCTCTTTCTCTCTCTCTCCCTCCTTCCACCACCTGCCACAATGTGTAAAATGGGGACCTGTACCTGCCGCTATGTGTAAAATGGGGACCTGTACCTGCCGCTATGTGTAAAATGGGGACCTGTGCCTGCCACAATGTGTAAAATGGGTACCTGTGCCTGCCACAATGTGTAAAATGGGGACCTGTGCCTGCCACAATGTGTAAAATGGGGACCTGTACCTGCCGCTATGTGTAAAATGGGGACCTGTGCCTGCCGCAATGTGTAAAATGGGGACCTGTGCCTGCCGCAATGTGTAAAATGGGGACCTGTGCCTGCCACAATGTGTAAAATGGGGACCTGTGCCTGCCACAATGTGTAAAATGGGGACCTGTACCTGCCGCTATGTGTAAAATGGGGACCTGTGCCTGCCACAATGTGTAAAATGGGGACCTGTGCCTGCCACAATGTGTAAAATGGGGACCTGTACCTGCCGCTATGTGTAAAATGGGGACCTGTGCCTGCCACAATGTGTAAAATGGGGACCTGTGCCTGCCACAATGTGTAAAATGGGGACCTGTGCCTGCCACAATGTGTAAAATGGGGACCTGTACCTGCCGCTATGTGTAAAATGGGGACCTGTGCCTGCCACAATGTGTAAAATGGGGACCTGTGCCTGCCACAATGTGTAAAATGGGGACCTGTACCTGCCGCTATGTGTAAAATGGGGACCTGTGCCTGCCGCAATGTGTAAAATGGGGACCTGTGCCTGCCGCAATGTGTAAAATGGGGACCTGTGCACTATAAAAGGGGGCACATGGCTGGGCACTATAAAAGGGGGCACATGGCTGGGCACTTTAAAAGGGGGCAGATGGCTGGGCACATATAAGGCAGGTGGAGCGGTAAATTTTGGATAGACCTACAGATACAACCGGCCCTTTGATGGGGACCAAACTGCTGATGCGGCCCCCGATGAATTTGAGTTTGACACCCCTGCTCTACCAGGAGACAGGCCAGTACATGAGGAGACGTGGAGGAGGCCGTAGGAGGGCAACAACCCAGCAGCAGGACCGCTACCTCCGCCTTTTTGCAAGGAGGAACAGGAGGAGCACTGCCAGAGCCCTGCAAAATGACCTCCAGCAAGCCACAAATGTGCATGTGTCTAGTCAAACGATCAGAAGCAGACTCCATGAGGGTGGTATGAGGGCCCAACGCCCACAGGTGGGGGTTGTGCTTACAGCCCAACACCGTGCAGGACGTTTGGCATTTGCCAGAGAACACCAAGATTGGCAAATTCACCACTGGCGCCCTGTGATCTTCACAGATGAAAGCAGGTTCTCACTGAGCACATGTGACAGACGTGACAGAGTCTGGAGATGCCAAGGAGAACGTTCTGCTGCCTGCAACATCCTCCAGCATGACCGGTTTGGCAGTGGGTCAGTAATGGTGTGGGGTGGCATTTCTTTGGGGGGCCGCACAGCCCTCCATGTGCTCGCCAGAGGTAGCCTGACTGTCATTAGGTACCGAGATGAGATCCTCAGACCCCTTGTGAGACCATATGCTGGTGCAGTTGGCCCTGGGTTCCTCCTAATGCAAGACAATGCTAGACCTCATGTGGCTGGAGTGTGTCAGCAGTTCCTGCAAGACCAAGACATTGAGGCCACACACACTACTGAGCCTCATTTTGACTTGTTTTAAGGACATTACATCAAAGTTGGATCAGCCTGTAGTGTGTTTTTCCACTTTAATTTTGAGGGTGACTCCAAATCCAGACCTCCATGGGTTAATACATTTTCTTTCCATTGATAATTTTTGTGTGATTTTGTTGTCAGCACATTCAACTATGTAAAGAACAAAGTATGTAATAAGAATATTTCATTCATTCAGATCTAGGATGTGTTATTTTAGTGTTCCCTTTTTGAGCAGTGTATATATATATATATATATATATATATATGCCTATGTAAGTCATGTTTTTATTGTTTTGTTATACTACTTCTGTTTATGTACTTTTTAGGACCTTGTGACATCATTTAAATAAAGGATACTAGTAATAATAATAATAATAATAATAATAATAATATAATATATTTTTCAATATATAAGAACAAATATTAATTATAAATATAATTATAGAAAATATTATAACATAAACAAATAAAAAAAATAATTGTTCTATGTGTTCTATGTCATAGCCTGCCTTTTTTATATGGCTGTTAATAATAAAAAATGTAACCACTAACATTTATAGCGAAATTTCCATTGTGACCTAATTTAGAAGTGTTTTTAGTACATAAAATGTCACTTCATTACATTAAGTCAACTTCATTAAATCTTAAATTATCTTGGGTTTCATTGGCATGTTGAGGTAATGGGTCTGTAATTGAGCAGCTTAATTTGTGAAATCATCAGTGTCCTAAAAGAATAATCTCTTAACTTTTAGGAGAGCATGACAGTGCAGCCTTTGTAGCCTGATTTTCATTACATATAGGACTGTCTGGGTTGTAAAAATATTTAATAGAATGTTATTTATATATGACTAGCTGGAGTACCCGGCGTTGCCCGGGATTTTAAGAATGTCTGTTTACAAAAATAAATTTAAATATTAAACACACAGTATAAATAACATTGTAGATAGCAGCTGAATACCCGTGCTTCGCTACTAGATGAGGATGGTAAATTAGAATGTTAGTTGTTTGTTAATTTACGTTGGTTGGAGATCTAGTATATAAGCATATATTGCTTCCCTGACGCACTTTGTGTAGTGACTGGACCCCTTTTTCTCCCCCAAGGGACCCTGCACTTCCCACTATACAACTCTCAATCTGTGGCTTCTGCTGCGTTCATTCCCCTCCTCAAATCATGTCAGTGCCCCTGTGAAATTATGTATTTATTTACAGTTTCTTATATAACGTAGCACATTATGTATCTCCTGATATACTCTGTGTTGCTGGGGGACCATGCTACTTCCACAGTCCACTATATAACTGTCAGTGTGTGGGTTCGTGCTACCTCCATTCCCCTCCTCACATCATGTCACTGGCCCTGTCACATGCAGCACTGTCATCACTGACATATCATGCATGTCCTGATATAGTCTGTGCTGCTATATATATATAATCCTCCAAGCTATGGCACTCAGCGGGCTCCTTTATGAAATAAAACTCCAACAGCAATTTGCTACTGTGCACAGTAGCAAATTGCTGTTGAAGTTTTATTTCATAAAGGAGCCCGCTGAGTGCCATAGCTTGGAGGATTGTACACACTTTACCAATGTGCACCGCGGCAGGATGAAGCTGAAGTGAGAGTGCCGGTTGTCAGTTTGATATATATATATATATATATATATACACACACATATATAAACACACACACACACACACACACACACACACACTCCGTGCAGTAGTAACCAGACGGCACTCGGCGCTCTTTGTAAGTAAATTAATGTATAAAAGTATAAAAGGCATATTATACCGATGTTTCAATGCTGAGCAGGGCGTTTTTTTCAAGCCTACAGCACTACAGCATAGCACCTTGAAAAAAAATGCCCCGCGCAGCGTTGAAACGTCGGTACACTATGTCATTTGTACTTTAATACATTAATATAAATATACTCACAAAGACCGCTGAGTGCTGCCTGGTTTCTACTGCATGGAGGGGGGGGGGGGGGAGTGTGAGTGTGTGTGGGGGGGGGGGGACGACAAGCCTGTCTCCACCCAGAGAACCATTGCATATATATATATATATATATATATATATACACAAACACACACATACACTAACACACATACATACACGTATCACTGCTGCAATGCGGCCCAGAGCAACCTTTGAAGGCTCCAGGTATGCACCCTGCTTTCTGTACAGCCGCTCTTTGCATCCTGAGGATTTACGGGCATTACTGCACTTCCCAGTGCTGGTGGCTCTGCCCCCTCTGTGCAACATCATGCGCCTAGGGGCAGTGGCACCGAGAAGGGGGCAGAGAATTGGGTACAGATAACCCATGTGCCTCTGGCTCGGGCCAGAGCACACCAGTAGGCATTTTTTTTGTAATTTATTTTTCTTTATTATAAATCAGTGGACGGACGAGCAAGCAGTGGGTCGGGCTGCCGGGAAGGGGAGTTTATGTGTGTTTCACCTGGCTGTGTGTCCTATGTTGTGGATGTCCCTCGCAGCCACTTCTAGCCGCCGCACCGCTGCTAAGATCTCACAAGATGATAACTTCATCATCTCGTGAGTCAATATCTGCAGCCGGCTGTGGATATCCTCTTCAAGATCAGCAGGCTCCGGGTGGCGGGTGGGGACTGGGAGGCAGGCAGCTGACTGGGTGTGGTCCTTGGGTTTAAGAAGTGGTGCCGCTCAGCTCAGTTGGAAGAATCAGCACTTCAGCAGCAGGGCGTGTCACCTTGTTGTGAGCTAGCCTGTTAGGCTGCGACACTGTGAGTGTGAGTGACAGATACAGCACTGTGGTGCTGCAGGGACCTGCTAACAATTTCTAAACTCTACTTCAATATTCCATGCATCCATATATTACTATTAGTGTTTATCTATCTATCTATCTATCTATCTATCTATCTATCTATCTATCTATCTATCTATCTATCTATCTATCTATCTATCTATCTATCTACAGTATATATCTATCTATCTATCTATCTATAAATGTAGCTATATCTATCTATATAGATTTAGATTTGTTTATTTCTATATGATCGAACCCACATTATGCAGCCATGTCCCCAACATACTGTGGCCACACCCCCTCCAGGGGGGCTGAGGAAGTTGTTGTACTGGGGCCCAGGATTAATCTTGGCAGTTCTGCCTAGGGGACAGCACAGGGTACACTGCCACCGTGTTACACCGCTAGTGCAGTGGTTATCAGATTACTACCTCACTGCACTGATATTCCCAATCACATCCCATCTGTGTAATGTTTGTACAGTATATACTCCTCATATTTGCATGAGTTTCCTTTCACACTCCAAAAACATACTGGCAGGTAAAATAAAATCTGAGAAATGTAACACTTGTGTATGTGTGTTTGTATGTTAGGGATGTGGCACCCAAGGGGCAGTTGTGTATGTCCCTTTAGAATACAGAAGACAGTGTATACAACCCAATTAAATCATGTGGCTGACACAGCGGGGGTTAAGGGACAGACCAGTTCTAGATCACGTGTTTCGTTTGTGAGGTGGCAGCATTTGATTGGACAGAGACGGAGAGAGCTAACAGAGCCTTGTGGGAAGAAGAGGGCAGCGGCACAGAGAGTTGGAAAGAAGCCATTGAAGGAGAGAGGTGTATGGCAAGGAGCAGAGCTGGAGAGCTGTGTTGGCACGAACTGGGTGGTTACGCAAGGCAATGGAGAGCAGTGATGCAGAATTGAGACAGTGAGCTGCTTCCATGAGTGTAGGGGACTGGAAGAGCAGGCATGAGACACCACAGCCAGGGAACAAACATCGCCAGGCCTATGCAGAGGTGCGGACGTCGCTGCTATTTTGGAGAGAGCTGAACTATCCTGTGAGGTTTGGAGTGCGTAACATAGACTGTTTGTTGTTGTTGACTGCAGTAAGGTGTGTGCTAAATCCTATTGTACATTGTCACACACACTACTCACGACCGCATGGAGAGAAGGGATGTAATCAGACCGTTAACTAAAAATCACACAGCTTGACCCCTGTTTAAATACAGTATAAATCAATACAGAGACACCACTTGTGGGAAGAACTTTGTAGAGACATTGAGTGATTAGAGAAAGACTGAGTTATTTGTTTTCAAGAGATAATTACTACAGAGACATTTGTTTGATAGAGATTCCAAGACACCTTTGTTATCTACATCCCCATGCCATATTGGAGTACAGTGACATTTACTAACAGAAACCCAGGATCTCTATCCCTTGTGCAACAAGTATAGTTATACCACAGCCACTCCCCATTGAAATACTGTGGCATTGTAGGATCCATGAGCTCCAACGTAAATTGGATGTGAAGGTTGAGAAATTTTTCTGTATCAGGGATATTTAGAAAAGTAGAATTAATATTGAAAATCATTTTCTTAATCACCTTCTTCACTGTTTTTCTTGACATATATTTTTTCTCGGAATATTCATATATCTGTGATTAGATTGAGTGAACCATTGAATTAATGAATGTTCCAGTGTATTGTGAGCTGTAGCTAAGTTTGATCTTCTTGTATTCTTCAGTCTTTGTCATTGTTTTGTCCCATTTGCATTATTGTGATTATTCAATTCTTACCATATAATCAATTATCATCTTTAATCCAGAAGTCTTTTGCGGCCAAATAATACAACTTCCTGTTGGCGATTGCTGTCATCGAGTCACAGTTGCATATCCATCTATCCTACCTCTATAAACCCGATACAAGAAACAAGGTATGGGGGGAACATCTTAGGGAAAGGGTCAATCACCTAGCCACCGAACATCTGTGATACCTCTTCCAACCACCTGCCAACCCCGGGGTGTTACAGGGACTTTTGACTGTAGTGAAAACTACTACTACTTTCTTCTATTCACAGAAGGGGTTACGTGGAGATATCCAAGATTTCTCCAGCGGTGCCCCTGCTCTGTGTCAGGATCACTTTCCCATACAGGATTATTGGGAGAGCGATTCATAGATGCATGGAAAGCTCGTCTTTCTGTTTTACATCTAAAAAAAACATTTGCCACCTCCGTGCTCTCTTTACCTCCTTTTTTAATGCCAGCCAATCAGGGGAGCCCGGGGCACTTCAGACTGCAGTGCTGATCCCTAATAACCCCACTCTTTCCCCAAGCCACCACTGGGTTGTGGCATGTAATCTGCATGTGTGGCCAGTTGCCTATGCATACATCTGTGGGGGCCAAGGGATCCCTTTGGAAAAAGTTGTGGAAAAGTAGTCCATAGACTTCTATGGGCTAACTCCATATGCAGATGTTGTTAGCTGGCGTTGGCCTGTGCATGCATCAGCAGGGGCCAGTGGAGTAGGAGCCAGAGGATGAGTTATGCCTTAGGGCATGGGAGTAGTAAAGCATAGTTGATCGTCTTGCAGCACAATCCTACCCAATGATCAGACAATAATTTGAAGACATCTTGGGGGAGACTTTATGTATACATTTTTGGAGCATCACATGTAATATTTTTTTAAGCATGAGCCAAAATCACAACTCTCTAATCCATGACTTAGTGTTTGTGAAGCTAGCTTTGCTCTGCAGAACTTTAAAAGATGTTCTTAGGAATATGAATATGATGCTAGTATTATATTATTTTGCAACAATCTGCTATAATTCATCTGTTGGAACAGAATACTTCTCACCAGTTAGGTATGGAAATTCATCAACGAGTAAAATCATAAAACACTGATGTAAGTTATCAATACACAAGACTGACGTCAATCGCCTTCGTGTCAATGCATGCATTTGTCAGGATCAGGAAATAGTATTTCATATCAGTGTTTGTTATAAAACACAAAGCAACACCAACAGTTTCATTAGTAAGACGGAATTTCCTTGTGCAGTAGTAACTGATGCCATTGTTACTGTTTTCAAAGTCAATATAATTTTCCTTAACATAAAAGCAGCATTGAGAAGAGATATTTGTGACTTATCATGCATTCAGTTCACTTCTTATAAAATTGAATAGTACAGCCTCTGGCAAAAAGGGAGGAGGAAGGATGAAGGATGCTGAAAACAGATTAAATATGTTATTTTTCCAAATCTGCAAATACATGTTTAAACTGAACTCTCATGTAATGCTTGTGGGTATTTTGGTAATATGACAAACGCATGAGATGTGATCAGTTGTTTGTGTACCAGAATTATAGAGCTGGCAGAGCAATGTCCAAAAACATATGTTGCAACATAAAGTCTACAAAAACAGAATTATACATGTGTCATTCATTGCGCCAAATGTGTAAATCCTACAAGATGAAATAATAATAAACACTGGCAAACTGAATATGAAATGGCAAAAATGATTAAATAACTAGATTATACCATCTACTCCCAATACAATATTCACTTTTTTGTACAATACAGTTTTTTTAATCTACAATAATACCTAGTGGAATGTCAAACTTCATTCCTCATTCTCCGTGACAAAAACGACCTTGGTTTCATTCAGCGTCAGCTCCTTGGTAATGTGGATTGATAAGTCACTAGAAATAATTGCCGAATGTGGAACACGCAGAGATGCAGCTGAAGTGCCCTTTATTTCTTTTCATAATTGCTGTTTATTTCTGGGTACGAGTCTGGGCCAGCTCATTAGGATGGTGACAACTAATGAAAAAAGAAGCTGTGCAGTGTTATTGATGGAAACCAATGTATACAATGTAGTGGGGTTAATTACAGTGCTGGACATACAGTATAGAATTTTTTTTAGTTGTAGCTGTAAAAAGGTATATATACTAAAACGTTTATGTCACTTACCCTGGTGATCAGGTGGATATCAGGGTTCCTTTTTTGGAGCTAGTGCTGACACTCTAGGCCCAGGAACCAGAGTACTGTTGTGCCAGGGGTTGTCCACTAACCGTGGTGGTACAGTGGTGCCCAAACATTGGCTTGTAGCCATAGGCCTGCCGTCAGCAAAAGTGCAGTGGCTACCAGAGGTACTGTAGCTTCTGGTTCCAATGTATTGAGAGATAGTGTCTAGTTAGTCTATAGGTTGACCCCATATTGTCAACATGCAATAGGTCGACATGGTTAAAAGGTAGACAGGTAAAAGGTCAACTGTGTTTATGGTCAACAGGTACAAAAGGTCAACTCACAAATGGTCGACACAAGTTTTTGGGGATTTTTTCCAACATTTGCTTCATTTACCATCCACATGGACTACAATTGGAAATAGTAACCTGTGCAGAGCGCAGCGGTAGTAGAGCGAGGAACCTAGCTCATAGTGTGGCAAGCAAAGCAAGCCCACAATGGTCTACATTTGCACCAATTGTGGTCTTTCACAGACTTTGAAATGGACATTTTTTTCCCAAAAAGCATTGAAAAATGTGATTTGACCTTTTTTGTGTCAACCATTTCCATGTTGACCTCTTAATCCTGTCAACCTTTCGTACCTGTCAAAGTTTTGTATGTCAACCATATGGGACAGCTCTATTGACTCTCTGTCTAATTTGTGTAGAACTGTTATACCATATCTGCTGGCTTCTTGGGAAGGAAGGGGGGAGGGGGGGGGGATGGGTGTCACAGCCAGCAAAGCACCATGCTGAAGCACTGAGGATGGTAGCAGGGAGACTACTGACCAAAGATCTGGAAAACCATCCTCTGGGAAGGGAACCATAAATCAGAGTAGATCTCCTAGAAATATTTTGGGCAGGAGATTTAAAAGGGAGAGATTTAATAGCCCTTCTAAAAAAAAGAAATTAAGGTGTTGCCCATAGCAACCAATCATGTTGTAGCTATCATGTACAGTATCTAATACATTTTAGAAAATGATAGGTGGAATCTGACTGGTTGCCATTTGTGACACTTCCAATTTTTCTTTTGAAAGGGTTGATAAATCTAAAATCCCCAAGTCCGAAAGCAGCAACTACTCCCCAATAACTAGAGTGCATCAGACTTACAGGTTACAGCAGTAGGAGTGCCAGTAACAGTAGCTCACTGACTAAGGAAATTTAAAAACCAAACAGTAATACCACAAAAAAAATAATCATCTAAGTGTAGATAAAACGGGGTGGCAAGAAAGCCCATCCTGTCACGCCTACTGTAAGTAAATGCCTGATTCTGAGTCCATTGCAAGCATTGCAGAGAGGAAAGAAATATTGGCCCTCATTCCGAGTTGTTCGCTCGCTAGCTGCTTTTAGCAGCATTGCACACGCTAGGCCGCCGCCCTCTGGGATTGTATTTTAGCTTAGCATAATAGCGAACAAAAGATTAGCAGAATTGCTACTAAATAATTCTTTGCAGTTTCTGAGTAGCTCCAGACCTACTCACAGATTGCGATCAGCTCAGTCCGTTTAGTTCCTGGTTTGACGTCACAAACACGCCCTGCGTTCGGCCAGCCACTCCCCTGTTTCTCCAGACACTCCCGCGTTTTTCCCTGACACGCCTGCGTTTTTTAGCACAATGCTCAGTTACCACCCAGAAACATCCCTTTCCTGTCAATCACTCACCGATCAGCAGTGCGACTGAAAAGCGCCGCAGAATCCACAGCAAATCTACTAAGTTTTTAGTTAAATAACTAAGCGCATGCGCCCTGCGTGCTTTGCGCATGCGCATTTAGCAACAAATCGCAGCATAGCGAAAATCGGCAACGAGCGAACAACTCGGAATGACCCCCCTTCTAACTTCATGGGGAGGAGAGAGGAATTTTTAGAAAGTGTTTATAGGTTAGTGTTGTACACATAGCATTGTTGCATCTGTAAAGCAATGTAACAAAACATTGTTAAAACGGTATGCGGTTAGCATACCGACAGTCGGGATCCCGGCGCTCACAATACAGATGCCTGGATCCTGACAGGGACACATACCACCGCTGGTATACCGCCGAGGTAGGTGATTACCCCTCTATGGGTGTCCAAGACACCCATAGAGGGAGAATAGAACCTGTGGCCCGGTCCTGCATCGTGGCAAGCGGGGCTTGTTGCACTCGGCCCCCCACCGTCATTCCACCGCTCGGGATGCCGATGGCGGCATAATGACATTCGGCATACCGAGTGGCGGTAAATCATACCGATCCCATTAAAACTGATAAATTGTAAGCAAAAGAAAGAAAAAGGAGGAAACTAGCTAATTAAGTGGTCCAAGAATGATGGAAGAAAACTGAAGCACTGTTTCACAAGAGAGAAGAAAAGAAAGAACGATTGCGCTGTTAGAAAATATGTCAGCATTCTTTATTTCAACTGGGTATCGGTGTGCGGTTGAATACTGAAAGTGTAAATGATGGCATAAGCTCTGCTTCCAAAATGTCAGCTGTAGTGGTGTGAAAGACTGAAGTGCTGGAGGGGTCCCGAAATACCTGAAAGGCTAGGGGCCCGGCCATGGGTTAATGGAGTGAACAGGTGCATGCCTCAAAGTGGGCGGGGGGCTATTTGGTGCCTCAAGTGTCACCGACCCCAGTGACGCCACTGAATTAAAATAATAGTCCTGTGTTGCATCACTGCACAAACAGATGCACCGTAAAAAGGAAAATGTGCTTGGTGGGAAAAAAAGTACATTTGTGCCCAAATATGTACTGTAAAGGTGCATACACAGTCACACAGGGCGTTTTTGCCCAGCGTGTATGCAAAGCGATGATCTCTGACATAGCTAGGCTGAAAAGCGCTCAGTGCATACACACTGAGCTATTTCCCCCCCTGCCTATGGAAAGCCGCTCACCCCGCAGTCCATCTACTAGTAATACCAGCAGATGAACGGCAGCCACCAGCGATGAAGCGGGAGCGCGCATCAGCGCTCACCGCTCATCGTCGGTGCATACACACTGGCCAGTTTTGAGCTGAATGCAGCTCAAAACTCCAAAAGTGACCTGCTTTCAGCTCATAATCTCCAAGTGTGTATGGGCCTTAAGGCTAATCTAGAGGTGAAATCATTTGCATTTACCGATAATACATACCTATAGTAACATTTTTCTAAAATATAAATAATAATAATAATAATATAAATAATAAATAATTTGCTCCTGACATAATTTTTATATACTTATGCCACACAATATCATAGGGATGTGACTTGACAATGTTAGTAGTGAATGCTAATTACAGTAGTATTACCTGAAGGCCTTGAACACGACCAGCAAATTAAAAGAGACCAGATAGTGCTGCTGATGGTGGCCAACACTTTTATATCCCTCCATCCGAGGTAAAAGTAAGTTCCCGGCAGGTCTGCCCAATGTTTTAAAGGGGATGTAGTAATGTGACCGGCGGTCAGGAGACCGCCGGTCACATTACCTCCCCCTACATCCCGGCCCCTCACAATCCTGACGGTCGGCATGCCAACCAACAGGGACTATTCCCACTCGTGGGTGTCCACGGCATCCATAGAGTGGGAATAGAAGAACCCGCAGTGACTGCAAGTAGCCACGAGCCCACAGCATGGCGAGTGCAGTGAGCCCACAAGGGGCTTGTTGCACTCACCGCCCCCCGTCTGCATTCCGCTGCTGGGATGCCGGCGTTGGTATGCTGACCGCCAGTCTCCTGTCAACAATACACACCCGTTTTAAAGGGACAATCATTTAATAATAGGCAAAACCAACTTGTTTTCGCCTTTTAAGTGATTGCCACTTTAAAACATTGGGGGTCATTCCGAGTTGTTCGCTCGCTAGCTGCTTTTAGCAGCATTGCACACGCTAGGCCGCCGCCCTCTGGGAGTGTATCTTAGCTTAGCAGAATTGCGAACGAAAGATTAGCAGAATTGCGAATAGAAAATTCTTAGCAGTTTCTGAGTAGCTCGAGACTTACTCCTACACTGCGATCAGCTCAGCCCGTTTCGTTCCTGGTTTGACGTCACAAACACGCCCTGCGTTCGGCCAGCCACTCCCCCGTTTCTCCAGACACTCCCGCGTTTTATCCTGGCTTGCCTGCGTTTTTCTGCACACTCCCTGAAAACAGTCAGTTTCCGCCCAGAAACACCCACTTCCTGTCAATCACACTCCGATCACTTCAACAATGAAAATTCTTCATTCGGACGTGAGTAAATCTATTAAGTTTTGTGCTAAAATACTTAGCGCATGCGCACTGCGTACCATGCGCATGCGCATTTTTGCCTTAATCGCTCCGTTGCGAAAATCGGCAACGAGCGAACAACTCGGAATGACCCCCATTAGGCAGACTTGTCTGTTGCAAGCAAGTCTCAGGCTATTATATTTACCCCTTCGTCTCTCTAAGCAAAAGGAGTTGTAAGTGCTAAAAGCGAGTCTACATATAGATGCATGTTTTAGAATTGTTTGGCTGCATGTGCAAAAAAAAAATCTCAATTTGCATCAAATAAATATGCTTAGGTAAAATTCTACGTCCGCCTGTTGGTCTCACCATGACAGATTGCTCTTCGCGTTTTTTTAATTTCTGTTTCATGCTATAAATTGTGACCTATATTTAGAACTGGGAAATCATAGGACAAAATAATATTTTCACAATGGATTTCATAATGTTAGTGCCAGGGACGTGCGGTGAGCTAAATAGCACTGGTTAGTGCTGCTTGTGAGTCTAAATACAGGAGTCATGTGTCTAATATTGTCAATGTCACCTTACTAGTCTTATATGGAAGCCTGTGAAGCTGAGTTAATGAATGGTGAACACAGTGACATACACAGTGACGTACAGACAGCACTAGGGAGGAAACTGCTGATGTCAGTTTTTTCTCTGTCATTTCATTTTGTCCAGCTCACCTTCCGGAGACAATCTGTGAGTCCTCAGGCATATGCAAGGCTGCCATTAAGGCTGGTATCTTGTTACTTGTGTCATGGAAAAGTGGCTAATTACTACATATGTCAATATTTTCCACATAGCATTTGATATTTTCAATAACAATTGGCACATCGCCCAGTTTGAAGTGAAAAAAAAAAAAAGTTGTTTTTTTTTGTGTTTTTTATTTATTTATTTTTTACTTAGCAAGTACAGTACATGCATACAATGGGACCCATTTATCAAAGAGTGATAAAACTCGTTGTGAATGATAAAATTCATTGCGTAAGATAAATGCTGCTCCAGCCAATCAGCTTCTAACTGTAATTTTTCAAACGCGTGACAGTTAGGAGCTGAACACATGACAGTTGGGAGATGATTGGTAGGAGCACCATATATCATACGCAATGAGTTTTAACATTCACAGCGAGTTTAATCACACATTGATAAATGAGCCCCAATATATGGATCTAACTTGAAAAAGTATATTTACAAATTGATCCTAGGAACGGGCCGTTAACAATACATGGAGGTATGATCTATCAATGAGAAACATTTAGTTTAACATCTTATCTGCCACCCACCCCCCCACACACACACACACAAAACCGCTCAGAAGTTGAAATTTTTTTAACTACCTATTAAAGTTCAAAAAGTATTTTTAATAATATCTTATTTAATATTTATAAAAATATATATCTAGGGAGTGTTTTGCTCCCCTCATCCCCCCATGTCCACATGCCCCCATTAATAACACCTTAACACATTTAGGCCGCAGCGTGCAGTTCTATTTATAATAATGACACCCATTGGGGGCACTGTTCTTTTGGAACCTATAGCTAGTAATATTTAAGTATATACGCCCATACAGTACTAGCTGTGAAGAATATCTGCATATTTATAGAAAACAAACCCTGGCCTACATTTGAAAGTTTCAGAAAGATAATATAATCTTAGCTTCTTTTTTTATAAAGGTGATTTATAACAGCTCTGTAACAGTACATAATACATAGATCTTCCACATACAGTAATTACAACCTTGGTTTGCTTAACAAGTACATTTTTTAATTGCCTCCAGCATAAAATATATACCTATTTCTTTAGGCTTCACAGCTGCCAGTAACACATGAGCTCATCCAGCAGTGCATATACTTACTGTAAAAAAGTGAAGGTGATTCATCATACTGATATTTCTGGCTGTCTGCACTGTACTTCCATTTGCTGAAAAGAAGTAATGCTTCCAATCTGTCATAGTTAGGAATAAAACTCTTTCAACTGTTGAAACTTGATTTTATTTTGTAACGTGGTCAAATTATACAAAGACAATGCAGTCTGTGTGTTATGTCCGCATTAATAGTGCCATTATAGAAGTTACTCTTTCATCTCCAGTCCTGTACTATAAGAGTTTCATACTTTATGCAAATACATTTCATGTCATATTTTAGCAGAAGTAGCAGGACTGTAAGTAAGGCGGTGCGGCCAGTGCTGCCGTACAGATACCCTGTGAGAGGAACCAGCCGCAATCTCTAACTGCTGGGCACTCACTGCAATGTACATTAATATTATAGCTGTCCACCTGGCTACTTCTCTGCCAGGCGCACCACTGCTAATAAGCATTGCAGCGTGAGCGACTATCCTTACGTTGAGCTTCCCCTTCCACAGGCTCCCGCACTGTCTGCAAGGAGAAGCGTCATGACATCTTCCCAGACTCCCACAGTGCCAAGCTTCTAGTGAGGAGCCTTTCTATTTGGTGCAAGCAAGACTGCTTGAGCCCACTCCAGGCAGACAGCAGTGTGTCAGTCACTGACAGTGTCAGTGTGAGGCCTGGTGAGTACTGCATCTGGGATATGAGAGATTGACTGTGACAGCCATAGAAGTCCCTGGAAGGGAGGGAGGGCGTATGGGAGAGGTATGCAGGTAGGTAGATATGCTAAAGGTTGGTAGCCATTTTCATGATGACATTCATTCAGGACATAATAATAATAATTGCAAGCCATTTTCATGGGGCATTACTGTATGGTATAATGTGTAAGGGATATTACTGTGTGGCATAATGTGTAAGGGATATTACTGTGTGGCATGATGTGTTATAAGGGGCACTACTACTGTGTGGAATAATGTATACAGTATAAGCGGTATTACTATGTTGCATACTGTGCTATACAGTGCTCTAATACTGTATGGCATAATGTCAATGGACACTACTACTGTGTGTCATAATGTGTAAGGGGTATTACTAGTGAGGCATAATGTGTAAGGGGCATTACTGTATGAAATAATGTGTAAGATGCACCACTACTGTGTGGCATAATGTGTTATAGAGGCACTACTACTGTGTGGCATAATGTGACTAAGGATCAGCAGCAGTAGTAGTAGTAGCAGTAGTAGTAGTTGTAGTAGCAGCAACATAGTAACATAGTTTCTGTAGTTGAAAAAGACAATTTGTCCATCGAGTTCAACCTATTTGTAGTCTCCTACACTGTATTATTTTTAGGACTCATTTTATCTGTTGCTAATATCTGCCGTTGTGTTTATTCCTTTTTTTTTTTATATCTATAGTGCGTGACTACATAACCCTGGATATCCTTATCCATTAGGTATTTATCTAGCCCATTCTTAAAAGTGTTGACCGAGTCCGCCATTACTACTCTCTCAGGCAGGGTATTCCAAACACATATTGTCCTTAATGTGAAGAAACTTTAACATTTCTGTGTACAAAATCTCCTCTCCTCTAACCTAAGCGGGTGTACACGTGTCCTCTGTGTTGATCTTAACAAAAACAGATCCCCCGCAAGCTCTGTGTATTGTCCCCTTATATATTTGTAAATGTTAATCATATCCCCTCTTAGTCTCCTCTTTTCCAGTGTAAACATGCCTAGCCTTGCAAGCCTTTCTTCGTATTCCAGCGTCTCCATCCCCATAATTAGTTTGATCGCCCGCCTCTGTACCTTTTCTAGTTCCAGGATATCCTTTTTGTAGTATGGTGCCCAAAACTGTGCACAGTATTCAAGATGTTGCTTCACTAGGGATTTAAATAATGGGAGTATAACACTCTCATTCCTTGCATCAATTCCCCTAGAAGCTGTGCAGCCTTTAGAAACTATTTTAGTTGGACTGCGTTTGCGCCAGATTTGTCACACTAAACTTAACGAGGAAGCCTCTATGTGAGGGAGAAGACTTTTGGAGATGTAGTTTATCTCACAGCACAATGCCTTCTCCGCTACCAACACATAAACTACAACTCCCAGAAGCCCATGTGCCGGGAAGCCACATGCTCCACAGCTCACCTGTAACTGTTGCTACAAATGCTCTGTACGGTCGTTACCTCGGTGCTATGATGCAAGGAGCTGCAGTTGACAAAGGGGGTAATTCTGAGTTGATCGCAGCAGCAAGTTTGTTAGCAATTGGGCAAAACCATGTGCACTGCAGGGGGGGCAGATATAACATGTGCAGAGAGAGTTAGATTTGGGTGGGTTATATTGTTTCTGTGCAGGGTAAATACTGGCTGCTTTATTTTTACACTGCAATTTAGATTTCAGTTTGAATACACCCCACCCAAATCTAACTCTCTGCACATGTTACATCTGCCCCTCCTGCAGTGCACATGGTTTTGCCCAACTGCTAACAAAATTGCTGCTGCGATCAACTCAGAATTAGGCCCAAAATCCGACACCCAACACGTTATCAGTCATGAACAATAACATACAGTGGCAGCCCTACTCATATCTAAAGGTAGGAGCCAATGGTGGTCATGGAATACTGATAAAAAATAGCCATTATGTGTTGCCCTGTATTATATAATTATAAATCTAGCTTGAGTTATTTTTAGGCTTACCATACTATGCCTTTAAACTGGGACACTCATGAATTACACTGGTTCTGTGGCTGATAAAACTAGGGGTACGCTGCACTTGCTTCCGGGATTCCGGCTGGCGGGTTCCCGACATTGGTCCCCTCACCGCCGGGAACCAGACAGCTGGGTTCACATGCTGATTCCGAAATGCAGGCTTGACGTTAGCCAGCCCCAGAACCTGTGTATTTCATATGTGCCGCACTTTAAAGGGATAGTAGGGTACTGTATATTGCTCAAATTTGTTGCTGCTTTGGATTCACTTTGTTTTCCCGTTGCCATTTCTATTAGGCCTATATTTCAAAATTAGCAGGGATGCTTTTCTTACTATTTACCTAGAGATGCAAACATTAGGATACGCTGTGGGAAGTACTGTATGCACAATAAAAGAAAACAGCTCTCTTCAATTAGCGTCCTAACCTGTGAACTGAAAGACTATACTCCAGGGGATGTTTCGTCATTTGTATCATGTGACAGCAATCAATGGTAAGTGGATGATGGAATCTATTAACTTTTGCCCAATTAACTTACGGGGAACAAGGAAGTATTTTGCTTCTTCTTCTCATTTCCTATTGTTAATTGTCCTGAACAGATGTTTTGTTCTATTACAGGTTATGTGGATTTTTCAAGAAACTGGAACACTGTCACATAAAAATAGTGAAATCTTTCCTCTTTCTCCAACTATATATACTTTGCATGTCGTACAGCTTTCCAGGAAATGTATTGGCTTAAAGTAAGCTATCCTTTTCTTAAGGGGAAATTCAATTCTGTACCATGTGTCGTTGGGCATTGCTGCAGTGCCCGTCTGTGCACATATCTGCCAGGGGATGTAGTTAATATACCGGCTGTCGGTATCCCAGTGTGCAGGATCCCGACGCCAGAATCCTGACAGCCGGTAAAACGCTCCCCGGTATTCCCACTGTGGGTCTATGCCACCACACAAGGGAGAATAGAACCCGTGGTGAGCGCAATGAACCTGCAAAGGGACTAGCTGCGCTCGCTGCTGGTATTACGCCTGGCAGGATGCTGCTATCGGGATCCTGACAGCCGGCATCTTATACTGAACCCATTAGCCAGTTATGGTAGGGCTGGCATAGTAAGCTTCCCTGTGTACCTCTATGGAGTGTGGGGGAAAAATTACTATGTTGGCCGATGCGATGTGCCATTCTAGAGCAACACTTTATATCGATGCCAAGAAATTGAATTTCCACTTTAAAATGTTGCTGCCTATTATAAATGGGACTCTGAATCTCCTGTAGTTGCTCAGCTACAGAAAATACAAAGTGCGAAAAATCGCAACATCAACCTGCAAAACGAACCATCGTGGAATGAGCTCCAAGTGTTTGTTTTTAGGAGTTATTCTATCATTTTAACAAAGAGCATACTTAGAAAAGAGCATTTCTTGGCATATATTCCACCAGTGCATACCTCCCAAATTCTGGATTTGCAGAAGAGAGACATATGTGCGCGCCGGAGTAGTGCTCACAAAATTAGGGGGCATGTCCTCATGGCTATGGGTCGTTGCCATGCGGCATGTGCCACGATTGCAAGCCACGCCCCCATTTTCATCACTATGGGGGCTGTCCCTCTCTGCCAGGGAATTTGAGAGAGGGTCTCCCAACTGCCCCCACCGGGGACATTGCTGCCTGAGGGTGGGTCAGCAGGACAATGCGTGGAAAATGGGACAGTTGGGATGCAATGTGATAAAAACTTTGAAACATACAAAAGTAGCACATGTAATATGTAGGTTATAGTTCTGATAACCTGTTGTTTTCATAATTAAAATGTTAATAGAAATAAACTTAGACGTATTTTATGAGAAAAACATTGAAATTAATGGGTGGGCCTGATGTGGTTGTAGTGTGAATCCCCTGTACTGGGGGTAAATATCAGGGATACCTTGGTTTATGGTTCACAACCTTTCCCCTCTCACTGCTTCGGTTGGTCATGGGTGCAGCCTAAGTACCAGTGGGCACCCAAATACTTTACTGGAAAATATTTTTTCAAAAAACACTCAGAAATTGTAGGTTTTATTTTTAATTATGATTGAATTAGGTCATTGGTTCTGAAACTTGTTTCTCAGCAGTAGCACGAGAGGAGGGTGCTCTGTGCAGTTTCCATTCATGCCCCTCCCCTCCTCTCTAGGCTGCAGTACTGCTGTGTGCTCTGAGCACTAGTACACCTCCGGAAAGGTAAGTATCTAGAAAATGTACAGTAGCCACACCGCATATTTATTTTTAGGAACTATTTTGAATATTACATTAGTGACATTGTACAGCTTATCTAAACTAGGATCAATAGTGTTGCCCATAGCAAAGGCCTAGATCTTAAGTGCTTCAGATTTTCAGTAATTGTGGCCTATATGGGTTTGTAAAATTGTAGAATTGTTTTGTTACTTCTGCTAATTACTCCTTTATCTTAAACAGTTACAGTGATGCAGTGTTGCAGTTTATTAAATGTTTTTTTCTTTCTGGTGTTCACCTTGTATTTAGGAGTTGGGGTTCTCTGTTCCTCTGGCATGCCATGACAGGAAGACTACCAAGAAGAGTCTTCTAAGACATAGAAACATAGAAAGTGACGTCAGATAAGAATCACCTGGCCCATCTAGTCTACATACACACTAGGGTTCATTTTTGTTGTTGGAACAATTAACTTACCAGTATATTTTTGGATTGTGGGGGGAAACCGGAGTACTCTGAAGAAACCCATGCAAATACAGGGTTGATATACAAGCTACACACAGTTAGGACCATGGCATGAATCTAACCCACGACCTCAGTGATGTTATGCAGTAATACTAACCATTACACCATCCATACTGCCAGGTACGGTCCACACTACACTAAACAATCACCACTATGGATGTTACACATGCGTCTTCAGATGCAGTCCCTTACGTCAGCACACCTGACAACACCACAGTCACCGCCCAGGATCTCCATGCAATTCCGATCTGTGTTCTCCAACAGTAACCACCTGGACACATGCGCAGGGAAAAAATATCAGGAGCTTGCTTCCTACGTCCGGGTCTGAATCAGGCCCACAGTGCTTTGGCTGACTTTGTGTCAGTCCACTACATAGCAGGTATGCATGTTCCTGGAAGAGGGGACCACAAAAAAACGAATTGTCTTATTTATGTACATTTGAGTTTTGCAGAAGTGTATGTGACGTTACAGCCAAATAAAACATGTCAATAACATCTAATAAAACTGACACATCTAAATGTAAGATACTGTATATGTAACTGTCCTAGACACTTTGAACTGAGATTTATTTTATTTTATATGTTGTAGCAGTATTCATGTTGGAAGGAGACGTAGACTATGAAATCACTTTCTCTGTACAGAGATCTCTTATAATCAAGGAAAGGTAAAGCTGAACACAATGTTCTCTCATAAGACCTCTCCTGTAACTGATAATAATTGTTAAGAAGAAAAGAAGAAACAAATGTGTTTTTAAAGGAATTGTATTGTCCATTTAACTCACTGCTTGGCCAGTGTTGAATGTTCATAGATGTACAGTATTACATTACTGCCAATTATGTTTGCTTCCTGACTGCTGTGAAAATGTTCCTAGGCTAAACCGATGCAGACACAACCAAAACCAAGCAATGTTCCTGGGGAAAGAACTCATATTTCAAATTCTGGTAACATCCAGACAACTTAATTCCTTAGTTGACAAATCAGTTAGCTAAATGGTCTGCGGTTTGTTTGTTTTTACAGAAAACTCCCTTGTGTAAATCCGTACGTCCAAATGTGCGAGGACTGAGACACCTACTGTTAGCATCCATGCATGCTGCTTATATACCATCGGGTGCAACATTGGACCCCCAATAAAGGGGTCCCCCCTCCAGGCACCCAAGGCCAGGTCTGAAGCCTGAGGCTATTCCTAACACCCCTGGGATGTGAGTGGCGAGTTTATAGTTAATTAGTTATTTTTAAAAAAAAATTATATTGTCTTTTACAGGAGAACTCTAGGTCCAAGCAAGTCTCCCCCGCATGATGGTACCTGGAGAGCCACAAGTACCAGCATGTGGTGCATTAAAGGCCCGCTGGTAACTATAGTCCCTCTGTAAAAAAAATAGATAAAAAAAACACAGAACACGCACTTCGTGATAGTATAACTTTATTAATCACTCTTGTACACACACAAACTCACCTACAATCCCTGTAGCCATTCTTGTCCTCTTCACCAAGAAGCATCCCCGTAACCTGTAAAAATCCACACGCGCCTAAGTGTAGATCATGTGATCTTCAGTCCAAGCAGGCATCCCAGGGGATACACATACAATTCCTCTACACGAATGAGTGGGACCCGGGTGACTCCTGTAATTAGAAGAGCGGCCAGCCAATCAGCAAGCGACTCCGAAGGAGCTGCCTACTGATTGAATGTGAGTTCCTCATGCCCATCTTGGTTTGGGTGTTGCAGTTTTTTTAACCGAGCATGGATTCACTCGGAATTGGCAAGTTTGGGCGGGTTCGGTTTTCAGAAAACCGAACACGCACATGTCTAAAAAAAAATTTCATTTTTAGTACTTTGTCAAGAATCCTTTGCAGGCAATAACTGCCGGAAATCTGGATGTTTTCAGTTTGTTGTTTGTTCGTGAGTGATAATGGGGAGAGGCAGAGGGTGACAGGGAGAGGCAGAGGGTGACAGGGAGTGGATGACAAGTA
This sequence comes from Pseudophryne corroboree, assembly GCF_028390025.1. Classification (NCBI taxonomy): domain Eukaryota; kingdom Metazoa; phylum Chordata; class Amphibia; order Anura; family Myobatrachidae; genus Pseudophryne; species Pseudophryne corroboree. The sequence continues at coordinate 532,302,604 of NC_086448.1, forward strand.
GAGGCAGTGGGTGATGCCAGGTAGAGGCAGTGGGCAACAGGGAGAAGGTGACGGTGAGAGGCAGTGGGTGACAGGAAGAAGGTGACAGACAATGGGTGACGGAGAGAGTGAACGGGAGTGGGTGATGGCAGAGTGATCAAAGAGAGAGTTATGGGGTATATTCAATTAAAGTCGGATCCATTCCGACATGCATTTGTCGGAATGGATCCGACAAGGGTTATTCAATGAACGGGCAAATCCGACCATCTCAATCTGACTTAAAAAAAGTTGGATTGAGATGAGGGACCTGAGAGGAGGAGACAGGGAGAGCCGCGGGCAGATGGGGGAGAGAAGCGGCTACAGCAGCGTAGCGCCGTAGCAGGAGGATGGTGCACCACCGCCAGACCTCACGGCAGCATCCACCTGACTCCAGCAAGCAGGACCTCATTTGCTGGAGCCGGGTGGATGCTGCCGTTAGTGCTGACGGGGCCCCATCCTCCTGCTGTGCTGTAGCCGCTGCTCTCCCCCGTCTCCCCACTGCTTTCCCCATCTCCCCGCGGCTCTCCCCATCTCCTCCTCTCAGGTCCCTCATCTCTATCCGACTTTTTTAAAGTTGGATTGAAATGGTCGGAAATGGGGCCAAAACCTGACGGATTTGGCCCCGTTTCTGACAGAAGCATGCGGATCGCCGGATATTCCGCAGATCCACGTGCTTTCCGACTTGTTGGATACTTTTGGGGTGTATTCAGGGCCGGTTCTGGCGCTCTGTGCGGCAATAGGGGGCATGGCTTCATACAGGGGGCGTGGTCATTTACGCCCCCTGTACAGACTGAAATGATGTGCGGTGCGCGATGACGCCATCACGCACCGCACAGTAAAGGACCTCTCCACGAAGGGAAACTAGACGCGTACGCGTCTAGTTTCCATTCACAGCGGCAGTGGGGGGGCAGCGGGAGAGCGGGGGGCACACAGCAGCAGCGGATTTTGCCATGGTGCGGCGCCCTCCGGAAGGCGGTGCCCCGGGCAAAAGTCCTGCTTGCCTGTGGCAAGATCCGCTACTGGGTGTATTGAATAGGTCGGAACCCCTTCCGGCCTAAAAAATTAGGAAACTGACATCTTTCTGACAGACGGCAGCTTTCGACTGCAATTGAATATACCCCTTAGTGAGTAACAAGGAGAGGATGATAGGGAGAGGCCACAAGGTGAGTAATACTTTACAATTTATTTACCTGGGCCCAGAACTGCAACGTGACTCATCCTTGGCTTTTATGCCGGGGACGTTCACAAGATTGTGACGTCAGATCCCTGGTGCTATGACAGTCTCAGTAAAGAGGAAGCTGGAGTCGGAGCAACAGGTGAAGGAGCTGAGAGGAGAGGGGATCACTGCCCCTCCTCTCCCTCCGGCCAGACTGTTACCACACACTCAGATATCAGCTCAGCCTCAGCTGCTGAGCTGCTCACTCTAGCCTGTGGGACTGGCAGTGCGGAGCAGTAACTGGGGGGCAACAGCATATAATTAATCAGTGTGATGTGTGCCTCTATGACACATATATAAAAGAGGAGGGAATAATAATAATAATAATTTTATTTATATAGCGCTCTTTCTCCAATAGGACTCAAAGCGCTTAACAGATACATAGCATAATATAGTACAGAAAATAATGAAGTACATTTTCATAAAATACAGACGCATGTAGATACTAAAGGGACATTATGGAAATGCTTGAGTAAACAGAAAAGTCTTGAGTCTACTTTTGAAGGATTCTATAGTTGGGTCCTCTCGCACTGTGCGGGGAAGTGAGTTCCATAGAGTCGGAGCCGCATGACTAAAAGCTCGACCCCCAGATGAATTACGGTAGATTCTAGGTACTGCTAAAAGTCCTTCATCTACAGATCGCAGTAATCGAGTGGGGCAGTAATGTAATGCTTTGAAACTCAGTAAGCCAATCTTGAAGATGATTCGCCATCGTACAGGCAGCCAGTGAAGGGAGTAGAGGATGGGTGTTATGTGGCTAGAACGGGGCTGGTTGGTTAATAGCCTGGCAGCTGTGTTTTGCACCAGCTGTAAGCGCTGCAATTCTTTTGCTGGTAGACCAAGGTAGAGGGCATTACAGTAGTCTAAACGAGATGATACAAATGCATGTATGACTTTTGGCATATCATCTGAGGGAATTAAGTGCTTGATTCTGGCTATGTTTCTCAGGTGAAAGAATGAGGATTTGATTGTGGCTGATATCTGATGTTTAAGTGTCAAGCCACCATCCAGGACAACGCCAAGATTCCGCACACGATCACTGGTCTGTAATTCTGAATCCCCGAGTGTAAGTCCAGTTGGTTGGCTATGCTGCAGTCTTGTCCTTTGATGTTGCGGTCGTATCATAAGGACCTCTGTTTTATCCGGGTTCAGTCGCAGCCAACTGGCGCTCATCCACTCCTGTAGTTCAGCTAGACAGCCATTTAGGGTTGCTATTGGGTTATCAGTGCCCGGAGCAAAGGACAAGTACAGTTGTGTATCATCTGCATAGCAGTGGTAGACCAGGCCATGGCGCCTGATTATTTCGCCCAATGGGAGCATGTATACTGCAAAAAGCATGGGGGATAGTATAGAACCTTGTGGGACACCACATGGCAATGGCACTGGTGGTGATGAGTATAATCCAGATGATACTCTCTGTGACCTGCCTGTGAGAAATGATTTGAACCAGTTTAGGACTGTGCCATCCAGACCACAGAAATGTATCAGTCGCTCAATCAGAAGCCCATGGTCCATGGTATCAAATGCTGCCGAGAGATCCAGAAGGATTAATATTGAACAGTCACCTCTGTCTTTTGCCATCAGAAGATCATTTAACACACACACCAGGGCTGTTTCAGTGCTATGTCTTCTCCTGAATCCTGATTGAAATGGATCATAAATATCATGGGTTGTCAGGCGGGTTTCCAGTTGATTTCCAACGACTTTCTCAATAACCTTTCCTAGGAAAGGAAGGTTTGATATCGGTCTGTAGTTGGTCATGCAGTCGGGATCTAAATTAGGTTTTTTAAGAAGCGGTCTAACAATTGCTTCCTTTAGGGGTCCAGGAAAAATGCCTGTCTGCAAAGAGCATTGAACAATTTTTGGGTCCAGATCACAGGTGGTGGGATGCAAAATCCGAGCAATTTCAGCAGTGTCCTTTACATCCACTGGATCAAAGCTGGTCCATGAAGGCAGGTAGCTTATATTGGCAGGCTTTGTAGTTTGGCACTCCTTTGATGGCACTGTGGAGATTCCAGCCCGGATGGTGGATATTTTATCTGCAAAGAAGTTTGCAAACTCGTTGCATCTTGCCTGGAAGAGGGTCTCATCAGTCTGCAGGCATGCTGGCTTGCAAAGCATCTCCACTGTGTGGAAAAGTTGAGCTGGCCTATTGTTTGCTGCTGTGATCTCATTTGACAGGAACTGTGCTTTCTTACGAGTGATTGTCGATTGATATTCTTCGCTATGCTTTATTAGTTTTATTTTGTTATCCACTAGGTTAGTCTTCCTCCATTGTCTTTCCAGTCTACGCCCCCTTTTCTTGAGCTCACTAACACTGTTGTCGAACCATGGAGCTTGACGTTGTGGTTTACGAGGTCTTAAACGCACAGGGGTGATAATATCAATTGCAGCCATAACATCCCTATTATAATAACGGACTAGGGAACAGGGATCTTCACAGGCACCCAGTACAGCAGAGAGATCCAGATTTGCTGCAAGAGCCTGGGGAGTCATACCCCTCCTTGGACGATACCTGGTCAACTCCACGGGCAGAGATCTTAATTGAGGGGTTGCAACTGAGAACCAGAGGGAGTAGTGGTCTGACCAGATGACTGGGTTTATTTTTAGGTCAGTGACTTCTAATCCAATCTGAAAGACAAGATCGAGAGTGTGACCACTTTTATGTGTGGCAGAGGGAATGACCTGTGTGAAGCCCAGACCATTCATTGTGCACAGGAGGTCTTGGCCAAGGCGTGAGAGCTCATCATCCACCCATGCATTGAAATCCCCGAGGATGAGCCATCTTTGATGTTCCAGAACCAGGTCAGCAACAGTGTCTGCAATTTCTTGTAGAAATATCTTTTCATCTCCAGGTGGCCGGTAAATGAGAAATACTCTGAAACCTAATCCTGTCGAACTCCGGGCAGCAATGCACTCAAATGAGCGAGTAATTTCAGTAGGGTGGACCCTAAGTTTAAGTTCTTTTTTGAAGCAGATAGCCACCCCGCCACCCCTGCGGTCCAGTCTTGGGTTGTGGATGACAGAGTAGTTTGTTGGTACTGCAGCCTCCAATATAGGTGCTGCATTTTCATCTAGCCAGGTCTCTGTAATACAGGCTAGATCTGCAGATTCAATAAGGTCAGCAATTGTTGCAGTCTTGTTTCTTATAGATCTGGCATTACAAAGGACTGACCTGATTGGGCATACCAGAGGGCCTTCAGTTTTCTTTATGTTAAGTGCAGGAGCTCTGGGTATGGGGGTCACAAAGTAAGAGTTGACAGTTCTGTCCTTCCAAACACAGGGCCGTCTTTTGGGTATCACTTCTATTTGATTGTTCTTTGAGTATGGGGGTGAGCAGGTGGGCAAAGGACTTAGATGGTTACCGGGGGAAATACATTTCCGGCCTGCTCGCTTCCCACGAATGCGCCTGTGTTTTCTTTTTAAAATGCCAAGGGATTGGAGAATAGAAGCCTGTGATGGTGTGATAGGAACTGCAGAACGTGGTGGGTGGAGTCAAAGAATGAAGCTGGAGCAATACGTATACATTTGGTCATCAATGACAGATTACTATAAATTTGAGCTGCATATGATGATGAGAGAGGGAGAGAAAGCAGTGGGGTTTTTTTTGTTTTGGTTCTTGTTTTTTTTTTCTTTTTTCCTTTTTGTGTTTTGTTTTCCCCCAATTCGGTATGTGATCCAAAATTATAATGGGATTATGAACAAAGTTATTGCTATAACCTATTGTGTATATTTGAAGCAAGTAATAAATAAAATAACTGCTGATTTAGTCAATTATCCTAGGATAGGCAGCCTTTTGGAAAGGTGTTAGAAGCCAATTCCTACTGTGTAGGTGTGAAAAGTCTCAGTGTGAGAGGCCTTTGAAGTAGATTTTTTTGTGGGGGTAGTGATAACGTGTCCTGGAAATGGATCCTGATTTTAAACAGTGAGCCTTCAGCAATTCAGAGCCTGAATATACTGATATTAGTAGATTAATGCACATGATTGCCACTTTAAAAAAAACTGCAAAACCTTACCAAATCTCTCACTTTCTGAAATGCTCTCTCTATTACATTTGGCCCCTTATGTAGATTAATTAACTGGTCATTTTTTATAAAACTGCTTACACAATGAAGTAAGAAAAAAAATAGGATTTTAATTACCTATCGGTAAATCCTTTTCTCACAGTCCGTAGAGGATGCTGGGGTCCACATTAGTACCATGGGGTATAGACGGGTCCCTTGGGAGCCATGGGCACTTAAAGAGTTTAGTAGTGTGGGCTGGCTCCTCCCTCCTACCAGACTCAGTCTAGAGACTGTGCCCGATGGACAAACTTCGAGAGAAGGACATACATAGATAGTGGTGAGATTCACACCAGCTCACACATAACAAAGCAAACCAGGCTAACCTGCCTGAACAACTTCAGCATCAGCTGAACAACAGTACTTAACCAAGCAATAACGCAGTACTTAACCAAGTAACAAGGCAGTACTGAACTAAGTAACTACTGCAGGAAAACGAAGCAATGGCCGGGCGCCCAGCATCCTCTACGGACTACGAGAAAAGGATTTACCGGTAGGTAATTAAAATCCTATTTTCTCTTACGTCCTAGAGGATGCTGGGGTCCTCATTAGTACCATGGGGATGTACCACAGCTCCCAGTACAGGAGGGAAAGCGCTGAGGCTCCTGCAGAACTGATTGACCAAACTTTAGGTCCTCAAAAGTCCAAAGTATCGAACTTGTAGAACTTAGAAAACGTGTTTGACCCTGACCAAGTATCCGCTCGGCAAAGCTGTAAAGCCGAGACACCCCGCGCAGCCGCCCAGGAAGAACCCACCTTACGAGTAGAGTGGGACTTAACAGATTTTGGACACGGCAAGCCTGCCGTAGAATAAGCATGCTGAATAGTAAACCTGATCCAGCAAGAAATCGTCTACTTAGAAGCAGGACACCCAACCTTGTGGGGATCATAAAGGACAAACAGAGCATCCGATTTCCTGTGACGCGCAGTACTCTTCACATATATCTTCAAAGCCCTCACAACATCCAAGAACTTTTAGGGAATTGAGGAGTCAGTAGCCACTGGCACCACAATAGGTTGGTTGATATGAAAAGCCGACACAATCTTTGGAAGAAACTGCTGACGCGTCCTGAGCTCAGTTCTATCCTCATGGAAAATTATGGAGGGGCTTTTACAGGACAAAGCCCCCAATTCTGACACACGTCTAGCAGATGCCAAAGCCAACAGTGTGACAGCCTTCCAAGTGAGAAACTTGACCTCCACCTCCTGTAAAGGCTCAAACCAATCCGATTGCAGGAACTGCAGCACCGCGTTAAGATCCCAAGGTGCCGTAGGAGGCACAAAGGGAGGTTGGATGTGCAGAACCTATTTCAAGAAAGTCTGAACCTCAGGGAGGGCAGCCAATTTTTTTCTGGAAGAAGATGGACAAGGCCAAAATCTGAACTTTTATGGAGCCCAGGCGCAAGCTCACATCTACCCCTGCTTGCAGGAAGAGGAGAAACCGTCCAAGTTGAAACTCCACCGAAGGAAACTTCTTGGATTCACACCAAGACACATCCGATGGTAATGTTTTGACTTTACTCCTTTCCTAGCCTGTATCAGGGTAGGAATAACTTTGTTCGGAATGCCCTTCCGAGCTAAAATCTGGCGTTCAACCTCCATGCCATCAAACGTAGCCCTGGTAAGTCGTGATAAGCGAACGGCCCCTGTTGCAGAAGGTCCTCTTGAAGAGGAAGAGGCCACGGGTCTTCCAGCAGTAACTCCAGAAGATCCGCGTACCACGCTCTTCTTGGCCAGTCCAGAGCAATGAGGATCGCCTGAACTCTTGCTTTCTTTCTAAGTTTTAGAATTTTTGGAATGAGTGGAAGCGGAGGAAACACATACATGGACTTGAACACCCACGGAGTGACCAGGGCGTCCACCTCCACTGCCTGTGGATCCCGCGATCTGGAACAGTACCTCTGAAGCTTCTTGTTGAGGCGCGAGGCCATCATGTCTATTTGAGGTACAACCCAAAGATTTTTTACTACCGTGAACACCTCCGGATAGAGGCCCCACTCTCCCGGATGGAGATCGTGTCTGCTGAGGAAGTCCGCTTCCCAGTTGTCCACTCCTGGAATGAAGATTGCTGACAGTGCCACTGTGTGCTTTTCTGCCCAAAGTAGGGTCCTCGTTACCTCCGACATTGTAGCCCTGCTTTTCATTCCACCCTGTCGGTTTATGTATGCCACCGTCAATACATTGTCCGACTGCACCTGAATGGCTTGATCTTGTAGAAGATGTGCCGCTTGTAGAAGACTGTTGTATATGGCCCTTAGTTCCAGAATCTTTATTGAAAGAATGGATTCTAGACTTGACCACCTTCTCTGGAAGGTTCCATTTGGGTGACAGCGCCCCAACCTCTGAGACTTGCATCCGTGGTTAGAAGGATCCAGTTCTGAATCCCGAACCTGCGGCCTTCGAGAAGGTGAGGCATTTGTAGCCGCCATGGGAGCGAAATCCTGGCTTTCGGCGACAGCCGTACTCTCTGGTGCATGTGCAGGTGAGATCCTGACCACTTGTCCAGGAGATCCAGTTGGAAGGACGATGCATGAAATCTTCCGTACTGTAGAGCCTCGTAGGAGGCAACCATCTTCCCCAGAAGGTGAATGCACTGATGAACTGATACCCAGACCATTGTTTGTATCACCAATGCCTTCTCCACCGGTAGAAACACCCTCTGCACTTCCGTGTCGAGGATCATCCCCAGGAAAGACAATCTCCTTGTCGGCTCCAAATGTGACTTTGGAAGATTCAGGATCCATCCATGATACCTGAGAAGTCGAGTCATGAGAGCAATGGACTGAAACAACCTATCCCTGGACAACGCCTTTATCAGCAGATCGTCCAGGTATGGAATTATGTTCACTCCCCATCTGCGGAGTAGCACCATCATCTCTGCCATCACCTTGGTGAATACACTCGGTGCTGTGGAGATGCCGCATGGCAGTGCTTGGAACTGATAATGACAGATCAGCAGTGCAAATCTTAGATAAGTCTGGTGAGGCGGCCAGATTGGAATGTAAAGGTACGCATCCTGGATATCCAGGGATACCAGGAATTCCCCCTCCTCCAGACCTGAGATCACCGCTCTCAGAGACTCTATTTTGAACTTGAATACCCTCAAATAAGGGTTTAACGACTTCAGGTTCAAAATTGGTCTGACCAAACCATCCGGTTTCGGTACCACAAATAGGTTTGAATAGTAACCCTTGCTTTCCAGATGAGGTGGAACCGGAACAATGACATTTGCCCTTTCCAATTTTTGAATGGCTTCCTGTGGGATAGCCCTTTCTGTCAGCAAAGCTGGTAAGCCTGATTTGAAGAATCTGTGAGGTGGGAGCTCTTGAAATTCCAGTCTGCACCCCTGGGACACAATATCCTGTACCCAGGGATCCAGGCTGGATGATACCCAAACGTGGCTGAAAAGTCTGAGTCTCGCTCCCACCTGCCCGCTCTCCAGGCTGAGAGGTCCACCGTCATGCACAATTTGGGCAAGAGCACGCCTCCTTGGGCATATAAGAGGGGAGTTTGAGGAGGCTATGGGAACAGAACCAGACAAACCCTCTACAGATTTTCTCAAAATCTCGTTTCAGTCCTATTATGAGTTATCCTAGATGAAATCTGGGATATCATCCCCTTAAGTGAAGCCACCCACAACGGTTCGGATTCAGAAGGCTGAGACATGGTATTACATTCCCGAGTACATGGAATGGATTCCTCTGCAGCACAAGACACAGAGTCCCTGGACATGGTAATGTGAGAAAATACACACACACATACACACACACACACACACGCACGCGAAAATGTCAGACACAGTTTCCCCCAAGTATCTTCAGAGTGACGCAGAGTTAATGGAGCCAGCACCCACACAGTGCCCCAGTAGGCAGTTATATCATAAAACAACAAACAACAAAAAAAGGAATAAATTTGGTGCTTCAAAACGGAGAGCAGCAAAAACCTCTATGCCCACCTGTAGGGCAAAACAATAGTTCTAGAGAGTATGGAGGTGTGGTTTTTGCGCAATCTCCTGTTGGGATGGAATACAGTCACAGTTCTATGCAATTGTTCCCCCTTATTATGGTAGGATGGATGATAATAAATTCACAGTATGTAATTCCAATAACGATGCCCAAAAAACGTGATTCCCTTATTCTCTCAGGTCCATTTGAGTTCTAGGTTCTCCAAATTCTCTTTTCACTTTTGGTTCGGAAAATTGATAATTCTTCCTCTCCAGTATATGCAGACCCTCCAACATGACCCGCCCCACTAGGTACAAAATGCTCTGCTCCTGGACTTCCCTCTTAATTTATGATTTCCATCACCTGTGCTGAACTAGTTACATGATAAGAAAGCTGTTTCTTCACAGGTGATGGCAATAATAAATGAAGAGGGAAGTCCAGAAACAGAGCATTCTGTACCTAGTGGGGCGGGTCATGTTGGAGGGTCTGTATATGTAAAGAAGAAACAGGAGAAACCACAATAGTGTAACTCAATTTTAATAAGAACAAAGGGTAATAAAACATATGGCTGGCAGCGTACCTCAGTTTACGGTGTATAATGCACACCAAGTCTCGTTTGTTATATATTTGTGGTGCCTCCCTGGAATCGGGATCCGTCGTCAGAGTCCAAAAAACTGGGTAGCCGTCCAGGCGGATGCTGTTCACCAACGCGTTTCGGCTCTCCAGAGCCTTTGTCAAGGTGTTTTGGGCTGAAGCAGATATGGGTGTATATAAACCGCTTCCTGAAATTTCATTGGTGGATCCGTTTCAGGAAGTGAACTTCCTTAATACATCCATTTGTAATATAATACAATAATATACACATAGGAAAAATCTCTATTTTACATACATTTCATTATAATAAACATTAGTTAAAATTGATTATTCTTACTCTCGAAAATTGATTATATAAAATTTATTAAAAAACTACTTCCGGTATGATTCCGGATGTGGCTAATATCCCCATATGTTTATTTAATTCACTCCCCCCGCCTTGGGGCTGATTCTCCGTGTTAACGGAGCTCCGTGTATTGCTCTGCTCTGGTTTCCGGCGGAAGTGTCTCTCTCCGGCTTCCGCTTTGCGTTCCACCTCGACGCTTGCATTCCACCTGCGGTTGGCACTTCCTGTTTTGCGTTCCATTCACTATGGAATTCAAAAACCGGGTGAGCAATCAAGACCTGAGCAAATGACAACACTTAATCGTTTCAAAATACTTAATGAGGATAATTTTTTAGAGCGGAGCTGGAGGAAGAAAACAAGATTCTAGACAAAAGGCTAAAGAACAAACAGACCAAAAGGGGGAAGAGAGGGAGAGGAAAAACTAGGAAAGAAATTACAAAAAAATCTACTCGAATTATTGAAGGAGAAACTAATATGAAGATTTACAATCTCAGTCAACATTTCTTGTCAAAAGAGGAAGAATCCATTTTACAGAAGGGATTGAAATTCGCTCCGGATAACAAACTAAATAAATTCGCTACTTACATAGATATACAAAAATTTGTTAGAAAGGTTTCATTGAAAAAGTATTTCATTAGTCAAAAAGAAGAAGCAAACTATAGAAGTGAAGTCTTTAAACCAAAATCTAACTTTAATCCTATTTTTAATCGAGGATGCTTCATTGAAAGCTTCCAGAAAGCAGTAAGTATGGAAATAGAAGAAATCCAACCTCAGAGGAATAAACATAAAAATACCACAAGGAAAGAAAGAATAGCTCTCAAAAATTTAGAAAAAAATGAAAAGATAACCGTCAAACCGGCTGATAAGGGGGGCAGTATAGTTATTATGGATACTGATAAGTATGAAGCAGATATAAAAAACAACTTAGTGATAAGGAAACATATAAAATCCTGAAAACCAACCCCAGTGAACGGATAGAAAAATCACTAAAAAATCTATTAGGTGAATATAAGGAAAAAGGGACTATATCTGAGAATGAATTCAAATACATAGTTCATAATAATCCTACGTTACCGGTGTTTTATACACTACCAAAAATCCATAAAGACCAAATAAATCCACCTGGACGACCCATAGTAGCAGGAACAGAATCTATAACTTCCAACCTGTCTCACTTCATTGACTACCATCTACAACCAGAAGTCCTGAAATTAAGATCATATATTAAAGACACTACAGATATTCTTAGAAAACTAAAGATCATAGAATGGAAGGAGAATTACACTCTAATTACAGCAGACGTGAGCACCTTATATACAATAATAGAACACCAGAAAGGAATAGAAGCCACGAAATTTTTCTTAGAAAAATCTGATATGGATTCATCAAGATTGGAACTGACCCTTAGAAGCATTGAGTTTATTCTAAATAACAACTTTTTCTGGCACAATGGGGCGTTCTACGAACAAAAAAGAGGAACAGCGATGGGAACTCGTTTTGCACCGGCATATGCCAACCTGTTTATGGGATATTGGGAGGAATCATGTATTTGGAACAACAACAAGTTTGCTAATAACATCGTATTGTGGTATCGATTTATTGACGACATAATATTCATATGGGAAGGTGAACTGGAAGATCTTAATATTTTCTGCCAGGAATTAAACGAGAATGAAGTCAATATTAATTTGACGTACAACATCAGTAAAGAAGAAGTAACCTTCCTAGATTTGACTATTTACATTAAAAACAACTGCTTACAAACGAAAAACTTCAATAAACCTACAGATAGCAATTCATACATCCCAAAAAATAGTAATCATCATCCAACTTGGTTAAAGAACATTCCGAAGGGACAAATGAAGAGACTACGAAGAAACTGTATGGAAACATCAATATTTGAAGATCAAGCAACGGACCTCAAAGAAAAATTCTTGACCAGAGGTTATACGGAAGAAGAATTACAGAAACCATTGAAAGAGATTACAAGTATGAATAGAGAAGAACTGCTGGAAAGTAAAGAAAAGACGAGTCCTAACAAGGAAGAATTCCTACTACCATTTATTACCACATACAATGGGCAATATAAACAAGTAGAAAAAATCATCTCCAGACATTGGCATCTCTTGATAAAAGATCCCATAATAGGCACCATCATTCCGAAGAAACCGAAATTCATCTACAAAAAAGCCAATAATGTAAAAAACAAACTTGTAAAGTCTTCCATACCACCTAAAAGAGAAGGTAGAATCAAAACAAAAGGATTCCACAGGTGCGGACTTTGTTTAATGTGCAGAAACCATCAGGGACAAAAGAGTAAGACCACCCATTATCAGTCGACATCCACTAAACAAGATTTTGAAATATCCAACTTCATTACGTGTAATAGCAGCAATTGCATTTACATCATAGAATGTAAATGTAATTTACAATATATAGGACGGACCACAAGACCTTTGAAAGAGAGGTGGTCAGAACACCTTCGAAACAACAGGAAAGGTTATGAAAAACACTCCTTATCCCTACATTTTAAGGAAAAACATTCAAGTTCAACATCAGGAATAAAAAATGTTATAGGTATTAAAATAGTGGAGAAACAATGGAGAAAAAAATCAATAGAAAACAATCTGGCCACCACTGAAACGAGAACCATCTATGAGATGAAAACTCTCCATCCAAAAGGAATAAATACGGACTTTGAAATAAAATGGTTCCTATAACATGTATATTTTTCATGAAACCGTTATTTTGAGCAGAACAACATCGATAATCTTTTCTACGATATCCCAGGATAATTGATATCAGACCACCCATATTCTCATTTATTTGCACCTAATGTTATTCCTATCCAAAATAATAATTTTAAGTGAATCATATGTTTCAATGGGAATTAACAAGTGACAGAGCGGTTTACATAATTAAGTATATTTTTATTTTTATTTTTTTAGATTTTCTAATCCAGTTCTTTTATTAGAGCATAGATGGTAGAACCCCACACTAACCCCCCAGCTAAATAGGAATACCAGGTACGGATTGCTCACCCGGTTTTTGAATTCCATAGTGAATGGAACGCAAAACAGGAAGTGCCAACCGCAGGTGGAACGCAAGCGTCGAGGTGGAACGCAAAGCGGAAGCCGGAGAGAGACACTTCCGCCGGAAACCAGAGCAGAGCAATACACGGAGCTCCGTTAACACGGAGAATCAGCCCCAAGGCGGGGGGAGTGAATTAAATAAACATATGGGGATATTAGCCACATCCGGAATCATACCGGAAGTAGTTTTTTAATAAATTTTATATAATCAATTTTCGAGAGTAAGAATAATCAATTTTAACTAATGTTTATTATAATGAAATGTATGTAAAATAGAGATTTTTCCTATGTGTATATTATTGTATTATATTACAAATGGATGTATTAAGGAAGTTCACTTCCTGAAACGGATCCACCAATGAAATTTCAGGAAGCGGTTTATATACACCCATATCTGCTTCAGCCCAAAACACCTTGACAAAGGCTCTGGAGAGCCGAAACGCGTTGGTGAACAGCATCCGCCTGGACGGCTACCCAGTTTTTTGGACTCTGACGACGGATCCCGATTCCAGGGAGGCACCACAAATATATAACAAACGAGACTTGGTGTGCATTATACACCGTAAACTGAGGTACGCTGCCAGCCATATGTTTTATTACCCTTTGTTCTTATTAAAATTGAGTTACACTATTGTGGTTTCTCCTGTTTCTTCTTTACATATACTGGAGAGGAAGAATTATCAATTTTCCGAACCAAAAGTGAAAAGAGAATTTGGAGAACCTAGAACTCAAATGGACCTGAGAGAATAAGGGAATCACGTTTTTTGGGCATCGTTATTGGAATTACATACTGTGAATTTATTATCATCCATCCTACCATAATAAGGGGGAACAATTACATAGAACTGTGACTGTATTCCATCCCAACAGGAGATTGCGCAAAAACCACACCTCCATACTCTCTAGTTATATCATAAAAGCCTGGCGCTGACTGTGCAACCTTAATAGACTACACAGTTAAAATTGTGAATAACAACTCTCCCCCCTCTGCTATAACCCCCTGGTACCACACAGGATAGCTGGAGATATGTGGAGGGTCAGCGCTCCCTGTCAGCGTCTCTGTGTGCTGATCTGCAGGGAGAAAATGGCACTGGTGAGCTGCTGGATCCGCTCTGAGGAGAAGCTCCGCCCCCTGTCATGGCACGTCTTCCCGCACTTTATGATTATACTGGCCAGAGGTAAATTACACAGCTGGCAGTAGAACACATTCCCTGATAGCCCAGTGACCAGTTTCAAGGGTGTTGCGCTGGCCCAGGGCGCCCCTCACAGCGCCACACCGTAGTACCGCTGAGCCCTCTGAAGCACAGCCTTAATGCAGCGCTCCTTCCCTGATGCCGCCATTCACACCGACTCCCCGCTTGTCGGGTCGCCGGCAACCTTCTCACCACCGATGTCTTCTGGCTCTGTTTGGGGGAGGCGGCATCCTGCGGGAGTGAGCGGTCGCCTCGGGGGCTAGCGATCATCACCCTCAGGAGCAGTGGTGTAACTACTGCCCCTGCAGCCCTCGCGGAGTTAGCGCAGATTGACATGCGGACGAGCCGTCCGCATGTCAATCTGCTGTCCCCTCTCCCTCCGGCTCCAACCCTTCGCTGCTGCTGCTGCTATAAGGAGGGGACACGGAGGGCACAGCGCGCGCCTCTCCTGTGTCCCTCCTGCGTGTCCGGCGGGTCTATTGAATGAAGTGCCTGTTCATGAGCTCTGATTGGCTCATGAACCGGCACTTCATTTAACACACACGCAGGAGGGACACAGGAGAGGCACGCGCTGTGCCCTCCGTGTCCCTCCTTACAGCAGCGGGGAGTGGGGAGCAGGGGGGGCATATTTGGCACTTGGGGGGGCATATATGGCACTGAGAGGGCATATGTGACACTCGGGGGTATATGTGTCCCTGGCACTTTGGGGGGGGGGCATATTTGGCATTGGGGGCATGTGTGTACCTGGCACTGTGGGGGAATATCTGGCACTGGGGGCATATGTGGCACTGGGAACACAGCCCTAGCAACAAGCATTACCCCCTAGCAACGAGCATGACACCCTAGCAACGAGCATGACACCCAGTGCATGAAACCCCTGGCAACGAGCTTGACACCCAGTGCATGAAACCCCTGGCAACGAGCATGACACCCAGTGCATGAAACCCCTGGCACCGTGCATGGAACCAAGAGCATGAAACCCCTGGCAATGAGCAGGTAATTTAAAAGTAATTAGAAGCCTTACTGTAGGACTTAATGTGTAATGGGCATTGCGGTGTGTGGCATAATGTATCACGGACATTGCGGTGTGTGTCATAATGTGTCACAGGCATTACGGTGTGTGGCATACTATATCACGGGCATTGTGGTATGTGGTATAATGTCTCAGGGGCATTGCAGTGTGGCATAATGTATAACGGGCATTGCAGTGTGTGGCATAGGGTATAACGGGCATTGCGGTATGCATCACAGGCATTACGGTGTGTGGTATACTATATCACGGGCATTGTGGTATGTGGTATAATGTCTCAGGGTCATTGCAGTGTGTGGTATAATGTATCACGAACATTGCGGTGTGTGTCATAATGTGTCAGGCATTACGGTGTGTGGTATACTATATCACAAACATTGTGGTATGTGGTATAATGTCTCAGGGTCATTGCGGTGTGTGTCATAATTTGTCACAGGCATTGTATGTGCTATAATGTATCAGGTGCATTGCAGTGTAGCATAATGTATAACAGGCATTGCGATTCCTGTCATAATGTGTCACAGGCATTACGGTGTGTACATATGGGGGGTAATTCCAAGTTGATCGCTGCAGGAATTTTTTTAGCAGTTGGGCAAAACCATGTGCACTGCAGGGGGGGGGGCAGATATAACATTTGCAGAGAGAGTTAGATTTGGGTGGGTTATTTTGTTTCTGTGCAGGGTAAATACTGGCTGCTTTATTTTTACATTGCAATTTAGATTGCAGATTGAACTCACCACACCCAAATCTATCTCTCTCTGCACATGTTATATCTGCCCCCCTTGCAGTGCTCATTCCGAGTTGTTCGCTCGCAAGCTGCTTTTAGCAGCTTTACACACGCTAAGCCGCCGCCTACTGGGAGTGAATCTTAGCATAGTAAAATTGCGAACGAAAGATTCTCAAAATTGCGATTACACACCTCTTAGCAGTTTCTGAGTAGCTTCAAACTTACTCGGCATCTGCGATCAGTTCAGTGCTTGTCGTTCCTGGTTTGACGTCACAAACACACCCAGCGTTCGCCCAGACACTCCTCGGTTTCTCCAGCCACTCCCGCGTTTTTCCCAGAAACGGTAGCGTTTTTTCGCACACACCCATAAAACGGCCTGTTTCCGCCCAGAAACACCCACTTCCTGTCAATCACAATAAGATCACCAGAACGATGAAAAAACTGTGAGTAAAATTCCTAACTGCATAGCAAATTTACTTGGCGCAGTCGCACTGCGGACATTGCGCATGCGCATTCGCGACTAATCGCTCCGTTGCGGAAAAAAAAATAACGAGCGAACAACTCGGAATGACCCCCATGGTTTTGCCCAACTGCTAATAAATTTCCTGCTGCGATCAACTTGGAATTACCCCCATTGTGTCATGTGCATTATTGTGTGTGGCATAATGTCTAAGGGCCATTGCAGTATGTGGCATAAAATATACTGGGCATTACTATAAGGAGGAAAAATGACAAATAATGTAAGGGGCATGAATCAGGATTATTTTTCTATCCTGTGGTGGCCAACGTCTGGGCGTGCAGGGTGCAAAACTGGGGTATAAGGTAGTCTTTTCCTGCAATCCCAAGCCCCTTTTTGTGAAGCCACGCCCTTTTCTACAAAGCCACGCCCCCTTTTTGCGACACACACACGCGCGCGCAAGTTCATCCCTTTACTAGTGCCAATTATTGGGATGGAGAGGGGGGGGGGGCATCTGAGAATTTTTTGGCTTGGGGGAGAAAAATTTCTAGTTACGTCACTGCTCATAAGCTCAGTATCCTGTCAGCGGAGATAGTGGCCATTAACCTCAGAGGGTTGGATACTGCTCCCCCCCTAAATCCCACGAAGCAGGGAGGCTGGTGCCAGCAGCCTCCCTGTGCCTAACTCTATTTAAAATAATAAAACTAGAAACACTCCTAGGAGCTCCCCTAGCTGTGACCAGCTCCTTCGGGCACATTTTCTAAACTGAGTCTGGTAGGAGGGGCATAGAGGGAGGAACCAGACCACACTATTAAACTCTTAAAGTGCCCATGGCTCCCAAGGGACCCGTTTATACCCCATGGTACTAATGTGGACCCCAGCATCCTCTAGGACGTAAGAGAAAAAACATTTCCAAATGTTTTAAAATAATTAATGCAGGCCTGGGGCTTTTTAAAAAAAAAATAACTATTAGCAGGAGCTGGCTGCAAATTCTACCCTGAGGGGCAAGGCCAAAGCACTGGCCAATGAGAAGCTTATACCTAAATGACAGCCCATGGTCCTGAACATGGGTCGATTCATTAAACACGAAAAGCTGCTCTGCTGGAGAAAACTAATGCCATCACTGGCAAAAAGCCTCGTTCTCACCTCAACCTATACACCAATGGGACCACCACTCACGACAACCATGCTTGGAAAACCTACCGAAGTCTCAAAGTGGATCTTCTAATTCTGGCAATATCATTCCCACAATGGCGCTGCCAGAAAAGAAGCATGAAGAACTGCCACACCCTTCAAACAAAGGGGCAGATGTATTAAGACTGGACAAGTGATAAAGCAGTGATGAAGCAGTGATAAGTGGAAGGTGACAACGCATCAGCCAATCACCTCCTAACTGTCAATTTACATATTTGAGCTGATTGGCTGGTGCGTTATCACCTTGCACTTATCACTGCTTTATCACTTATCCAGGCTTAATACATCTGCCCCATTGCTCCTGTACGATTTAGTACTGGTCACTCTATGGAGCTAATTCAGACCTGT
The DNA here is from genome assembly GCF_028390025.1 of Pseudophryne corroboree. Classification (NCBI taxonomy): domain Eukaryota; kingdom Metazoa; phylum Chordata; class Amphibia; order Anura; family Myobatrachidae; genus Pseudophryne; species Pseudophryne corroboree. Next base: position 532,320,824 of record NC_086448.1, read on the forward strand.
TCGCTAGCAAGCGATTTTTGTACTGCTGCGATCAGATAGTCACCGCCTACAGGGGGGGTGCATGTTAGCTGTGCAAGTGTCAGAATGCATGTATAGCAGAGCTGTACAAACAGATTTTGTGCAGTCTCTGCGCAGCCCAGAACTTACTCAGCCGCTGCGATCAGAGACAGACAGGTGTGACAACCACAAGCACCCTGGGGGTGGAGAAACAGACACAGATCGCCTAGCCACACAGACAATCATGTAGGGGCATAAAGGATCAGATGTCAGTAGTGCGGGGGAGCAGAAGCAGACAGAAACAGGCCCACACGGGCAGAGAAAATGGGGTAGAAGTGGGCAGGGACAGAGACACACACAGGCAGGTACAGAGGCACACACGGATAGGGACAAAGGCAGGAACAGGCACAAGGCAGAAATTCAGAATTGGCCAGGGACAGAGGCACACAGGAAGGGACAGAGGCACACACAGGTAGAGACAAAGGCAGATACGGGCAAGGACGCAGACACATGGGCAGGGACAGAGGGAGACATAGACACAAACAAAATTGGTGACAAAGGAGAAAAACAGGCTGAGACAGACAGTTGGTGACACTGGGGGTGGAGAAACAGACACAGATCGTCTAGCCACATAGACAATCATGTAGAAGCATAAAGAGTCAGGGTGAGGGGTGGGGGGGATGCAACACAGCTGATACCACACGTCGCCAGGCTGGGAAGAGATGTGAAGATCTCCAGTCACTCACCAGGCACCTCAGCTGCTGGCCACACCACCCCTCTACCCGTACAGTGCCAAGATAGTCCCCGCCAGAGCAGACTGCAGGGCAATCACTGCATGTGTCACGCAGTCCTGCCACCAGCTGAAAGGAAAAGCTGGGGACGAGGCCGTGCCTGAAGTCAGCAAGCAGCGCTGTCCTCTCACGCAATACAATATGGCAGCGTGCTGGACATCCATGACAACAGCCAGTGCACAGCCAGTGCTACAACTTTGTGCATTTCAGATGTCAGCGGCCAGCCCAAGGAGTCCAAAATGGGACTGGCCCAGGGGGCATATGTAATCTCTCATTGGTTTAAAGCCAAGTGTAGCTTCCAAACTATTACCTGTATACACCCATATTATTATTGCCCAGTGCTGTTGCAGACCTCCTCACACTCCCATCCGGCCTCTAAGTGAAAGAAGCTAATAATACTTGTGAAGCGTGGCTGAGGCTACATATGAACACAAGCACAGGCATTTACACATGGAAATGGGTATTTTACACACATAAATAAAACATTTACATCCCACTCTACGAGAGCCCCTTTGTGCCACTCGGGTGTGCGTTAGGGAGAAGTGGGATCAGAGCGTTGGGGAACATGCATCGTAATGAGAACATTACCATCTGGCAATATTGCACAAACCACATGCTTATACATTTCTTTTTTGTTCATTAATTGGGCATCACAGTATTCCCCCACAACACCCCCTCATTCCCCAGCACCTTCAATGCCCACCCCACAGTATTCCCTCACTAACCTCTTCCCCACTCAGCACCTGCAATGCCCACCCCACAGTGATCCTCCACCTCTTACAGCGCTCCCCCCCCCCCAGCACCTTCAATATCCACCCCACAACTCTCCCTTCCTCCAACACCCATAATATCCACTCCACAGCAAACTCCCTTCTTGTCGGCACTCCTTGCATGATGGATACTTTCTTTTCCCAGCAGATGCGCGCAGCCATTTGGCCACATGTGTGAGCACACCCTGCTCCCCAGCCCAGCCAGCCATTGACAATAAATCTGGGGGAAACAGCAAGCTGTTGAATGTGTTCCTCGCATGGCACTGTGGAAGAGGGAGATGTCATGATGTCTCTACCCACATAATGTGTTTGCTGGGGGGCGGAGGAGCCGGGTGCACCGCTAGTACTGTGTAACATGCATTGCAGCCAGCGGGGCGAGAGAGAGGGCATCTAGTAGTAAATAGTGGAATAGTGGGTACCCTGACAGGTAGCGCCCCTCTTTGTTGGGACTGTAACAGCGCCCAGGGTAAGTGTCATGCTCGCCCTATCCTAGTTACACCACTGAGTAGTAGTTTGATGACTGCAGATGGGTGCTGAACTCCCTAGGACCACCACCCTAGTGCCCACTGGCTCTATCAAAAACCAGACGGAGCTCTCCATTTAAAAAATAAAATGGCAGAAACTACAGAGGGGGAAGGGGGGGAAATAGCTTCCATCCACGTATACATGTAATCATGATCTAGGGCAGGCATTCCCAACGCGGTCCTCTTGGCACACCAACAGTGCAGGTTTTAGTGATTTCCAGGCTTCAGCACAGATGGTTAAATCAAAATAACTGAGGTACTAATTAAGTCACCTGTGTTCAAGCCTGGATATCACTAAAACCAGGACTGTTAGTGTGCCTTGAGGACCGAGGTTGAGAAACACCGATCTAGGGGTTTTAGCACTGCAACCAAGTTAGGAGGAGTTTCAGTATGAATTTGATGTATTAAATGGAGATTCAATATACTAAAAGTGACTTTTTATTTTGTCCTTTAACTTTATACCCTTTTTGTAGCCAAGTATTGTGTCTGGGCATAAAAGCCATAACGCTGACACTTATGATGCTTGTTAGCCAGACAGATTATTTCTATAATTATATAAATGTGTCATATTGATAAAATATCACAGGGAAAGTAGCATAAGCATGATTGGAGCTGAGTGACTAATATTATTTGCTTTGGCCTGAGATTTCATGGACAAAGGTCAATGGCAGGTTTATGCTGACAACTAAATCACCATTCACCAGGTCTTCGTGCACATAAGCAGTCTCTACACATTTATAGCTTAACCTCCTTTTGGAGTTCTTATTGTGTAAGCAATGCTCCAGTCCCGCTCTATAAGACCAACATTTTATACAGTGTCAATCACTAGGCTCAATTGTTCTATTTCTTCATAGTTTTATTTTTCTGCTAAAGAAGTGGTATTTTATTTTTAAAAGGAATGAGTAATCATACCCACAGCTCCAACCACCACCTCATTAATGAGAAATTACTGTTCTCAGCTCTATTTAATGCACTTCCCGATCTATGGCAGATGTATCAATGTTTCAAGCCTGGAGAAGTAATAAAGCAGTGATAAGTGGAAGCCAATCAGCTCCTAACTGCCATTTTTCAAACCTGTAATGATTGGCTGCAGGGCCGGTGCAAGATCTCCATGCACCCTAGGCAAAGCTTAAGCTTAGCTCCCCCTAACCTGCAACCCCCCTCACACACACACACCTCCCAGAGGGGAGATGCAAGTGGCCACTAGGTGGGCTGGGATGAATTGCATCATTACGTATACAGAGAAAAGGGACAACACTCAAGGACTTTTAAAGTGATAATGTATTTTATAAACAAAGTCACAAAATGTTGAAAGTCCTTGAGTGCTGTCTATTGTTTATGTATACATGCTAGCCAGCATGTTGGGAATCATATACAGTAGGTTACCAAGGCCAATGTCACTTTTTTATATATACTGTAATTTTTACATTGGGTTGGGTATGGGATGCAGCATTGCAGTGATGCTGCAGGTACAGACTTGTAGGTAGGAGCTGCTTGCTGCTGGAAAGTCGGGATCCCGATGCCTAGAGGGGGTGTATCAGGGCTATGAGGAGCGGACGCGGGGTCGCCCCTACTTATATTCACCTCCTATGTGGCTTCACATGACTTGATGTTACACATGTTGGCATGGAGGAAGCGCTGAGGCACTATGTGGCACAGCCTGATAGTGGTGGCTGCCCCTGATTAAACCCACAGCAGCGGTCAGCGCAGTGTAAAAGGAGGAGGCCGCATATAGAGACATCCTTCAGTTTTTTGCTAGATGAATTCAGGGGCGCACACCAAGGGATGGTGCCCCTAGGCAGCCGCCTAAAGTTGCCTAATGGTAGAGCCGGCCCTGATTGGCTGGTGAGTTATCACCTTCCACTTATCACTGCTCTGTCACTTCTCCAGGCTTAATACATCTGCCCCTAGATTGTATCAACATTTTTATGCCTTATTCCTTTATTATCTCATGACTATGGGGGTAATTCCAAGTTGATCGAAGGAGGATTTTTGTTAGCAGTTGGGCAAAACCATGTGCACTGCAGGGGAGGCAGATATAACATGTGCAGAAAGGGGCAGGAAACTCACTTCTCATAGGGCCTGATTCTTTTGAATGCAGTTGCAGCCTTCCTTGGGTATTTTACCGAAATTGTGTCTGCTACTTAGTTAAATTAGAAGCATGGGCAGTGAAATGGAGAATGCGCTTCAATTCAGACAAGTGTAAGGTAGAGATGTGCACCGGAAATTATCAGTACAGACAGAGCGGTGTAACTATGACCCATGTGTCCTGACAAGCAGTATAGAAGCTATAGAAAAGTATATATAATATTACTGTATATCAGTACAGAGCGGTGTAACTGTGACACATGTGTCCTGACAAGCAGTATAGAAGCTATAGAAAAGTATATATATATTATTGTATATATCAGTACAGAGCTGTGTAACTGTGACCCATGTGTGTCCTGACAAGCAGTATAGAAGCTATAGAAAAGTATATATTATATACTGGTGATCCCCAGTCCCCACAATGCAGCACACTGATCGGATATTTGCAGCACACTGAGCACAGATATGGAGCGTTTACAGGCAGAGAACGTAGATATTTTCAGCACACTGAGCACAGATTATTTGCAGCACACTGAGCACAGATATTTTCAGCACACTGAGCACAGATTACGGAGCTTTTCAGGGTGAGAACGCAGCCGCGTCCTCTCCGTTCAATCTCCAAAGCACGAGTGAAAATGGCGGCGACGCGCGGCTCCTTATATAGAATACGAATCTCGCGAGAATCCAACAGCGGGATGATGACGTTCGGGCACGTTCTGGTTAACAGAGCAAGGCGGGAAGATCCGAGGCTGCCTCGGAACCGTGTAAAATAGGTGAAGTTCGGGGGGTTCGGATCCTGAGGAACCGAACACGCTCATCTCTAGTGTAAGGTAATGCACTGTGGTAACAAGAACAAAAATAACACCTACATACTAAATGGGGTAAAATTAAGGGATTCTGTACTGGAAAAGGACTTGGGTGTCCTCATAGATAGCAAACTAAGCAGTAGTACCCAAAGTAAGAGTGCAGCAAAGAAGGCTAATACGATATTAGCATGCATAAAATGGGGAATTGATGCTAGGGACGAGAGTGTTATACTCCCGTTGTATAAATCACTAGTGAGGCCACACCTTGAATACTGTGTACAATTCTGGGCACCATACTACAAAAAGGATATCCTGGAGCTAGAAAAGATTCAGAGGCGGGCGACCAAACTAATTAAGGGCATGGAGACACTGGAATATGAGGAAAGGCTTGCATGGCTAGGCATGTTTACATTGGAAAAGTGGAGACTAAGAGGGGACATGATCAACATCTACAAATATAAAAGGGGACAATAAAAAGATCTTGCGCAGGACCTGTTTTTGGTTAGATCAACACAGAGAACTCGTGGACACTCGCTCAGGAGAGGAGATTCCGCACAATACGTCGTAAAGGCTTTTTCACGGTAAAGACGATACGTGTTTGGAATACCCTGCCTGAGGGAGTTGTAATGGCGGACTCTGTCAACACCTTTAAGAATGGATTAGATAAATTCCTAATGGATAAGAATATCCAGGGTTATGGTGCATAGTCACGCACTATAGTTATTATAAAAAAGAGGGATAAAACGTAATGGCAGACATCAGCATCAGTCAAAATTTTATACCAAATAATCCTGCATAGGAGACCACAAATAGGTTGAACTGGATGGACAAATTGTCTTTTTTCAACCTTAGATACTATGTTACTATGTTACTACGTTACTATGTTACTTTATGTTAATGCAGCTCCCTGGTGTACATCTGTGCGTATGAATGACAAGGACTATGACGCTCACTGTCATTATCTACAAACGTTGGAATCATGCTTTGTGCATCATTAGATACCACTATTGGTTAAGCCACTGACACTTTTAGTGGCCTCAAATGTGAGCAAGTCAGTATCTCTATACGTAACCACTATTGGCAACACGCCCGTGTCACTCCTATAACATGCCCATACTATGTTACACCTAGAGATGTGCGGAGGGCACATTTTGCGTTTTGTGTTTTGATTTTGGTTCTGGTTCCATGCTCATATTTTGGATCTGGATTGGTTTTTCCAAAACCACCCTTTCGTGTTTTGGTTTTGGATCTGGATGATTTTTGAAAAAAACAAAAAAACTGCTAAAATCATAGAATTTGGGGGTCATTTTGATCCTACGGTATTATTAACCTCAATAACATTCATTTCCACTCATTTCCAGTCTATTATGAACACCTCACAACTCACAATATTGTTTTTTGGCCAAAAGGTTGCACCGAGGTGGCTGTATGACTAAGCTAAGCGACACAAGTGTGCAGCACAAACACCTGGCCCATCTAGGAGTGACACTGCAGTGGCAGACAGGATGGCAGATTTAAAAACTAGGCCCCAAACAGCACATGATGCAAAGAAGAAAAAGAAGTGCAATGAGGTAGCTGGATAGCTAAGCTAAGCGACACAAGTGTGCGGCACAAACACCTGGCACATCTATGAGTGGCACTGCAATGGCAGACAGGATGACACTTAAAAAAACTAGGCCCCAAACAGCGTATCATGCAAAGAAGTAAAAGAGGTGCAATGAGGTAGCTGTATGGCTAAGCTAAGCTACACAAGTGTGCGGCACAAACACCTGGCCCATCTAGGAGTGGCACTGCAGTTGCAAACAGGATGGCACTTAAAAAAACTAGTCCCCAAACAGCACATCATGCAAAGAAGTAAAAGAGGTGTAATGAGGTAGCTGTACGACTAAGCTAAGCGACATAAGTGTGCGTCACAAACACCTGGCCCATATAGGAGTGGCACTGCAATGGCAGACAGGATGGCACTTAAAAAACTAGGCCCCAAACAGCACATGATGCAAAGAAGAAAAATAGGTGCAATTAGGTAGCTGGATGGCTAAGCTAAGCGACACAAGTGTGCGGCACAAACACCTGGCCCATCTAGGAGTGGCACTGCAGTGGCATACAGGATGGCAGGTTTAAAAAATAGACCTCAAATAGCACATGATGCAAAGAAGAAAAAGAGGTGCAATGAGGTAGCTGGATAGCTAAGCTAAGCTAAGCGACACAAGTGTGCGGCACAAACACCTGGCACATCTATGAGTGGCACTGCAATGGCAGACAGGATGACACTTAAAAAAAGTAGGCCCCAAACAGCATATCATGCAAAGAAGAAAAAGAGGTGCAATGAGGTAGCTGTATGGCTAAGCTAAGCTACACAAGTGTGCGGCACAAACACCTGGCCCAACTAGGAATGGCACTGCAGTGGCAAACAGGATGGCACTTAAAAAAACTAGTCCCCAAACAGCACATCATGCAAAGAAGTAAAAGAGGTGTAATGAGGTAGCTGTACGACTAAGCTAAGCGACATAAGTGTGCGTCACAAACACCTGGCCCATCTAGGAGTGGCACTGCAGGATGGCAAATTTAAAAAATAGGCCTCAAACAGCACGTGATGCAAAGAAGAAAAAGAGGTGCAATGAGGTAGCTGGATGGTTAAGCTAAGTGACACAAGTGTATGACACAAACAACATGGGACGTGCTGGAATTTGCCCAGATGTAATACACGCACAATATTGGTGGCACAGGAGAGCGTACCCCTAAACCACACACACACACACACACACACACACACACACACACACACACACACACGGCAAAGCCTGTAAAATGAATTTGCATAAAAATAACCCTTTAATTTGGAGCTATTATAATAATATGCAGCACAGGCAAGCGTTCCCCTACACCACAAGCGCAAACCCTGTAAACATTATTTGGATAATAATATAAGTAATGTATATAACCCTATACAGCACAGGACACCACCACTGGACTAATGGCAGCACAAGACACCACCACTGGACTTATGCAGCACAAGACAGCACCACTGGACTGGACTTATACGGCAGTACCCCATGACTTATACGGCAGTGTCAGACAGGATGGCACTTTAAGAAAATAGTCCCCAAACAGCACATGATGCAAAGAAGAAAAAGAGTTGCAAGATGGAATTGTCCTTGGGCCCTCCCACCCACCCTTATGTTGTATAAACAGAACATGCACACTTTAACAAACCCATCATTTCAGCGACAGGGTCTGCCATACGACTGTGGCTGAAATGACTGGTTTGTTTGGGCCTCCACCAAAAAAGAAGCACTCAATCTCTCCTTGCACAAACTGGCTCTACAGAGGCAAGATGTCGACCTCATCCTTCGATTCCTCACCCCTTTCAGTGTGAACATCCTCCTCCTCACAGAGTATTAATTCGTCCCCACTGGAATCCACCATCACAGGTCCTTGTGTACTTTGTGGAGGCAATTGCTGGTAAAGGTCTTCCTGGATAAATTTATAATTCACTTTGATGAACATCAAGGTTACCAGCTGCACTAACCACTCTTTTGGAGTACACACTGGAGGGGGGGCAACTTAGGTAAAATAAAGCCAGTTGGTGCAAGGGCATCCAAATTGCCTCTTTTTCCTTCCAGTATACATACGGACTGTCTGACATGCCTACTTGGATGCTGTCACTCATATAATCATCCACCATTCTTTCAATGGTGACAGAATCATATGCAGTGACAGTAGACATGTCAGTAATCGTTGGTAGGTCCTTCAGTCCGGACCAGATGTCAGAACTTGCACCTGACTGCCCTGCATCACTGCCAGTGGGTGGGCTAGGAAATTTTATCCTTTTCCTCGCAGCCCCAGCTGCGGGAGAAAATGAAGGAGTAGCTGTTGATGGGTTACGTTCTGCTTGAGTTGCCAATTTTCTCACCAGCTGGTCTTTGAGCCTCTGCAGACTTGTGTCTGCTGGAAAGAGAGATACAACGTAGGCTTTAACCCTAGGATCGAGCACGGTGGCAAAATGTAGTGCTCTGATTTCAACGGATTGACCACCCTTGAATTCTGGAAAAGCAAATGAAGGGCTCCATCCACAAGTCCCACATACTTTGCGGAATCGCTCCGTTTTAGCTCCTCCTTAAATTTCTCCAGCTGCTTCTGCAAAAGCCTGATGAGGGGAATGACCTGACTCAAGCTGGCAGTGTCTGAACTGATTTCACGTGTGGCAAGTTCAAAGGGTTGGAGAACCTTGCACAAGACGGAAATCATTCTCCACTTCGCTTGAGTCAGCTGCATTCCTCCTCCTTTGTCTATATCGTAGGTGGATGTATAGGCTTGAATGGCCTTTTGCTGCTCCTCCATCCTCTGAAGCATATAGAGTGTTGAATTCCACCTCGTTACCACCTCTTGTTTCAGGGCAGGTTCCGGAGTGTTTGCTGGTGCTCCAGTCTTCGGCACGCAGTGACTGAATGTCGAAAGTGGCCCGCAATTTTTCGGGCCATCAACAACATCTCCTGCACGCCCCTGTCATTTTCAAAAAATTCTGCAACACCAAATTAAGTGTATGTGCAAAACATTGGACGTGCTGGAATTTGCCCAGATGTAATGCACGCACAATATTGGTGGCGTTGTCCGATATCACTAATCCCCAGGAGAGTCTAAGTGGGGTAAGCCATTGTGCGATGATGTCCCTCAGTTTCCGTAAGAGGTTGTCAGCGGTGTGCCTCTTACGGAAAGCGGTGATACATAGCGTAGCCTGCCTAGTTGGCATTTTGTGAGATGCTGCTACTGGTGCCGCTGCTGTTGTTGCTGCGGGAGGCAATACATCTACCCAGTGTTCACAAAGCAGAAAGGAGTTTTAACCCTGCGCTCTACACAGCTGCTTGTTGTTTCCTATGGTTTACACCTCCAACCAATGTTACATTTAAATAAAAGGAAAGGAATGAACCAGCACTATGTTTCTCTAATATATTGGTCTCTTCTCAAATCTGGACAATCTCTGGCTCTCTCAAGAACAGAACTTACATTGAAATTCTGCCTCGAGTGCACATAGCAGTTTCTTTACACACATCAAACAAGGCTTTTCTTCATTTAAAATTAGAATGAAACTTACATTAAATTTCTTTCTCGTGTTCATATAAAGGTATCTCTCATCTGTGCAGAATGACCTCACTCCAAACAAGGCTTGCATCCCAATAGAGGTTAAAAAAGGATTTATGTAAAATACACAGTCAATTTAAAAAATATCAGTTTGGTATATCACTTGCTTGTGGGGAAACACACAGTTCTCGGATAGTGCAGGTGGTGCAAATGTCCTGTGCTGCAGTCACTGGATGCAATGTTACACCTGCTTACTCCGATGTTTGTGGATGTTACCGGTTTCCTCCTCCATCAAGTGGTCTCTCCAGCAGCTTCAACGCATTTCAAGGAGCACCCTTCTCTTTCTCAAGAGCTGCTGCTGTGTTTTCTGACCTGACTATTTATTCATTTCCACAAACATAACATGGTCATTCCTGCCCAATGACAGCATGGCATTGTTGCCAGTTCTTCTTTTTTAAAGTATAACATCCATATAAGTATGTAATTATAATGTGATTACATATGGCAATAAATGTAACAGTTATTGAAAACAGGGAACTTGTAAAAAGACAATACATTTATACAATTAGAAAAAATGGGATAATATAAACAAAGACATGTATAAAATCAGCCTTTAAAACCAGCAGACAGCTATTGCGATCCTGTATGTTTATTATCGCACACATAATAGAGACATTGGCCCTCATTCCGAGTTGATCGGTCGCAAGGCGAATTTAGCAGAGTTACACACGCTAAGCCGCCGCCTACTGGGAGTGAATCTTAGCTTCTTAAAATTGCGACCGATGTATTCGCAATATTGCGATTACTAACTACTTAGCAGTTTCAGAGTAGCTCCAGACTTACTCTGCCTGTGCGATCAGTTCAGTGCTTGTCGTTCCTGGTTGACGTCACAAACACACCCAGCGTTCGCCCAGGCACTCCCACCGTTTCTCCGGCCACTCCTGCGTTTTTTCCGGAAACGGTAGCGTTTTCAGCCACACGCCCCTGAAACGCCGTGTTTCCGCCCAGTAACACCCATTTCCTGTCAATCACATTACGATCGCCGGAGCGAAGAAAAAGCCGTGAGTAAAAATACTTTCTTCATAGTAAAGTTACTTGGCGCAGTCGCAGTGCGAACTTTGCGCATGCGTACTAAGCGGATTTTCACTGCGATGCGATGAAAAAGAACGAGCGAACAACTCGGAATGAGGGCCATTGCTCATAAGGGAAAGAAAAAGAAGAAGAAGAAGAAAAAAAAAAAACACCATTTAGTATCTTGCAAACAAAATTCTCATAAAAACCATCTTAGCTCATGATAATTCCAGTGATCCTGCCGTATAATTCCGGTGGTACGGGCGTATAAATCCAGTGATCCTGCGTATAATTCCAGTGGTACTGGCGTATAAATCCAGTCCAGTGATACTGCCGTATAAGTCCAGTGGTACTGCTGTATAAATCCAGTGGTACTGCTGTATAATTTCAGTGATCCTGCCATATAATTCCAGTGGTACTGGCGTATAATTCCAGTAGTACTGGTGTATAAGTCCAGTCCAGTGATACTGCCGTATATGTCCAGTGGTACTGCCATATAAATCCAGTGGTACTGCCGTATAATTCCAGTCATCCTGCCGTATAATTCCAGTGGTACTGGCGTATAAATCCAGTGTTCCTGACATATAATTCCAGTGGTACTGGTGTATAAGTCTAGTCCAGTGATACTGACGTATATGTCCAGTGGTACAGCCGTATAAGTCCAATGGTACTGCCATATAATTCCAATGATCCTGCCATATAATTCCAGGGGCACTGGCGTATAATTCCAGTGATACTGGCTTATAAATCCAGTCCAGTGATACTGCCATATATGTTCAGTGGTACTGTCATATAAGTCCAGTGGTACTGCTGAATAATTCCAGTGATCCTGCCGTATAATTCCAGTGGTACTGGCGTATAAGTCCAGTGATCAAGCCATTATATTCCAGTGGTACTGGTGTATAAGTCCATTCCAGTGATACTGCCGTATATGTCTTTTGGTACTGCTTTATAAATCCATTGGTACTGCCATATAATCCACAGGTACTGGTGTATAAATCCAGTGATCCTGCCGTATAATTCCAGTGGTACTGGCGTATAAATCCAGTCCAGTGATACTGCCTTATATGTCCAGTGGTACTGCCGTATAAGTCCAGTGGTACTGCTGTATAATTCCAGTGATACTGCCATATAATTCCAATGGTACTGTCGTATAAATCCAGTCCAGTGAAACTGCTGTATATGTCCAGTGTTACTGACGTATAAGTCCAGTGGTACTTCCCTATAATTCCAGTGGTACTGGCGTATAAATCCAGTGATCCTGATGCATAATTCCAGTGGTACTGGCGTATATGTCCAGTCCAATGACACTGCCGTATATGTCCAGAGGTACTGCCTTATAAGTCCAGTGGTACTGCCATATAATTCCAGTGATACTGCCATATTATTCATGCGGTACTGGCGTATAAATCCAGTGATAGTACCGTATAATTCCAGTGGTACTGGCATATAATTCCAGCGGTACTGGTGTATAAGTCCAGTCCAGTGAGACTGCCATATATATCCAGTGGTACTGCCGTATAAATCCGGTGTTACTGCCGTATAATTCCAGTGGTACTGGTATATAAATCCAGTGATCCTGCCGAATAATTCCAGTGGTACTGGCGTATAAGTCCAGTCCAATGATACTACCGTATATGTCCAGTGGTACAGCCGTATAAGTCCAGTGGTACTGCCGTATAATTCCAGTGATCTTGCCATATAAATCATGTGGTACTGGCGTATAATTCCAGTGATCCTGCCGTATAATTCATGAGGTACTGCCATATAAGTCCAGTGGTACTGCCGTATAAGTCCAGTGGTACTGCCGTATAATACCAGTGATCCTGATGTATAATTCCAGTGGTACTGGCGTATAAGTCCAGTGATCCTGACGTATAATTCCAGTGGTACTGGTGTATAAGTCCAGTCCAGTGATACTGCCGTATATATGTCCAGTGGTACAGCCGTATAAGTCCAGTGGTACTGCGGTATAATTCCAGTGGTACTGGCATATAACTCCAGTGATCCTGCCGTATAATTCCAGTGGTACTGGCATATAAATCCAGTCCAGTGACACTGCCGTATGTGTCCAGTGGTACTGCCGTATAAATCCAGTGGTACTGCCGTATAATTCCAGTGATCCTGCCGTATAATTCCAGTGGTACTGGCATATAAATCCAGTCCAGTGATACTGCCTTATATGTCCAGTGGTACTGCCGTATAAGTCCAGTGGTACTGCTGTATAATTCCAGTGATACTGCCGTATAATTCCAGTGGTACTGGTGTATAAATCCAGTCCAGTGATACTGCTGTATATGTCCAGTGGTACTGCCGTATAAGTCCAGTGGTACTTCCCTATAATTCCAGTGGTACTGGCGTATAAATCCAGTGATCCTGATGCATAATTCCAGTGGTACTGGCGTATATGTCCAGTCCAATGATACTGACGTATATGTCCAGAGGTACTGCCGTATAAGTCCAGTGGTACTGCCATATAATTCCAGTGATACTGCCATATAATTCATGCGGTACTGGCGTATAAGTTCAGTGATACTACCGTATAATTCCAGTGGTACTGGCATATAATTCCAGCGGTACTGGTGTATAAATCCATTCCAGTGAGACTGCCATATATGTCCAGTGGTACTGCCGTATAAATCCGGTGTTACTGCCGTATAATTCCAGTGGTACTGGCATATAAATCCAGTGATCCTGCCGAATAATTCCAGTGGTACTGGCGTATAAATCCAGTCCAATGATACTACCGTATATGTCCAGTGGTACAGCCGTATAAATCCAGTGGTACTGCCGTATAATTCCAGTGATCCTGCCATATAAATCATGTGGTACTGGCGTATAAATCCAGTGATATTGCCGTATAACTCCAGTGGTACTGCCGTATAATTCCAGTGATCCTGCCGTATAATTCATGTGGCACTGCCATATAAGTCCAGTGGTACTGCCGTATAACTCCAGTGGTACTGCCGTATAATACCAGTGATCCTGATGTATAATTCCAGTGGTACTGGCGTATAAGTCCAGTGATCCTGACGTATAATTCCAGTGGTACTGGTGTATAAGTCCAGTCCAGTGATACTGCCGTATATATGTCCAGTGGTACAGCCGTATAAGTCCAGTGGTACTGCAGTATAATTCCAGTGGTACTGGCATATAAGTCCAGTGATCCTGCCATATAATTCTAGTGGTACTGGCGTATAAGTCCAGTCCAGTGATACTGCCGTATGTGTCCAGTGGTACTGCCGTATAAGTCCAGTGGTACTGCCGTATAATTCCAGTGATCCTGCCGTATAATTCCAGTGGTACTGGCGTACAATTCCAGTGGTACTGGCGTATAAATCGAGTCCAGTGATACTGCCGTATATGTCCAGTGGTACTGCCATATAAATCCAGTGATCCTGCCATTTAATTCCAGTGGTACTGGCATATAAATCCAATGATCCTGCCATATAATTCCAGTGGTACTGGCATATAAATCCAGTGATCCTGCCATATAATTCCAGTAGTACTGGCGTATAAGTCCAGTCCAGTGATACTGCTTTATATGTCGAGTGGTACTGTGGTATAAGTCCAGTGATCCTGCCATATAATTCCAGTGGTACTGGTGTATAGATCTAGTGATCCTTCCATATAATTCCAGTGGTACTGGCATATAACTCCAGTCCAATGATACTGCCGTATATGTCCAGAGGTACTGCCGTATAAGTCCAGTGGTGCTGCCATATAATTCCAGTGATCCTGCCGTATAATTCATGTGGTACTGGCATATAAATCCAATGATATTGCTGTATAATTCCAGTGGTACTGGCGTATAATTCCAGTAGTACTGGTGTATAAGTCCAGTCCAGTGAGACTGCTGTATATGTCCAGTGGTACTGCCGTAGAAGTCCAGTGGTACTGCCATATAATTTCAGTGATCCTGCCGTATAATTCCATTGGTACTGTCATATAAGTCTAGTGATCCTGCCGTATAATTCCAGTGGTACTGGCGTATAAATCCAGTCCAGTGATACTGCCGTATATGCCCAGTGGTAATGCCGTATAAATCCAGTGGTACTGCCGTATAATTCCAGTGGTACTGGCGTATAAATCCAGTGATCCTACCATATAATTCCAGTGGTACTGGCGTATAAGTCCAGTCCAGTGATACTGCCGCATATGTCCAGTGGTATTGCCATATAAGTCCAGTGGTACTGCCGTACAATTCCAGTCGAACTGGCATATACGTCTAGTGACCCTGCCGTATAATTCCAGTGCTGCTGGCGTATAAATCCAGTGGTACTGCCGTATAATTCCAGTGATCCTGCCGTATAATTCCAGTGATACTGCCGTATAATTCCAGTGATACTGCCGTATAATTCCAGTGGTACTGCCGTATAAGTCGAGTCCATTGGTGCTATCATATAAATTCAGTGGTGCTGTCCTGTGCTGTATAATCTGGAAGGCGGGGGTAGCAAATCTGCGCTGTATAGGACTGAGACACTTTGCCATGTGGCCAGTGTCAGAGCTCCCTAAGGGCTCAGTACAAAAGTGCAAAATGAAAAAAGGGTGTGTGCTCTCTCTACAATGGTGCTGGTCTCTCTTACGGTAACCTATGTATGTGGATAATATCCAGGTGTGAAAGTGTATGTTGAAACACACTGGTATGGTAAATAAAATGGAATTTAATACAATACTAACATGCAATGTCTAAAAACAAGCAATACATAAAAAAACAAGTGGAATGGGAACAGGCCATGGGGGGAATGTGATCCTACCGATGTAGGTGGAGGAGCCGCAGGTGTCAAATAAAGGCAGGGTACCCCGGGAAATACCTTGCTGGTGGCTCCTCTGATTGAATTCCCTTCCAGGCAGTCAGGAAAACAGTTCGCCAAATGTCCAGGGGGTGGGCAGCGCCACAAGGTATCTCCAACGCGTTTTGGGACAGCCTGGTCCCTTCTTCAAGGCTGTGCTGTATAATATTTACTCCAAATAAAGGGGTTATTAATATTTAATCCAAACATTTTTCACAGGGTTTGCTCTGTGTGCTCCACAGGTACGCTCTCCTGTACCGCATATTGTTATATAACTCCAGAAAAATAATGGAGAACAAAAATTTGGAGGATAAAATAGGGAAAGATCAAGAACCACTTCCTCCTAGTGCTGAAGCTGCTGCTACTAGTCATGACATAGACGATAAAATGCCATCAACGTCGTCTGCCAAGGCCGATGCCCAATGTGATAGTAGAGGGCATGTAAAATCCAAAAAGCCAAAGTTCAGTAAAAAGACCCGAAAAAAGAAATTTAAATAGTCTGAGGAGAAACGTAAACTTGGCAATATGCCATTTACGACACAAAGTGGCAAGGAACGGCTAAGGCCCTGTCATATGTTCATGACTAGTGGTTCAGCTTCACATGACGATGGAAGCCCTTATCCTCCCGCTAGAAAAATGATAAGAGTTAAGCTGGTAAAAGAACAGCAAAGAACTATGCGTTCTAAGATGGTATCACAAATCCCCAAGGAGAGTTCAAGTGTGTCGGTGGTTGCGATGCCTGACCTTCCCAATGCTGGACTTCCACCATTTGCATGCCCTCTACAAGTGCTCGAAGGAGCACCCACAGTCCAGTTTCTGATATTCAAATTGAAGATGTCACTTTTGAAGTACACCAGAGGATATGGGTGTTGCTGGCGCTGAGGAGGAAATTGACGATAAGGATTCTGATGGTGATGTGGTTTGTTTAAATCAGGCACCGGGGGAAACACCTGTTGTCCGTGGGATGAATAAGCCTATTGTGATGAGCAAAATACCAAAAACCCCACCTATTCGCTGTGGAATTATTTCTTCACAAATCCAGACAACAGGTATCAAGCCGTGTGCTGCCTCTTTCAATCTGTAATAAGTAGGGGTAAGGACGTTAACCACCTAGGAACATCCTCCCTTATACGTCACCTGCAGCGCATTCATCAGAAGTCAGTGTCAAGTTGTGAAACTTTGGGTAAGAGCGTAAGCAGTCCACTGACACCTAAATACCTTCTTCCTCTTGTACCCAAGTTCCTGCAAGCCATACCACCATCTCCCTCAATGTCAACTTCC
Organism: Pseudophryne corroboree; assembly: GCF_028390025.1. Taxonomy (NCBI): domain Eukaryota; kingdom Metazoa; phylum Chordata; class Amphibia; order Anura; family Myobatrachidae; genus Pseudophryne; species Pseudophryne corroboree. The sequence continues at coordinate 532,338,024 of NC_086448.1, forward strand.
TCCTCAGTCAGGAACGTCAGTAGTGTTGCAGGCCATATCAATGGCAAGATTGAGCAGTCCTCTCCTAACTGAGATTCCTCCGTAGGATCCTTGAGGGATACGCCTACTGCTGCTGTTGCTGCTGGGAGTCAATCGTCATCCCAGAGGGGAAGTCGGAAGACCACTTGTACTACATCAACTAAGCAATTGATTGTCCAACCGTCCTTTGTGAGGAAGATAAATATGACAGCAGTCATCCTTTTGCAAAGCAGATAACTTAGGTCTTGACAGCTATGTTGGTGTTAGACGTGCGTCCGGTATCCGCCATTAGTTCAGCGGGACTTAGAGAATTGTTTGAGGTAGTGTATTCCCGGTACCAAATCCCATCTAGGTTCCACTTCACTTGGCAGGCGATACCGAGAATTTGCAGAGACGTCAGAAAAAGTGCCCTCAGTGTCCTAAAAAATGCAGTTGTACCCACTGTCCACTTAACCACGGAAATGTGGACAAGTGGAACAGGGTAGACTAAGGACTATATGACTGTGACAGCCCACTGGGTAGATGTATTGCCTCCCGCAGCGGCATCAGTAGCAGCATCTCGCAAACGCCAACTCATTTCTAGGCAGGCTACGCTGTGTATCACCGCCTTCCGTAAAAGCCACACCGCTGACAACCTATTACGGAAACTGAGGGACATCATCGCACAATGGCTTACCCCAATTAGAGTCTCCTGGGGATTTGTGATATCGGACAACGCCACCAATATTGTGCTTGCATTACATCTGGGCAAATTCCAGCACGTCCCATGTTTTGCGCATACAATTAATTTGGTGGTGCAGAATTTTTTGAAAAATGACAGGGGCGTGCAGGAGATGCTGTCGGTGGCCCGAAAAATTGCGGGCCACTTTCGACATTCAGCCATCGCGTGCCGAAGACTGGAGCACCAGCAAACACTCCTGAACCTGCCCTGCCATCACCTGAAGCAAGAGGTGGTAACGAGGTTGAATTTAGCACTCTATATGCGTCAGAGGATGGAGGAGCAGCAAAAGGCCATTCAAGCCTATACATTCACCTACGATATAGACAAAGGAGGGGGCATGCACCTGACTCAAGCGCAGTGGAGAATGATTTCCGTCTTGTGCAAGGTTCTCCAACCCTTTGAACTTGCCACATGTGAAGTCAGTACAGACATTGCCAGCTTGAGTCAGTCATTCCCCTCATCAGGCTTTTGCAGAAGCAGCTGGAGAAATTTAAGGAGGAGCTAAAGGGCCCCATACACTACAACAATATGACTAAGGTTGAAGTCGGATGTAATTTCCCTTGAGCTCCCCTGGGACCTTCCCAGGAGTGATTCCATATGATTTGGTACTTTTGTGCTATTTTTGCATAAGATATATTGCATGCGATTGATGAAGCCGCTATACATCGCATGCAATATATCGTACGGCATACAATTGTACCATGAGATATATCTGATGGGCTGGATAGAGAGCTACGGGGACTGGGAGTGTCCTGAGAATGCCAGTCAAACTTATATATATCACATGCACAAAAAACACACTTTTTTCATCCGATTCCATCCAATACCGATATACCATAAGTGCAGCACCAACAACCTAGCTGACAGCCACAGGGACGCGCATCAGATTGGATACGATCTAAAACATATACGATTGTACACAATTTCATACAATATATCGGACGGATATATCGGAATTGTATGACATCGTTTAAAATCGTACTAGTGTATGGGGCCCATAAGACAGAGCAATTGCACCTCTTTTTCTTCTTTGCATGATGTGCTATTTGGGGCCTAGTTTTTTTAAGTACCATCCTGTCTGCCACTGCAGTGCCACTCCTAGATGGGCCAGGTGTTTGTGCCGCACACTTGTGTCGCTTAGCTTAGTCATACAGCTACCTCATTGCACCTCTTTTACTTCTTTGCATGATGTACTGTTTGGGGCCTAGTTTTTTTAAGTGCCATCCTGTCTGCAACTGCAGTGCACATCCTAGATGGGCCATGTCTTTCTGCCGCACACTTGTGTAGCTTAGCTTTGTCATACAGCTACCTCATTGCACCTCTTTTTCTTCTTTGCATGATGTGCTGTTTGGGGCATATTTTTTAAATATGCCATCCTGTCTGCCACTGCAATGCCACACCTGGATGGGCCAGGTGTTTGTGCCGCACACTTGTGTCGCACAGCTACCTCATTGAACCTCTTTTACTGCTTTGCATGATGTGCTTTTTGGGGCCTAGTTTTTTTAAGTGCTATCCTGTCTGCAACTGCAGTGCCACTCCTAGATGGGCCAGGTGTTTGTGCCGCACACTTGTGTCGCTTAGCTTAGTCATACAGCTACCTCAGTGCAACTTTTTGGCCTAAAAACATTATGGGCCCTCATTCCGAGTTGTTCGCTCGTTGCCGAGTTTCGCTATATTGCGATTAGTCGCTTACTGCGCATGCGCAAGGTTCGCAGAGCGCATGCGCTTAGTTATTTTACTCAAAAGTTAGGTATTTTACTCACGGCATAACGAGGAGTTTTCATCGTTCTGGTGATCGGAGTGTGATTGACAGGAAGTGGGTGTTTCTGGGCGGAAACTGGCCGTTTTATGGGAGTGTGCGAAAAAACGCTGCCGTTTCTGGGAAAAACGCGGGAGTGTCTGAAGAAACGGGGGAGTGTCTGGGCGAACGCTGGGTGTGTTTGTGACGTCAAACCAGGAACGAAACTGACTGAACTGAACGCAATGTAGGAGTAAGTCTGGAGCTACTCAGAAACTGCTAAGAATTTTCTATTCGCAAATCTGCTAATCTTTAGTTCGCAATTCTGCTATGCTAAGATACACTCCCAGAGGGCGGCGGCCGAGCGTGTGCAATGCTGCTAAAAGCAGCTAGCGAGCGAACAACTCGGAATGAGGGCCATTGTGAGGTGTGAGATGTTCATAATAGACCGGAAATGAGTGGAAATGAATTTTATTGAAGTTAATAATACCGTAGGATCGAAATTACCCCCAAATTCTGTGATTTTAGCTGTTTTTATGTTTTTTTCAAAAATCATCCAGATCCAAAACCAAAACCAAAACACGAAAGGGTGGTTTTGGCAAAACCAATCCAGATCCAAAACACGAGGATGGAACCAGAACCAAAACCAAAACACAAAACACGATAAGTGCTCGCCGCACTTCTCTAAAATCAATACTGGCAGGAAAAAAAGGCAATTTGGAGGCCCTTGCACAAACTGGCTTTGCTTTAATTAAGTTGCCCCCCCTTCATTGTGTACTCAGAAAGAGTTTTCAGCACAGCCAGGAACCTTGTCAGCGATCGGCGTAGGAGGTTACTTCCCCAAAATGTGTCAAAATTAATTACCAATTTCACGAGGAAGACCTTTATCGATAATTAAGTCCACAAAATAAAGAGGCACCAAATATAACGGTTTCCATTGGGGCTGAATTAATACTGTGTGAAGTAGAGGATATACACACTGATGGGGATGAGGATTTGGATGATGAAGACGATTAAATCATCTTGCTTATGCAGGGGTGTAGCGAGGGTGGGTCCAGTGGAGCGCGAGCTCCGGGAGCCGAAAAAGTTAGAGGGCACGCTGCTGCCCACACCCTTCCCACGGGCCACCAACTGGCAGCCGCAGAACAGGAGAAGCAGTTGGCACACACTGACTCGGAGACTAGGTAGGGAACAGGGAAGGCCAGAGGCCACAGTAGGAGACACTGACAGCCGGCACATGCTGGAGCTCTGCCCACCTTCTTTATATGTCTCACTGTCTGCTTGTAGCTGTGCAGCAGGGTTACTCCTGCCCTGCCCAGGCTGCTGTGGCATCTTTCTGCCCCGGCTGCTGCAGCACTTCTCTCTACATTGATGTTGCAGCACCTCTCTCTGCCTGTCAGGAAATTCTGGGACATTATTTTCATTGAAGCATAGTGGGATTATCAGGTCTGGGATATCAGTCCCAGGGTTAAGGCTTTGGGGACTATGAAATGGCGTGGGGGGGGGGGGGGGGATTTTGATGCAGTACTTTCATTGAGAGTTTAGGGGGGTTTGGGTCTGTGGGGGGTCACATTTGGGGCATTATTTTAATTGAGACATTGGGAGATAATAAGATTACCATGAGCTCCACAAGGTCTACAACCACCCTTATCACCGATTTAGGATTTTTAAATATTGTTTCTTTTCAAATGTGACATGCCACCACATGTTGGCTAGGCCCCCAATTCAGTATTCAGTATAGGGAAGGGGGGCACCAAAACATGCCCTTGCTCCGGACACCATAGCGCCTAGCTACACCTCTGTGCTTATGTAGAGCCAGTTTTAGTCTGATCTTTGCCAGCAATGTTCACTGCCCATTGCCAGCTTGTTTTGAGGGGTCCCAAACAAACCAATAATTTCAGCCACAATTTAAGTGACAGTCAGTGTCGCTGAAATTATTGGTTTGTTAAACTGTGCATGTCCTGTTTAATATATGCAACATACGGGGGAGTAGGAGGGCCCAAGGACAATTCCATCTTGCGCCTCTTTTCTTTGCATTATGTGCTATTTGAAACATTGCTGACTGTCTTCTTGTGTAGAGGACAAACATTTGTATAGTTTTTTAAACTGCCACCCTGTCTGCCACTGCAGTGCCATTCTGTTTCCTAGATGTGCATTGCTGGAAGTTGAACTGTCACATGTTTGTGCTGCCCACTGCTGTCGCTTAGCTTAGTCAATCAGCTACCTCACTTCAACCTTTTGGCCTTAACTGGTTACAAACAACATTGTGAGCTGTTAGGTCAGGGATGGGGAACCTTCGGCCCTCCAGCTGTTGTTGAACTACACATACCAGCATGCTTTGCTGCAGTTTTGCTATTTGGCCATGCTAAAACTGTTGCAGGGCATGCTGGGATGTGTAGTTCAACAACAGCTGGAGGGCCGAAGGTTCCCCATCCCTGTGTTAGGTGGTCAAAATTGTCTTGAAATATGAACTAAAGGCCAGCCTGTTGCAGAGTTCCTGTTTCATCTTGCAAAGTGTATCCTGAATCAGGAGCCCATAAAATGTGATTACCAGACAGTCTGATTTTCTTAACAAATCAGTTAATGAGGCTCGAATCTAAGATATTTAGGTATAAATTGACTGTGGTATAGAATTTTGATGAGGGCAATGTACCTGAACCTTGGGAAATTGTAGGAATCAGATGCACCATGGTGTACAAAGTGCATTGTTACAATTTGCTTGCCAGGATGGTTTGCCTGTACCATCTTAATCTGTGTCAGGAGTGATACAGAAATATAAATTTCACTATTATCAATCTCATGTTCTCAGATGTTTTTAGCACCAATGCAAAGAACAAATTAAATAACCATACTGAAGATAGTACTAGTTACCCATTACATGTCAGGTTCCATGCTGACTATACACAATTTAGAATCAGAATCAGCTTTATTGGCCAGGTGTACTCACGTACACTAGGAATTCTTTGTGGTACAATGCATCGCCAAGCAGCAACATGAAGGGGGAATACATAACATAAGAAGGGGGAAAAAGTAGCATACATTACAAACATTACACGTATGAGCTCATACTGCACATTGCAACTGTACAATAGACTCGACATATTAGACATATTATACATGTAAGACTAAAAACAAAGGCTGCTTGGCAGAGCAGAACCGAGGCAGCCATCCGCAGCGCCAACTAGAACTCAAACAATGCACATAATACAGAAGATTTAAGTATTACATCAAAAGATAAACCACACAGACAATTAAAAACAAAAAAACCTTGAGCACACAGACAGAATAATGCATGACTGGTGTAGGCATTTTGGGTAGTAACCTCTAAGGGTTGTGTTATCCACCCTCACAAGGTACCAGGTGCGGCAGCCATCTTAGGCGCACTAAGTACGATTACCCAGGGTAGAATAGTCCACCCCTAGAAGAGAACACAAAATGAGGAGATTGCAGAGTCCTTAAATTGAGAGTAGGGTTCCAACAAAACCATCAGGTCCATGTATTTTTCATCCCATCCACAAGCGCACCAGATAAGGCATCCATGTTGGGTGCACTACGAAGGTTACACAGTGGGAGATGAGCCATACAAGGGCCAAATGCATGTATGGGAAAACTGACACGTGTGTAGGAGTATGCTATACCCTGCATGGAAAGATCCAAATGAAGCACACCCTGCCCACGGAGGAGCCATCCGAGGCAGCCATGTGGTGCGCACTGCGTAGGTTACTGCTGGCAGGGTGTGCAACCAATGGAGGTAAACATTAAAGGAATAGCACACAGTGGGGTGGAAGTACGCTGTAAGGAGAAAGAGAAGAGAAAAACACATTTGTAGGTAAACTACTAATAATTATTTTTTGAAAATGATAAATATCCTGGTCTCATGAGAGCAGTGCGGGTGGGTGTGAGTGTGGGGAGCATACTAATGTCCAATGGAAGTGACCCAGTTTATTTAATGTTTTTAACTTTATTTGATTATTATTATTATTATTATTATTATTATTATTATTATGAGTGCTTTATGTTATATCTGTATTATTATGAGTGCTTTATGTTATATGTTTAGAAAGTTGGTTGGTGTTTGTTATGAATATAATATGATGTTTTTATTAGGATGTTGCATACATCACTGTACATTATTTTGTGCATCATATATCCTGTTGCTACATGACCTATCAGTATGTGAGCTTTAGGTTTAGGCCCTTTTATGGTATTGCCACATCTGAGGCTGGTCGGTAACCCTATCAGTTTGTGACCTTTAGGTTTATGCCCTTTTATGGTATTGTCACATCTGAGTCTGGTCAGTAGCCCTATAAGTATGTAACCTTTGGGTGGGGACAGTAGCCTAAACAGACTAGACAGCCTGGATGAACATTGACTGCAGAAGTGCCAGGATGTTCTGAATATAACTCAGCCTCTAGACACAGAGGGCAAGGCTCCTGAGTATGCTGATGTGATTGCTGTATTGAACATCTGCTGAATTGATCAATAACCTTAGCTAAGTATACAATAAATTCATACACTGTATGTATATATTCAAGTTGTTTGTTGAAGTACTTTTCTGGGAATCCACCCATCTGGGTCTCCTCGAACTTAACTCACCTGTAACAATCTGCCAATATTCTGTTGTGAGAACCAGGATAAAAATATACCAAGCAGTTCGGAGATGGTTGAGTAGCTCATCCATTTATGGTAGGATTTATGTCACAACTTTGTGAAAGTGTACACGAAAGCAGGAACAATATGCTACTGCCTAAAACTAGGGGTGTGCACTGGGGCATTTTTCGGGTTTTGGGTTTTGGTTTTGGATCTGTATCTCCTTTGTGTTTTGGATCTGTATTGGTTTTGCCAAAATTGCCCTTGCAAATTTTGGTTTTGGATCTGTATTTTTTTTTAAATCATAAAAATAGCTAAAATAACAGAATTTGGGGGTGTTTTTGTTCTTGTAGTATTATTAACCTCAATAACATTAATTTCCACTCATTTCCAGTCTATTTTGAACACCTCAAAGCTCACAATATTGTTTTCCTCCAGTTTAGGCCAAAAGGTTGCTCCAAGGTAGATGGATGACTAAGCTAAGTGACAGTAGTGGGCGGCACAAACACGTGGCACATCTAGGAGTGGCACTGCAGTGGCAGACAGGATATCAGTTTTATAAACTATGCCAAAAAAATGCTCAGAAGAGCACATAATGCAAAGAAAAGAGATGCAAGATGGAATTGTCACACCCACCCTTATGCTGTATATTAAACAGGACATACAAATTTTAACAAACCAATCATTTCAGCAACAGTGACTGTCACTTGTGGCTGAAATTACTGGTTTGTTTGGGTCCTCACAAAACAAGCTGGCAATAGGCAGTGCACAAACTGACTTTAGTACTTTAAATATGAATGATGTCATCATCAGCATCCAATTACTCACCCTGATCAGTGTGTACATCCACTTCTTCAATGACTATTAAATCGTCCTTGCTGGAATCCACCATCACAGGTCCCTCTGTACTTTTTGGAGGTAATTGCTGGTAAAGGTCTTCCTCTTAGAATTTGTAATTAATTTTGATGAACATCATCTTTTCCACATTTTGGGGAAGTAACCTCCCACGCCGATTGCTGCCAAGGTTCCCCGCTGAGCTAAATACTCTTTATGAGTACACACTGGAGGGTGGGCAACTCAAGTAAAACAAAGCCAGTTTGTGCAAGGGCCTCCAAATTGCCTTTTTCTCCTGCCAGTATTGAAACAGACTGTGTGACATGCCTATATGGATGCTATCACTGAAATAATCATCAAGCATTCTTTCAATGGTGACAGCTCATATGCAGTGACAGTAGACATGTTAGTAAATGTAGGCAGCTCCTTCAGTCCGGACCAGATGTCAAAACTTGATCCTGAGTGATCTGTATCACCACCAGCAGGTCTCTGAACATTTTAGTGTTTTCCTCGCAGCCACAGTTACCGGAGAAAATGAAGGAGGAGATGTTGCTGTGTCATGTTCTGCTAGAGCTGACATTTTTCTCACCAACAGCTCTTTGCACCTCAGCAGATTTGTGCCCGTTGGAAATAAAGACACAGTGTATTACTTAAACCTAGGATCAAGTACAGTTGCCAAAATATAGTGATTTGATTTCAAAAGATTGATGATCCTTGAATCCTGGCAAAGCGAATGAAGGGCTTCATCTAAATGTCCAACATACTTAGCAAAATCGCTCTGTTTCACCTCCTCCTTCACTTTCTCCAGCCGCTTTTGCAAAAGCCTGATGAGGGGAATGACCTGACTCAAGTTGGCAGTGTCCGAATTAACTTCATATGTGGCAACTTTGAAGAGTTTGAGAACCTCGCATAACATGGAAATTATTCTCCACTGCACTTGACTTAGGTGCATTCCCGCTCCTTTCCCTATATCATAGGTGGATGTGTAGGCTTGAATGGCTGGAGCATATTGGATGTGTGGAGAATATTAAGGGTAGAATTCCACCTCGTTACTACCTCTTGCTTCAGATGATGGCAGGGCAAATTCAAGAGAGTTTGCTAGCGCTACAGTCTTCGATATGCAGTTGTTGAATGTTGAAAATGTCCACAAATTTTCCAGGCCACCGACAGCATCTTCTGCACCACCAAATTAATTGTGTGAGCAAAACATGGGACATGTTGAAATTGGCCCAGATGTAATGCTCTCACAATATTGGTGGCATTGTCAGATATCACAGATCCCAAGGAGAGTCCAAGTGGGGTAAGCCATTGTGCAATGATTTCCCTGAGTTTTTCTAAGAGGTTCTCAGCAGTGTGCCTCTTACTGAAAAAGGTGATACTCAGCATAGCCTGCCTCTGAATGAGTTGGCATTTGTGAGATGCTGCTGTTTGTGCTTCGGAAGGCAATACATCTACCCAGTGGGCTGTCACAGTCATGTAGTCTCTAGTTTGCCCTGTTCCACTTGTTCACATATCCATGATTAAGTGGATAGTGTGAACAGCATTTTTGAGGACACTAATAACACTTTTTTTTTACTGTCCTTGTACAGGCTGGGAATGTCTTGTCTAGTGAAGTGGAATCTAGACGGGATTTGGTAATGGGGACACAGTACGACCATCATCTGTCTAAATCCCACTGACTAATGGCGGATACTGGATGCACGTCTAACACCAGCATAGTTACTATGGCCTCAGTAATCCGCTTTGCAACTGGGTGACTGCTGGCATACTTCATCTTTCTTGCAAAGGATTGTTGAACAGTCAATTGTTTTGTTAAACTACAAGTAGTCTCCTTGGTCCCCTTTTGGGATGAAGATTGACTCCCAGCACCAACAGCAGCAGCAGCAGTAGTAGGCACAGCACTCAAGGATCCTCTGGAGGAATTGGATACAGGACTACTTCCGATCCTGACTGAAGAGGAAATTGACAATGAGGGTGTTGGTGGTGAGGATTGCAGGCATTTGGATCCAACAGAGATAAGGGAGCTAGGTGTCGCTGGACTGGTTACGTTCTTATCCGAAGTTTCTGAATGTTTCAACAACTTGTGATATATGTGCTGTAAGAGGCGTAACAGGGAGGGGTTCCCTAGGTGGTTATGGTCCCTAGCTCTACTTACAACAGCTTTACAAAGGCTACAGATGGCTACACAGAAATTGTCCAGGTGTGGGGAGAAATAATTCCACACAGAAGAGGTGATTTTTTTTTGTCTTTTGCCCAGGCATGACAATGGGCTTTTTCATACCATGGGCAACAACTGTACCCACTGGAGCCTTATATAAACAAACCACATCCCCATCATCAAAATCCTCATCGTCAACATTCTCATTAGCACCAGCTACACCAATATCCTCCTCATCCTGGTGTACTTCTACAGTGCCATCCTCAATCTCAATGTCAGCACGTTTACTGGTGCCTCTCCTCCTAACACTTGCAGAGGGTGTACAAATGGTGGAGGAGCCTCTTCCTGTACAGTATTGGAAAGGTCAGGCTTGTACATTGCAACCGCAGACACACTTGGACTCTCCTTGGGAATTGGTGATATTTCTGAATGCAAAGTTGGTTCCTGTGCCTTAACAAGTTTCCTTTTTTTAACTCTTCTACAGGGAGGAGGGCTTACATCATCATTATGAGACGCAGAACTACCAGTCATAAACTTTGTGTAGTGAACGGCATATTGCCAATTTTACATTTCTCGTCAGCTAACTCTACTTTTTTTTATTTGTCACTGTTAAATATTGCTTCTTTGATTTTACATGCCCTCTACTCCATTGGGCATTGGTCTTAGCAGATGGTGTTGACGGACTTGTGTTGTCAATGTCATGACTAGTGTCAGCAGCTTCAGCACTAGTAGTAGGATGTGGTTCATAATCTTTAAATTGTTTGTCCTCCATTTCTATCAACATAAAGTAGGGTTCAGCAACAGTGTCACACAAATGAGTCAGAAATATATATAATTACACACTGTGGTTGACCTTCACTGACAGTGTCACACAAATGAGTGAGAAATATGTAAGTATTTTTTATATCACACACCAGCAATTACAGTGTTGCACAAATGAGTCAGAAATATATATAATTACACACTTCGGTTGACCTTTACCGAGAGCGCTGCAAAAATAAGTCAGAAATATGTAGAAGTATTTTTTATATCACACACTGGCGGTTACAGTGTCACAAAAATTAGTCAGAAATATAAATACACACTGAGGTTGACCTTCACCGACAGCGTCGCACAATGCATGTATAAGTAGGAAATAATAAACTGCGGTTTGACCAGCAGTGTCACAGTACTTATAAAATCAAAATTGTATAGTACATTGGGGTACAGCACAAATAAAAAAAAAGATATTTATTTATTTATAATTATAATTTTAGGCTTTTGGTTTTTAGCTTTAATTATTTTAATTTTACACTGGGGCAGAGCCCATGGATGTATGGACAGATCACCCCTTTCAGATACAGCAGACAGAGAGCACTCCTTTTTCAGATACAGCAGACAGAGTACCCCTTTTTCAGATACAGCAGACAGAGGGAGAACCCCTTTTTCAGATACAGCAGACAGAGAGAGCGCCACTTTTTCAGATACAGCAGACAGAGGGAATACCCCTTTTTCAGATACAGAAGACAGAGAGAGCATCTCTTTTTCAGATACAGCAGACAGAGAGAGCACCCCTTTCAGATACAGCAGACAGAGAGAGCACCCCTTTTTCAGATACAGCAGAGAGAGCACCCATTTCAGATAAAATAGACAGAGCATCCCTTTCAGATACAACAGACAGAGAGAGCACCGCTTTTTCAAATACAGCAGACAGAGCACCCCTTTCAGATACAACAGACAGAGAAGCACCCCTTTTTCAGATACAGCAGACAGACAAAGCACCCCTTTCAGATAAAGCAGACAGAGCCCCCGCCCCACGCCACACCAGACAACACAGTATTGGAAATGGACAGGTGTGTCCAGTACACTCTCCACAGCTGGAATAAAGATGGCGCTGATGCACATGGACTTTTATAGACTCCAAAACCCACGAGAATCTGACAACGGGAAGATGACGTTCAGCCTCGCTTTGGGATCCGAATAAGGCAGGAAGTCCCAAGCCGGACTCGGATCCCTGCTCGTATCGCAGTGTTCAGGTTGGTTTAGCATTCACTGTCTGGCTGTGGGCTGGGAGGCAGGTAGAGAATGCTGCCTGGTTGCACTAACTGTGCGTAATTCACAATTAGAGCGGCCGGGCAGCATTGTTTATCTGCCTTCTAACAAGCTCTGGTCCATTCCGCCCGTGCTTGAAGGCCCTTAGAATCATGGGGCCCTGGGCAGCTGCTCAGTGTGCCCATACATTAAGGTGGCCCTGTTTCATGCTGACAGCCGCATTCCAATTTTCAAAAACCAGATGGATACCAGTGAGAATGTTAAACCTAATCCTAACACTAACCCTATCCCACCCCTCCCGCAACCTAACCCTAACCTACCCCTTCTGCAGCCTAACCCTAACCCTCCCTCTAGTGCCTAACCCTAAACCAAGTAAATACCATTGGTGTATGTCAGAATGCTGATCAACGGGATGCTGCTGTTAGCATTCTGACCGTCGGGATCCTGAGTGCCTGGGATATTAATTTAAATATTATTATTGCATTATCTATATATGTTTGGGTATAATTTTAATTTGGATTAAGCATCCTATGCTCAACTGATTGCACATATAGTTAAGTCTCTCTTGCCGTACATCACATTGCATCTACGCAGTCATTCACATTGCGAGTTCATCCCCAAAGGATGCGTCCACAACATGTTTGACAGTGGTGGGTGTTGGGTGGGTGGCAATGTGGCATTTTGCGGGCAAGGCGGGATGAACAGGGGAGTGTCAGGAGCGTTTTCGGGGCAACTGTGTGACATCACACACAGCCGATCTGATTTAAAAAATGGCTTGACATCACAACTAGGCTGTCAATCTTAATTAATTTAATCCGCAATTAAATTGCGGGTGCATTGTGTGGTGGTGCCACACATGCTGGTTGGCCTTGCCCTGTGCTGGATGGCCCCCAGCATGTGAGGAGATGGATGCAGATCTAGCTTTGTCCATCTCTGAATATCCACCTAAATCAGGAGTTTTTAAACTAAACCTTAATTAAAATGGTCCTATATTATTCAACCAACAGCATAAATTCATTGACACCTGTAATAATAAAAATAGTTAAATGTAAATTTATAGCCTTGCGTAGTTTGGTGTCGTCTGCAAAAATTTACACTGCACTCTCTAGACATACTTCTAGATCATTTATGAAGATATTGAACAATAGTGGTCCAAGTACAGACCTTTGCGGCACACCACTTAGTACCTCAGTCCAATTCAAAACGTTCAATTTACCACCACACGCTGCTTCCGTTTCTCCAACCAATTGCTAACCCAAGTGCATATTTTATTCCCTAGTCCGATTTCTCTTAATTTGTAGATAAGTTTCATGTGAGGTACTGTATCGAAAGCTTTAGCAAAGTCTGTAAAAATTACAGTCACCTCTTTACACTGGTTTAGGTTTGCACTAACTGTTTCATAAAAGCCTATTAAGTTAGTTTGACATGATCTATCCTTCACAAATCCGTGTTGGTTCCTATTAATGACCTTATTGGTTTCAAGGAACTCCTGTATTCTATCCCTTAAAATACCTTCCAGTATCTTCCCCAATATAGATGTAAGACTTACTGGTCTGTAATTACCTGGTTCAGATTTACTTCCCTTTTTAAATATCGGCACTACTTCCGCTATACACCAGTCTTCGTGGACCATGCCTGATGTAAGTGAGTCATGGAATATCAAATATAGGGGTTCTGCTAATTCGGAGTGTAGCTCCATGAGAACCCTTGGGTGAATTATATCGGGACCAGGTGACTTATTAATCTTAAAAAAAATTTAAATCGGTCACAGACTATTTCCTCACTTAAATAAGCATTCAGCAGTTGGACATTATCGTTGTTGAGGTTATGCACCAATCCAGCCATCTGATCCTCTCTCGTGGCTTTGCGTGTGTCAGGGGGCAGAGCTATGCTCCGTGTCCCGGCAACTAGTTTAAAAAATATATATATATTTGTTTATGCCATGCCATCGATGGAGGGAAACCATCTGGTTCTCCCCCATTGATGGCAAAAGTATTCTACATCGCTCATAACCCATTGATGATTATGAATAATTGATGGTCGATGACCATCCCTAGCTTCACACAGATGGAGAGAGTCCACGGAGAAGTGGCAGCTGCAGGACCTGCCCCAGCCACCACACACTGACAGCATGGGACATCACAAAGAGGTAAGAGCTGGATGAGAAGGGAAGCAGATGCGTGGAGGGAGGCATAGACAAGGACACCAAAAATAAAATGGGGGCCCACTCCAAAGGAATCTCCAGCCCTGGTGGTAGTGAGTGCTTTATTAATGGTAAAAGAGTACATAATAATATTCTTCTTTACAGTTAGACTACAGATCCCATCAAGCCTGTCCCGATATAATGGCACTTGTGGAACAACAAGTGCCAGCATGCCCGGACATTAAAGGCCCACTGGCACCTGTATTCTGCCTGCAAACAAAAAATTTTTTTACCATAGAACTCACAGGTTACAGCAATTTTTTTGAAAAAAAACAAAAAAAAAACCCTGGGATGGGCTCCTCTTCAGTCCAAGTAGTCATCAAACCACACGGAACCCACAGACAGGCACTGTACTCTTGGACAGTGCCAAAGTGAAATCACAGCTCACTAACGGATACTGCCATTGAGGGGAAGTGCTGCCATAGCAACCATTGATAGCAATTTTTTCATTAACCATTTAGTCTCTTTTTTACATAAAAAAGATCTGTACGGTGCTTTGAATACGCCACAGATTGACAGCAGATTCATACTTCTATTTTACAGCACCTTACAGGGGCATTCTGACAGGGTTTTAGACAAAAAACACACAACAGGTATAGTAAAACTGGCTCCGGAAGTGTGGAAACACAGGCCATCTTGAATAACCTGAGGGATACTCAGATGACTGATTTTCGCACAGACGATCCGATGCTGCGTCTTTTGACATGATTTATCCCAAGGCTTTGAAGCACTATTAATAATGGGTGCAGCGTGTGCACGGGCCCCCGGTGTCCAGGGAAGCCCAAACCATACTCCCAGTCCCAGTACCCAATTTTTTCAGCACTCACACTCCGGAGTCCTGTGCCGGCAGCAGCGCTGCAGAAATCACTAGGAAAATAGCACCGTGGCCATTTTCCCCACATGTCGCGCATGCACAGTAAGAAAAACATGGGGAAAATGGCTGCCACGCCATCTTCCAGGAGACCTGCATGCACACTAGACTCTGAGACATCGCTAGGCTCCCCTAGGGACTCTAGCGCCCAGAGTCTACAGTGCAGTCGGCTAGAGAGATGGGGTCCCAGATGGAGTCTGCACATGGGCCTCCTCCTCTCTTGAAGCTAATCTCATAATAACTTGCTGCCAGTGACCACATCAGATTGTGGCATAACTGGATTTCTTCTGTTCCACATCATCAAATCCACATTTGATTTTCATGTTTGCAGCTAACCAGTGTTGTAGAAAGATTGTAACATTGTAGATTTCTTCAAACACTGAATATTCCATAAACAAGACTAAACAGGGGTGAACTAAAGACCTTCCTCTGAAGTCTCCCTCTCTTCGGATGACAGCAGATCAGAGAAACTAGTAGGAGGCATCCTGTGACATTAGCATATTATCGCACAGCTGCTGCATAAAAAGATGCAGCAGCTGTACGTTACCATCCATCTCTGAATCGGGCACATAATCCATTAGTCTATTTAGATTTTTATTACTTTTAATGCTTGATAAAGGGATACAGCCCTAGATCACATTGTGAACATCCGCAAACCTTGGAGCTGATGTCATATTAAGTCCCTTGTACTCGCGTCAGCTGCTGAAGAGTCCAATGAACTGTTATTTTTTCTAATCCATGTCAATGGAATTTAGACATATTATATCCCAAGGCTTTAAAGCTAATCTCATAATAATTTACTGCCAGTGACCACATCATATTGTAGCGTAACTGGATTTCTTCTGTTCATTATCATCCAATCCACATTTGATTTACATGTTTGCAGCTAACCAGTGCTGTAGAAAGATTGTATCATTGTAGATTTCTCCCAACACTGAATATTCCATAAACAAGACATTACACAGCATCCAATGAAATCATTGGCCAAATCTGTAAGTGGTGTGGTAAGCCCAGGCACACAAAATATACTTTGGGATCCCCCTTACTTTGCCCTTCCCCCAAGTACCACTTGAGTGACAATCATATATCATATTTGTAGGCAAATAGAGGTCGTCAAAGCCAGTGAAGTTGAGAAGGTAATATTATAGAATGTGCATATTATAGAATAATTACTCTGAGATAGGAATCTAGGGTTGTAACCCCAAGCTGAGTTTATATTTTAAAATACGTTCTTTCCTGTGGCCCTACAGTCTAGTAACAACCTGTGATGGAACTGACAGCCCACAAGAGGTCAGTAGCATGTGCAGGTAAACTCACTGGTGTCTGATGTCAGTAGCATTGCTCCAAGGCTCACAGATGGGATGAGATAAAGGTGATGGAGAGGAAGAGGGTGACAGGAAAAGACAGAGGGGGATGGGGAGAGGAAGTAGGTGGCAGGGAGAGGTAGTAGGTGACAGGGAGAGGCAGTGGATGACAGGGAGAAGCAGTGGGTGATTGGGAGAGGTGTAGGGTGAAGATGAGTGGCAGTGGGTGACAGAGAGAGGTAGTGGGTGAAGGAGAGGTAGAGTGTAACAGTGAGAGGTTGCTGGTGATAGGGAGAGGCAGTGGATGACGTGAGAGCAGTGGGTGTCAGGGGGACAAGAACACAGTCCTACACAGTGTAGCTGCGATATCTGTTGGAAGGAACTGACCCATCCAGATTGCAAAGCAAATAGTGGTTCAGCTTGTATAATAATCCATGGATTTTTTTTTTTATTCTATATTTTGATTTGTTGTTTTTATAGTAAAGTTACAACAAACAACAAAACAACCAACAATCAATTCAATATGAATGACATAGATAATAAATGTGTGTAGTCTCATTCAGTTAGATAACCTTAAGGATACAAAGCATGAAGGCATACACTTTAGCAGTCATATTATATCCTAGTAAAAAACTGTTATTATTTAAAATAAAGGGCACTTTACTGGAATCTCATATTCAACACTCGTGACACGCTTTGACTGGCCGCGGGCTGTCAGTGAAAATAATTTTTTTTTCAACAATAACATATATACAGTATAGTTATGTCACATCCAATCCTAGAGAAATCCTACAATTTCCCATCATATGGTCTATGAAAGTACGTGGAGTTTAGTCAGTTAACCCAAATTTCTACATATATTTTTTCTGCATGTCTAGCCAGGTAAACAAAATTTTCATGCTTTGCTATTTTATTTACCAAAGAAATACAGGTTTTAACAACCGGAGGTTCCTTAGCTAACTATAACCTAGCAATACAGACTTTAGTGAGCACACGCATATTGACAATGAAACGTCTACCTGGAGCATTTAAAACTTCCTCATCGATTGCTAATAGTGTACAGGTTAAAGGCATAAGAATATCCGTTGGGACGCCAGTATTTACCACAGTGTTAATAACATCATTCCAGAATGAAACCAAGTGGGGACAAAACCAGATCAAATGCCAGAAAGTGCCCTCTGGAGAATCACACTTAGGAGGATAGGTCGAACTATGGGAACCCCGATGCGGCAAAGACAAACCGGCGTAATATATACTTTATGTAGCAAAATAAATTGTATTTGCTGATAGCAAACTGCTGTAGTGAAGAAATGTGGTATACCCAGGGCAAGTGTAGAAATATCATCTGATAATGACCCCAAATCTGCCTCCCACTTAAGTTTTAGTGAGGGCAATAAATCAGATTGGTGTGCCTGTTGTATATCTGAATAAATACCAGAAACTAAGTGACTACCTACTCTCGAGAAGTAACATGTTTTTGACCGGAGAATTAGTAAGAGTAGGCAGGGCATCTGTAAATTGCCCCAATTGAAGATATCTGTAGAACGTATTTAGCACAGAGATTATTCCATGGCTTTTAAAGACTAAACTGGGGTGAACTAAAGACCTTCCTCAGAAGTCTCCCTTTCTTTGCATGGCATTGGTACCAAGAGAATATGTGTAATAGCAGAGTCACAACTTTACACATATCCCTTTTTCAGTAATTTTTTGCCTTTTCAGTGGGAGCAGGATCACACATGGGCAGCGGGGTTATAAACCACATATGTATGTGTGGGTGCAGACTCACACATGGTTGGGGGTAGTCAGTGACTTCACTATGGGGTGTGGGCAGCTCAAGGGTGTCGCCCTCAGTGGGGGTGACACCAAAATGCGGGCTCCTCCACAGTGTCAGGAGCTGGGTACTGCTGTGACATTCTTCAGCAGCAATCAGCTCTTGTCAAGATGTGAAGCCGACAGTATAGGCACTATTCTCCAGGGATAGCCCAGCATCTCCAGGGAGTGGACAAGCACCCCTCTGGCGCATGGGGGAGTGGGTATAGAGTGCACACTGGGTGTCACCAGACTCGGTGATGCCTCTGGGGGTAGTCAGTGTTTGGCATAGGGACACATAGGCAGGGGTGAAGCAGAGACACCTATGGCTGCAATAATCGGCGCTGATATGTCACAGTACTCCCATATCAGTCTAGCTCAGATGGCGGACTGATGCAGCTGCTCTACATGAGGTCAGCCTCACCACCCTAAGGTAAGGGGCAGGTCCCTTAGGCAGTAGGGCCCACTGTTCCCTGTGCTGATCCAGTCTCACATTGCTCAAAATTGTCAGGTCCCAGGGACCCTGGTGCAGTGCACCTGATGCACCACTAGTAGTTCCACCCCTGAATCAAATAATCTAAGTGTCATGTATGATCACCAAATTGTACACTCACGCACCTCAGTGCATCCTACATTCATATGAGAATAGTATTTTTAGCCACGTGGCACAAATAAATCCTACATTTTGATACATTATTACGTGCTGCATGAAGATACAGTGTACACATTTTGCACACTGAATACATACCATCTACCTACAAGTACTGCACACATTGAATTGGACAACACATTGATATGTTATCAAATATGATTCTGTGATTTTCTTCTTAAAGACAAAAAGTATGGAACAAATAAAATATTAAGGTTTCAAATGAATTGTCCTATGTTTATTGCAATTAATAGTATTTGTAAACCCAACAATTACTTTATTTGCTGCAGCTTTCAATTACTATGATTATTTGACTTATTTAATCATTTTTCCGATACAATTTTCTGTAATGTGACAATGGTACACAAAATACATTTGTCAAATGTTATAGTGCTAGAACATAATGCCGGTTTGATGACTGCAGTGAGCTATTAGTATTCCACTTCTGCAGTGGTGCTGTCTTTTGTACTTTTGCTTCCACCTGTCTCCACACAATGCACACCACAACAGAGAGGCAGTGGTTCTCCCCAGGTACAGTAAAGGCACAATCTGGTTTAAATGGAACATAATAGGATATTGGTTTTACTGACCCCTAAGGTTTGAATATGGCAGCAAGCAAAGGCGTAACCAGGGCTTAAAGTGGTCCTGGAGAGGTGGTGGAACTAATTTACCGTCACCTACCCCTACATCCTCACAATAAGTGGAGCCAGGGCCAGTGCTACTGTTTTTGACACACCCCCCCCCCCCTGCCATCCCCTGCAAACTTCAAATTAGTGCCCTACTTCCCATACTTTATAAAGGTACATTGATCTCACATAATGCCCACAATAGTAGTGCCCTTTACACATAATGGCCCTCATTCCGAGTTGATCGGTCGGTATTTTTCATCGCATCGCAATGAAAATCCGCTTAGTACGCATGCGCAATATTCGCACTGCGACTGCGCCAAGTAATTTAACAATGAAGATAGTATTTTTACTCACGGCATTTTCATCGCTCCGGCGATCGTAATGTGATTGACAGGAAATGGGTGTTACTGGGCGGAAACACGGCATTTTATGGGCGTGTGGATGAAAACGCTACCGTTTCCGGAAAAAACGCAGGAGTGGCTGGAGAAACGGAGGAGTGTCTGGGCGAACGCTGGGTGTGTTTGTGACGTCAAACCAGGAACGACAAGCACTGAACTGATCGCACAGGCAGAGTAAGGTTGAAGTTACTCAGAAACTGCAAAGTAGTTTGTAATCGCAATATTGCGATTACATCGGTCGCAATTTTAAGAAGCTAAGATACACTCCCAGTAGGCGTAGGCTTAGCGTGTGTAACTCTGCTAAATTCGCCTTGCGATCGATCAACTCGGAATGAGGGCCAATGACCGCAGTAGTGCCCCTTATACACATCTCTGCCTCTGTCACTCCTGCAGCTCCATGCCCTGTATACCTCCAGCAGCTTCCCCACCTCTCTTGTCCCTAGAGCCCCCTCTCATTTTGTCTTCTAGATGCACAAAGCCTGCTCCTCTTCATGGGTCTTCTTCACTTCAGCAGCGGTGATAGCATGACATCACTTACACTGTGATGGAAAAGGAAGCCCTGGGACCTGAGGAGGGGATGAATGCTGTCCAACAGACACAGTGTGTTTGAGTACCAGAAGAGGTTGGCTGTAAATGGAGAAGGACCATGGATCCACCAGGACCTGAGGAAGAGGGAGGTTGCTGCAGCTCGTCAGTAACACTAGCACCGCCTGCATTATCTATTGATGTGGGTGATGGGGCAGGCTTTTTTGTTGGAGTTACTGTGCAAGGCAATGGAGGTGGTGGAACTAGTTCCCCCTACCATTATAGGTGGTGGAACTCAGTTCCACCACGATCCCCCCCACTTTAACACCTGGGCGTAACTATCATAGGTGCAAGGGGTACATCCATTGTGGGACCCAGAGCAGAAGGGGCCCATCTTTCCTGGTAAAGTTCCATGTGTAATATAGATTTTTCACCATTGGATGGTACATTAGGGACCTTACAGTTGCTATGGGGCTTAAAAATATCTAGTTATGCCTCTGGCAGCAAGTATGATATGAATATATGGAAAAGCTATTACCTATTTGTTTGAATAATATTACAGACCTACTAAAAATCTAGAATAATCATAAAGGCCATCTAAATAACTGTTTCTTCCCATAAACCCTGCTTACACACTATGCACTGTTAGAACTCAATGAATGTTCATTTAAATAACTGATGATCCTTTAACCAGAATAATAAAGTCCAGGTCAATATGCAGTATCTTAGATATTGTTTAAATAGTTCTGGGTTACAGTTGTGTCATTGTGTGTATGCTGGGACTCTTAAAGTGTTTTTTGCTGAGAGTTCAAAAAAGTTTTCTCATACGTCCTAGAGGATGCTGGGGTCACATCAAGAACCATGGGGTATAGACGGGATCTGCAGGAGACATGGGCAGCATATAAATCATCAGAATACACTGGCAAGAGGGGACATAAGTGCCACTGTCCTAACCCCCGCCAGTATAAACATTAGTTGGAAAAAGGCAGGATTAAGCGCGCCATTGAGAGGCGGAACTTTCTCCTCACAGCCCACACACACATACACTGCTAGACATATGCAGGGTGCAGAGCGTAGGGGGTCACCCTGGGCAGAAAAAACACTAGTTTATGGCAAAAAGGGACATTAACACACACTGTCCTACCCCCGCCAGTGAAATGAATTATTTAATTAAGAGCGGGAGAAGCGCGCCATTATGGGGGCGGGGCTTCGTCCTCACTAAGCCAGCACACAACTCAGCGCCATTTTCTCCTCCAGAGAAACGCTGGTCCTCCCTTCACTACTGACTTGTATCAGGCTGCAAAAAAGGAGGGGGGGGGGGGGCGATGTATATGGTGCTTGTATTGTATCATGTTATATTATAAAGCGCTGCAGGTCTGTTTTAAGATATATTTCACAGATTTGTGTGTTTGCACTGGGGTGTGAACTGGCTAACCCCTTTTTATGTGTCCCTCTGACAGAGGTCTGTCCCCTGTTAGTCCCACTGTGTCTGTAGGTGTGTGTGGTACACGTGGGTGACATATCTGAAGCAGGGAGTTCCTTCACGGAGGAAACCATTTGGGGATGCAGAGTTGTAAGGTGGTGACGCTACCGGCACACCAAGAGCCTACATGGGGATAGGATAAGGCTGTATCTAAGGCTGCATGCTGGATATGTAGAAGATATGTTTGTCAGCATTCTGTTTCTTCCATCTGCAGGCGACCCTCTCTGGGTCACATAAAGTCCATTTACAAATGTTATGACTACTGCTACCGACGCGGACTCTGAGTCCTGTGTAGCCAATAAGGATTCCAGGGAAATAGATAAAATAAGACGAGCTTAATATATTCTTTCCCGGCAGTCACCCCCTGTGTAAGGGTGTGTACACATTGTGAGATTCGGACTTATCCGATTCTCACTGTGCGACAGGGGCCGGGTCGGCACTTAGCCAGTATCGCAAGCACATAATAAGTGTGCTTGCGATCCTGGTTCTGTGCAATTTTGGCTAAGTGTCAATCCTGACTATCTCTTCTATAGAGATAGTCAGGTTTGACTTGTCTGCACAGTCTATATTTTCGGACGATGCCGACCGCGCGGGGCCGCGCATCGGCATCGAATCGGGATCGCAAGGTGACTGTCACATTGCGAACTGCACTACCTTTTCTTCCGATTCTGACTATATAGTCAGAATCGGAAGAAAAGATCTTACCGTGTGTACACACCTTTAGAAAGTATACTGTCTAGGGCAGAGGTTCCCAAACTGTGTGCTGTGGCTCCCTGGGGTGCCTCGGGACACTTGCAGGGGTGCCCTGGGTTGGTGGTCCAGGACCAATTCAAATTATTCATGGTCAATATAATAGGGAAAACCAGTGCTGGTGGCTGCCAGTCATAAAATATGTGGCCAAACAGAAGCAAATATTGTCCCTCACTACACAACTGACCCTAAGGATGACATATAAATGCGATCTACTTAATGTAATATTTATTTCTACATTTCTCAATAGGACATTTTTGGCCTAGGGGTGCCGTAAAAAAAATTCTGATATTCTAGGGAGCCGTGATTCAAAAAAGTTTGGAAACCACTGGTCTAGGGTGAAAAAGAAGTTAATTCTCCCTATACCTGGCACGGCTTCACTAAACGGGCCGATGAACCGAAAGGTTAAAACAATATGTTCAGGTCCACTATTGCTTGCACGTGGGTATGTCACGCTATTACAAAATGGTCAAAGAACGTGTCATCAGAAATTGACATGATTGATAAAGATAAGATACTCCCTTAGTTAGGAAATATCAAAGACGCTGCCGCATACATGCTAGGAGCAATAAAAGATATTGGACTCTTCAGTTCACAGGCCGCTACCACGGCAGTATCGGCTCGGAAGGCGTTGGGGAGTTGCCAGTGAAACGCGGATGCAAATTCCAAAAGAAATATGGAGGATCTCCTATACAAAGGTGAGGCCTTATTTGGTGATGGACTGGAGGCGTTGGTCTCAGCGGCTACCGCAGGTAAGTCGACATTTTTTGCCCTCTGCACAGGCACTGGCATAGAGATCACCCTCACATGCAGTCTTTTCGACCCAGTAAGTACAGCGAAAGGGTTCCCCTTAGGTGAAGAGACATAAAGATGTCTACAGCGGTTTCAGGTTGCCACGAAAAGAAGGCTACCCATACTTCTGCCATGTGTACAGCATGACGCTGGGGCTCTCTCGTGGGAGGTCGCTCGGGTGGGGGCACGTCTAAAACTACTCAGTCAGAATTGGAGTCAATCTGACCTGGATCCCTGGGTTTTACATATAGTGTCCCAGGGGTACGAATCAAGACAATCCCCCATGCCGATTTTTAAAATCGACCTTGCCGGCGTCTCTTCCGGGAAGAGAAGCAGTTCTGTCAGGACCAGGTCATAGTCCTGGTGCCTGGGTCACAACAAAGGGAGGGGGTTATTCAAGCCTCCTTGTTGTTCCGAAACCGGATGGCTTAGTCAGACCGCCCCTGAACCTAAAAATGTGAATCTATACTAAAAACGGTTCAAGTTCAAGATGGAATCACTGGATTATTACCTGCATTTTCCCTTTTGTCCTCTTCACCAGGCTTATCTGTGATTCGCGGTTCAGAATTGCCATTACCGATTCCAGACGTTACCTTTCGGTATCTCCACGGCGCAGAGGGCTTTTCACCAAGGGGATGGTGGAGATGATGATCCTCCTGCGTCAAGAGGGAGTCAGTATAATTCCTTATCTAGACGATCTCCTGATAAAGGCGAGATCCAGGGAGCAGTTGTTACAAAACATCACACTCTCCCTGTCAATACTCCAGCAACACGGTTGGATCATAAATTATCCAAAGTCACAGTTGGAACCGACGACAAGATTGTCTTTTCTCAGGATGATTCTGGACACAGAGGTTCAGAGAGTATTTCTTCCGGTGGAAAAAGCTCTGGAAATCCAGAAAATGGTAAAACAGATATTGAAACTATCAAGTGTGTTGATCCCTCAGTGCATTCGGTTGTTGGGGAAGATGGTGGCGGCCTACGAGACCATACAGTTTGGCAGGTTCCATGCCAGGGTATTCCAGTGGGACCTGTTGGACAAGTGGTCGTGATCCCACTTACACATGCACCGGAAGATAATCCTGTCGTCAAAAGCCAGGATTTCGCTCCTGTGGTGGCTACACAGTTCTCACCTACTAGGGGGATGCAGGTTCGGGATTCAGTACTGGGTCCTGGTAACCACGGATACAAGTCTCCGAGGCTGGGGAGCTGTCACTCAGGGGAAAGCTTCCAAGGAAAATGGTCAAGTCAGGAAGCCTGCCTTCACATAAACGTGCTGGAATTGAGAGCCATTTACAACAGCCTTCAACAAGCGGTACATCTTCTTCAAGATCATTCCGTGCAGATCGAGTCGGACAATGTAACAGCAGTCGAGTACATAAACAGGCAGGGCAGAACGAAAAGCAGAGCGGCAATGGCAGAGGTGACGAAGATCCTCCTCTGGGCAGTAGGACATGTAAAGGCTCTGTCGGCACTTTTCATTCCGGGAGTAGACAACTGGGAAGCAGACTTCCTCAGCAGACACGATCTCCATCCAGGAGAGTGGGGCCTCCACCAAGAAGTCTTCGCAGAGGTGACAAGTCTTTGGGGACTTCCTCAAGTAGACATGATGACATCTCGTCTTAACAAGAAGCTTCAGAAATATTGTTCCATGTCGAGAGACCCTCAAGTTCCGGTTGGTGTATGTCTTCCCTCCACTTCCGCTGATCCCAAAAGTGCTCAGGATCATAAGGAAAACAAGAGTTCGAGCAAGTTTCATTGGCCCAGACTGGCCAAGGAGGGCTTGGTACCCAGATCTTTAGGAGTTGCTCATAGAAGATCCTCGGCCTCTTCCTCTTCGTGAGGACCTGCTGCAGCAGGGGCCGTGCGTGTATCAAGACTTACCGCGGCTACGTTTGACGGCATGGCTGTTGAGCGCCGGATCCTAGCCCGTAAGGGTATTCCCAAGGAAGTCACCCCCACCCTTATTCAGGCCAGGAAAGGAGTAACGTCGAAACATTACCACCGTATTTGGAGAAAATATGTGTCTTGGTGTGAATCCAAGAAGGCTCCTACGGAAGAGTTTCAGTTGGGACGTTTTCTCCATTTTCTGCAGGCTGGTGTGGAGGCGGGCCTTAGATTGGGGTCAATCAAGGTCCAGATTTCGGCCTTGTCAGTGTTCTTCCAAAAACAATTGGCCTCTCTTCCAGAGGTTCAGACCCTCGTGAAAGGGGTTCTGCACATCCAGCCTCCATTTGTGCCTCCAGTGGCACCATGGGACCTTAATGTGGTGTTGCAGTTCCTTCAATCGGATTGGTTTGAGCCTCTACAAGAGATAGAGTTGAAGTTTCTCACTTGGAAAGTGGTGATGCTTTTGGCATTGGCATCCGCACGGCGGGTGTCTGAGTTGGGGGCCTTGTCTCACAAGAGCCCTTACCTGATCTTCCATGAAGATAGGGCAGAGTTGAGAACTCATCAACATTTTCTTCCAAAGGTGGTTTCATCTTTCCACATAAACCAACCTATTGTGGTGCCAGTAGTTGCTGACATGTTCACTGAGTCAAAGTCTCTAGATGTGGTTAGGGCTTTGAAGATTTACGTCACTAGAACAGCTCGAATACGGAAAACAGAGTCTTTGTTTGTCCTGTATGCTCCCAACAAGATTGGGTGTCCTGCTTCTAAGCAGACTATTGCGCGTTGGATCAGAGGTACGATTCAGCACGCTCCACGCTCATATTATGGCTGGATTGCCGTTACCGACGTCGGTGAAGGCCCATTCCACTATGAAGGTGGGCTCATCCTGTGCGGCTGCCCGGAGGGTCTCGGCATTGCAACTTTGCCGAGCAGCTACTTGGTCGGGTTCAAACACATTTGCAAAGTTATACAAGTTTTATACCCTGGCTGATGAGGACCTCATGTTTGGTCAATCGGTGCTACAGAGTCATCCGCACTCTCCCGCCCGTTCTAGAGCTTTGGTATAAACCCCATGGCTCTTGATGTGACCCCAGCATCCTCTAGGATGTATCAGAAAATAGGATTTTAATACCTACCGGTAAATCCTTTTCTCTTAGTCCGTAGAGGATGCTGGGCGCCCGTCCCACTGCGTACTGTATCTGCAGTTATTGGTTGTGGTTACACACGGGTTGTGTTATGATTTGTGTCAGCATTTTGCTGCATATTCTTCATGCCGTTGGCTGGTGTTCTATTAAATGCCACGTTCTGCAGCATGCTTGAGGTGTGAGCTGGTATGATGCTCACCGTGCTTTAACAATAAATCCTTTCCTAAAAAAATGTCTGTCTCCCTGGGCACAGTTCCTTAAACTGGAGTCTGGAGGAGGGGCATAGAGGGAGGAGCCAGTTCACACCCTTTGAAAGGCTTAAAGTGCCCATGTCTCCTGCGGATCCTGTCTATACCCCAGGGTTCTTGATGTGACCCCAGCATCCTCTACGGACTAAGAGAAAAGGATTTACCGGTAGGCGAGTTGTTCTAAAATGAAAAGACATCTAAAATGGTTATCAATAATCAGATGCTTTTTGGTTTATTTTCATAATAATATATGCCATCATGCATGGTTAGTGCTGCAGAACTATTATTTTCTTGTTACATCACAGTAATGTCCAATGCCATGTTGTTGTTGTTGTTGTTGTTGGGTTTTTTTTGTTCATTTTTATTTTCTTTTTGCTTTTTTGTACTAATCCTATACAACCTCTAAATGTATGTTTTAATTACACCAAAATGTTGTGTATTAATTATTTTGAGACATAAATATTTATTTGTTTGTCTTGTTTGTTAAGAATAACAAACCAAGTAAGTCATGCCAGTAATAATGGAAACCAAGCTATGTATTATTTAATCATGTATTTGTACACAAAATAATACATATTGCAGTGTAATACTGTACTTACACATTTGCTTGTCTTATCAGGCCCATTACATGCCATCCCAACATGCCCACCACAAGTAGCGCCTGAGGACCAAAATCAGCAGAACATCTTACTTTTGTGGAGGAACAACAGCCTACAGCAGGGCTAGCCAAACCGGTCCTCGAGATCTACCAACAGTTCATGTTTTCCAGGCCTCCTGGAGATCTGTAGAATTGTCAGTTAGGAATGAATGCAGCACATCTTAATTAGTAATGACTACACCTGTGCACCAGCTAGGTGGTCTGGAAAATGTGAACCGTTGGTAGATCTCGAGGACCGGTTTGGCCAGCCCTGGCCTACAGAGTACACTACATCAGAAAATATTGAGGCTACACAGAAACCACAACGGATTATTCATCAACAACAACCCAAAAAAAACATGACCAGTATGATGTATGGGACACTATAATTTTTCAGAATAACTAAATGTACCTTTATGTATGAGCAAACAAGTTCAAGAGCAGAATCGCACATCTAAAAAAAACCCTGACATGATGGCATCACAGTTCACAAGAACGAGACTCAGCAATACACTGGAAAGGGAACATGTTGCAAGCTATTTGTGAGCAAAGCAAGTGATGATGAATCAAATTTGTCCCAATCTGTCCTCACAGAATGCTGGGAGGTACGCCATAGTTTAAATTAGTTTTCATGAACACTTGCTGCCGAGCTATTACAGTGCTCATAATTACATGTTTAATGAATCTATGAGTAGACTTTAAAATATTTTGCTAAAGAAGAACAAATTTATAAAACCAAGAGAATGCATGTGCCTGGTAAGAACAGCATCTAACACATACAAAAGAGGAATTGGTCAATATTGACAAACAGGGACATTTCATTGGACTGAAATCTCCAGGCACAAATCATTAAAACCTAAAACCATCACTGGAATTTATGAACAGTGGCCCTCATTCCGAGTTGTTCGCTCGGTAAAAATCTTCGCATCGCAGCGATTTTCCGCTTAATGCGCATGCGCAATGTCCGCACTGCGACTGCGCCAAGTAAATTTGCTATGCACTTAGTCATTTTACTCACGGCTTTTTCATCGTTCTGGCGATCGTAATGTGATTGACAGGAAATGGGTGTTACTGGGCGGAAACAGGCCGTTTTATGGGCGTGTGGGAAAAAACGCTACCGTTTCCGGAAAAAACGCAGGAGTGGCCGGAGAAACGGAGGAGTGTCTGGGCGAACGCTGGGAGTGTTTGTGACGTCAAACCAGGAACGACAAGCACTGAACTGATCGCAGATGCCGAGTAAGTCTGAAGCTACTCAGAAACTGCTACGAGGTGTGTAATCGCAATATTGCGATTACTTCGTTCGCAATTTTAAGATGCTAAGATTCACTCCCAGTAGGCGGCGGCTTAGCGTGAGCAACTCTGCTAAAATCGCCTTGCGAGCGAACAACTCGGAATGACCTCCAGTGGGCAGTGTGGATGGCTTTAGGATTTTAATGACAATAAAACATTTGTATGCCCCTACACAATAATATGTAAGATAGAACTGTTTAGCACATACAGTATAAACATACATGTTTTCATGTATGAAATATACTGTATGTGCTGGCTAGTTCCCCCGAGGAACAGATGCGCTGAGCTGTGCGGCACCCGGTAAACAGCATAAAGCTTCACTTACTACTTCTAAGCACCCACCTCCCAGACTCCCATTGGCTAGTTTCACAGAAGTCTTGGGGTGGGCTTAGGAGTGTGTGAAACCTTGTGCTGATTCCTGGGTGCCGCACCATTCCGCACCGTTCCAGATACACTCAGCGCATCCGATTCCCTGGGGAACCAGGCACCACATATATTACATATATACATGAAAACATCTATGTTTATATGTGCTAAGCGGTTCACTCCTGCACTATATGGTCAGGGCTGCAGCCCAGGGGCTGCAGGTGACGCTGCATATTAAAATGTTTCTTTAATAAAATGCAGTGATATAAAATAACTTTTAAATATAGTTTGGATATTCATGCCTGTTTTAGGCACTGCTATTGGTCTGCAGTCACACAGGAAGTCTTGTGGGAGGCTTGGAATGCACATTCACCTGACGTTAGAGCAGGTCAGTTTATTTATTTATTACCAGTTATTTATATAGCGCACACATATTGTATAGCTCTTCACAGAGAATATTTGGCCATTCACATCAGTCCCTGCCCCAGTGGAGCTTACAATATATATTCCCTACCACATGTGCATGCACACACATTCACGCTAGGGTTGTTAGGAGCCAATTAACCTACCAGTATATTTTTTTGGACTATGGGTGAAAACTGAAGTACCCGGAAGTAACCCACGCATAGAAATGTGTTTGCTCATTCAGAGTAGACAGATAGTGAGAGAGAGGGCATATAGCAGGGGTAGCCTGGGCTAGATGACATGGGGGCATGGGGGCCACCACTGAATGTTTGGGGACAGTATTTGGACTTCCTGTTGGTCCAATGAAAGACCTTTATGAGGCTTTGATAAGTGATTGTGATTGTTAGTGACGTGGCCTGTAAGTAATTGGAAGTTATGGGAGCCACATAGATAATAGGAAAATTCCATTAGTCAGTAGGAAACTTCTCATAGTGGGACATATACTAGGGCAAGATAATGACAGCTACCAAGGGCCCCAAGGAACCACTTAAATTGTAGCACCACTCCTAATTGGCAACTAGACCAATTTTTGAGAATGATCTAAAAAACAAATTCCCGTTTCTGAAAATAAAAATTAAAAGATAAATAAACCACAATAACAACACATTAAATGTAACATTTACTAATATACTATCTATATTAACAAATATACTATCTGTGAAAATATTAAATTACTGTTAGGAAAAGCTGTCAGAAACTGGAACCGCTCACACCACATGCAATTACTGCTATTAATGCAATGTAATATATTTAGATATTATGATCTCTATATCATCAAAGTTTCCACTCTTTATGAGCTAATCCGAATTTCAGAAATGTGTGCTTTGATCATAGCTATTATGGTAGACTATACAGCCCATTATAGTCATTGTTTGCTGGTGATTCATAATTGAGATTATGTCAAGT
This sequence comes from Pseudophryne corroboree, assembly GCF_028390025.1. NCBI lineage: Eukaryota > Metazoa > Chordata > Amphibia > Anura > Myobatrachidae > Pseudophryne > Pseudophryne corroboree. The sequence continues at coordinate 532,368,477 of NC_086448.1, forward strand.
AGTTTGCTTTGTGATTAGCATCAGAAATAAGTGCATACAATTTACAGCATAGTAACCGTATCACTCACACCATTCCAAATGTCAGGCATAGGCCAGGCAGTGTGCGGCACTCCTAAGTAAATCACTATCATTAAGTGATTAACTCTTAATCTATAAACATATTAGCTATGATTAGCTTGCAAATACATCACTTCTTAGGACATTACTTTTCATCTATTTGTCATGCTTTATAATTTTATGTAATAATGTAGCGAAAAGTATTAGAAGCAGATTCATTTATATAGTGTGTTTTCAAATGAAATACAGCAGTAAAAGGGTTAACTACTCATTGAAAGAAAAAATATACTAATTGTGGAATGCGGTCAAAATACCTTCAATCGCATATGCTAGTACATATGCGATTAGTATCAATGTGAAATGTGGCGTTTATGACCACCTTATTTGTACATCCCGCCCTCTGTCTGTAAAAACTTGATACTGTGCCTAAGACTCCCATACTTTTGAAATGAAAAACTGGGAAAACCAGGTAACAACAAATTAACTCCATTCATTCTGCTCATATGTTGAGAAATTTATTAGCGTTTAAATTTTTAATCTTAAAGGATTAATGGGAAGCCTAGGAGACTTTGGGCTAAATCATACTTACCTACTCTCTGTCACAACTGAGGGCCTGAGCTGACGGGAGGCAGCCTCAGTTGTAGGGGCTGAGATGTACCGGAACCTGGGAGGTTGTATCAGACCCCTGGACATGTAAGTAACATGAATAATAACTGCCCGAAGGCGTGACCACGACAACTTGGATAAAAGTCAATGATGTTTATTATGACAACTCCGCAACACAGCAGCAGTAAAAGAAAACATAAAAGTCAGCAAAGAATAAATACAGTTCCTGGGTACTACAGGGTGGCAGGAGCCACAGGGCACTGGTAGTGTGAGATAGTTCTTATAATCTTCTAGATGGAAAGTCCTTACCAGGCCCGACTGTAGCAATGGAGATAACCCAGGATTGTACCAGCTGGTGTTCCAGGAAAAGCTGGGTTGCTGAAGATAAAACAGCTGCTGTGGATACTGGCTGGAACCAGACTGTTGTTAACACGGAGTGGATACTGGCTGGAACCAGTTAAATAATAAATAAAGCTTGAGAGCGATGCAATATGAGTAAAATGTAGAGTTTGAGAGCGGAGAAATAATAATACCGGTGGAGAGTGGTAAAGTGTAGAAAGGACACCGGCCCTTTAAGAGAAGCTGTACTCTGCTGGAAGCTGGGCTGGAAGCAGGTAATGTTGAAGCTGGAAACAGATGAATCCACAATGGATCAGAGAGTCAGGCTACACCGCAGGTGGAATGCTGGTGCGGGTCTCTATGGTGGAAGTCTTGAGACAGGAGCTGGAACCTGGAAGACAATCACAGGAGAGAGACAAACAGGAACTAGGTTTGACAACCAAAGCACTGACGCCTTCCTTGCTCAGGCACAGTGTATTTATACCTGCAGCAAGGAAGGGATTGGCTAGGCAATTATGCAGATTAACAATACTGACAACAGATTGGAGGAAATGATCAGCTGACAGAATCCAAGATGGCTGCGCCCATGCAGACACTTGGAGGGAAGTTTGGTTTGTAATCCATGTGGTAATGAAAACAGTAATGGCGGCGCCGGCCACTGGAGACAGGAGACGCCAGGCTGACAAGTGCACATCCAACCACGCGGACACAGCGGAGGCCGCGGCTGACGTAATCGCCACTCTGACACTCTGCATGCAGAAGCTCAGGGACGGCGGCGGAGGCCGCGGGAGACGCCATGCCAGATGTAATATGGCGTTACTGTGACAGCGTCTCAGAGAGACAGGAGAGGATGCAGGAATGTGAACATTAGGATAACAGATGGGATCCGGTCCTGGAGCGCTGAGCCAGCCTTAGGAGGCATCTGATGGGTAAGAAATGGCGTCCAGATACCCGGATCGTGACAGCACCCCCCCCTTTAGGAGTGGCCCCAGGACACTTCTTTGGCTTTTGAGGAAACTTGGAATGGAATCTCCGGACCAAGGCAGGAGCATGGACATCAGAAGCATTGGTCCATGAACGTTCCTCAGGGCCATAACCCTTCCAGTCAATAAGATATTGTAGTTGACCGTAACGGTGACGTGAGTCCAGGATCTTGGCTACTTCATACTCAACACCTCGTTGAGTTTGGACTTTCGGAGTTGGAGGAAGTGAGGAATGAAACCGATTCAAGATCAGCGGTTTCAACAGGGAAACATGGAATGTCCTGGGTATTTTTAAGAAGGGAGGCAACTGAAGTCTGTAAGCAACAGGATTGATGACTTGTTCAATCTTGAAAGGACCGATATAGCGAGGTGCAAACTTCATACTGGGAACTCTTAACCTCAAATTCTTCGTGGATAACCATACCCGATCACCCACCTTGAGAGCAGGAACTGCTCGACGCTTCTTATCCGCAAACTTCTTGTACCTGAACGATGCCTTGAGCAGAGCTGATCGTACGCTCTTCCAGATATTGGCAAACTGATGCAAGGTGATATCCACTGCGGGAACAGAAGTTGCTGGAAGCGGTTGGAACTCAGGGACTTTAGGGTGGAATCCAAAGTTAGTGAAGAATGGTGTTGAAGCAGATGAAGAATGATACTGGTTGTTATGACAGAACTCGGCCCAGGGAAGTAATTGAACCCAGTCATCTTGAGAGGAGGACACATAGATGCGGAGGAAGGCCTCCAAGTCCTGATTCACCCTCTCGGTTTGACCATCGGTCTGAGGATGGTAAGCCGTAGAAAACTTTAGCTTGACTTGGAGGACTTGACATAAACTTCGCCAGAATTTGGCTGTGAATTGAACTCCTCGATCTGAGATAATTTCTTCAGGAAGACCGTGGAGTCGGAAGATCTCTTGTATGAATACTTGAGCCAACTTGGAAGCTGACGGAAGACCGGTGAGAGGGATGAAGTGTGCCATCTTGGTGAACCGGTCAACTACCACCCAGATGGTATTGAACTTGTTGCACATGGGTAACTCTGTAATAAAATCCATCGACAAATGGGTCCAAGGTCGACGGGGAACAGATAGTGGAACCAGTTGCCCCGCAGGCGACTGGCGGGATACCTTATGTTGAGCACACTTTGGGCAAGATGCAATAAACTCCAAGACGTCCTTTTTCAGAGTTGGCCACCAATAGGACCTAGAGATAAACTCCAGGGTTTTTTGGATACCTGTATGTCCGGCAAAACGGGAAGCATGGGCCCAATGCATGAGCTTCTTCCTTAGCATCGGTTTCACAAAACTTTTCCCTGATGGGGGCGTAGAGTCCATCCCTACCGTGGAGAATGCCAACGGATTTATAATAGGATGCTTGTCTGAAGACTCTGACTCATTTTCTTGCTCCCATGAGCGGGAAAGGGCATCGGCCTTGCGATTCTGAGAGCCCGGACAGAACTGGAGTTTAAAGTCGAACCTGGAAAAGAAAAGTGCCCATCTGGCCTGACGAGGGTTGAGACATTGTGCGCCTTTCAGATATAAAAGGTTCTTGTGGTCTGTAAGTATGGTGATTGAATGAGAAGCTCCCTCCAACAGATACCTCCACTCTTCTAGAGCGAGCTTGATGGCTAGCAACTCCTGGTCGCCAATGGCATAGTTGCGCTCAGCTGGGGAGAACTTCCGGGAGAAGAAACTGCAAGGGTGTAAATGGCCATCTTTAGCCCTCTGAGATAACACCGCTCCTACTCCAACGGAGGAGGCATCCACCTCTAAGATGAAAGGAGAGTCGATGTCAGGCTGTTTCAGAACAGGCGCAGAGATGAACCTTTGTTTTAAAAGATGAAATGCTTGCATGGCTTCTTCAGACCACTTGGACGGGTTAGCACCCTTCTTAGTGAAAGCAGTAATAGGCGCCACAATGGTGGAAAAGTCTCGTATAAACTTTCGGTAATAGTTGGCGAACCCTAAGAACCTCTGGACCCCTTTGAGGGTTAAGGGTACCGGCCAATTTTGGATTGCTTGTAGTTTCTCAGGATCCATCTCTAGTCCGGAACCGGACACAATGTACCCTAGAAACGGAATGGACTTGACTTCAAAGACGCATTTCTCTAATTTGCAATAGAGATGATTGACACGGAGACGGGACAGAACCTCTTTAACCCAAAAACGATGTTCCTCTAAATCGTTGGCAAAAATGAGGATATCGTCTAGATAGACCACGACATGACGGTATAGAATGTCTCTGAAGATCTCATTGACAAAATGCTGGAAGACAGCTGGAGCATTGCTCAATCCGAAGGGCATGACGAGGTACTCATAATGTCCGTCACGGGTGTTAAAGGCGGTCTTCCACTCGTCACCCTCACGGATCAGGATGAGATTGTATGCACCTCTCAAGTCCAGCTTTGTAAAGATGGTAGCTCCGCTAACTCTGTCAAAGAGCTCAGTAATCAGGGGTAAAGGATAACGGTTCTTGATGGTAATGTCGTTCAAACCTCTGTAGTCGATGCACGGCCGCAGACCACCATCTTTCTTTTTTACAAAAAAGAAGCCTGCGCCGGCTGGAGAAGAAGAAGGTCGAATGAACCCCTTTGCTAGGTTCTCTTTAATGTATTCCTCCATAGAATGCGTCTCAGGCAGAGACAACGGGTAAGTTCGGCCTCGAGGTGGAACCTTCCCTGGAACGAGATCAATCGGGCAGTCCCATTCTCTATGAGGAGGAAGGATATCAGCAGAAGCTTTACTGAACACATCCGTGAAATCTTGATATGGAGGAGGTGGAACATCAGATGACCTGGGGGAGGAAGAACAGACAGGCAATACTTTAAACAAACATGTCTCAGCACAGGAGGAACCCCATGCCAGGATTTGCGTAGTCGTCCAATCAATTGTAGGATTGTGAAGACGGAGCCATGGAAGGCCCAGGACCACAGGATGTGTGGCTCTTGGAATCACTAAAAAAGAAATAAGTTCGGAATGAAGAACTCCCACTCTTAGACGAACTGGAAGAGTCCTTAAAGAAATAACTGCCTCAAAGATCTTGCTGCCATCCACGGCAGTTAAGGAGATGGACGCAGGAAGTTTCTCGGTGGGTAGGGACCACCGTTTAACATAGGCTTCGGTAATAAAGTTCCCAGCTGCTCCGGAATCAAGGAGGGCAATGACGTTCCGATAACGTTGAGCAACTTGAAGCGAGACTGGGAGATTACAATCTTGAGGAGATGGAGAGGAGATCATTACTCCTAGCCGGCCCTCTCCTTGGCGAGCTAGGGTCTGGAGTCCTGGACGTTTGGGACAGGCATTAATGGTGTGAGACGGAGCTGCACAATAAAGACAGAGAGACTTGGAGAGACGTCTTCGGCGCTCAGCAGGAGTTAAACGGGAACGGCCAATTTGCATGGGCTCATCTTTAGTTGGTGACAGTTGGCGAGGAGGAGGAGCAGAAGATTTTGGAGCAGATGATCTTCCACGCTCAATTGCTCTCTCTCTGAAACGTAAATCAACTTTCGTGCAGAGTGAGATTAGCTCATCTAACTTAGAGGGTAAGTCTCTGGTAGCTAACTCATCTTTAATACGCTCAGATAAGCCATGCCAGAATGCAGCATACAGGGCCTCGTCGTTCCATGCCAGTTCGGATGCCAGGATCTGGAACTGTATCAGATATTGTCCTACAGTACGTGACCCCTGGCGTAAACGGAGAATCTCGGATGAAGCTGAGGTTACCCGGCCTGGCTCGTCGAAGATGCGCCTGAATGTTGACACGAAGGCAGTGTAGGAAGATAGCAGGGTGTCGGACCTCTCCCATAACGGTGATGCCCAATCAAGGGCTGAGCCACTGAGAAGAGAAATAATGTAGGCAATTTTTGTACGGTCACTGGGAAAATTGCCAGGTTGTAGCTCAAACTGAATCTCACACTGGTTGAGAAATCCCCTGCAGAATCTTGGAGATCCGTCAAATTTTGCTGGCGTTGGAAGATGAAGACGTGGAGCAGAAATGGGTAAGGTGGGTGGGGTTATAGCTGGAGTCACTGTGGTTGACGCACCAGACGCGCCTGATCCACAGAGAGTTGTCTGAATCCCATCCAGCCGAGTAGAGAAATCCTGGAGACAGCGGATGATGTGGCCCTGTGCAGCCTCCTGATGTTCTAGTCGGGCTGCCAGTTCTTGCATCGGCCTGGCCGCTTGATCCTGGTCTCCGGCTGGATTCATTAGGTCAGTGCTTACTGTCACAACTGAGGGCCTGAGCTGACGGGAGGCAGCCTCAGTTGTAGGGGCTGAGATGTACCGGAACCTGGGAGGTTGTATCAGACCCCTGGACATGTAAGTAACATGAATAATAACTGCCCGAAGGCGTGACCACGACAACTTGGATAAAAGTCAATGATGTTTATTATGACAACTCCGCAACACAGCAGCAGTAAAAGAAAACATAAAAGTCAGCAAAGAATAAATACAGTTCCTGGGTACTACAGGGTGGCAGGAGCCACAGGGCACTGGTAGTGTGAGATAGTTCTTATAATCTTCTAGATGGAAAGTCCTTACCAGGCCCGACTGTAGCAATGGAGATAACCCAGGATTGTGCCAGCTGGTGTTCCAGGAAAAGCTGGGTTGCTGAAGATAAAACAGCTGCTGTGGATACTGGCTGGAACCAGACTGTTGTTAACACGGAGTGGATACTGGCTGGAACCAGTTAAATAATAAATGAAGCTTGAGAGCGATGCAATATGAGTAAAATGTAGAGTTTGAGAGCGGAGAAATAATAATACCGGTGGAGAGTGGTAAAGTGTAGAAAGGACACCGGCCCTTTAAGAGAAGCTGTACTCTGCTGGAAGCTGGGCTGGAAGCAGGTAATGTTGAAGCTGGAAACAGATGAATCCACAATGGATCAGAGAGTCAGGCTACACCGCAGGTGGAATGCTGGTGCGGGTCTCTATGGTGGAAGTCTTGAGACAGGAGCTGGAACCTGGAAGACAATCACAGGAGAGAGACAAACAGGAACTAGGTTTGACAACCAAAGCACTGACGCCTTCCTTGCTCAGGCACAGTGTATTTATACCTGCAGCAAGGAAGGGATTGGCTAGGCAATTATGCAGATTAACAATACTGACAACAGATTGGAGGAAATGATCAGCTGACAGAATCCAAGATGGCTGCGCCCATGCAGACACTTGGAGGGAAGTTTGGTTTGTAATCCATGTGGTAATGAAAACAGTAATGGCGGCGCCGGCCACTGGAGACAGAAGACGCCAGGCTGACAAGTGCACATCCAACCACGCGGACACAGCGGAGGCCGCGGCTGACGTAATCGCCACTCTGACACTCTGCATGCAGAAGCTCAGGGACGGCGGCGGAGGCCGCGGGAGACGCCATGCCAGATGTAATATGGCGTTACTGTGACAGCGTCTCAGAGAGACAGGAGAGGATGCAGGAGAATGTGAACATTAGGATAACAGATGGGATCCGGTCCTGGAGCGCTGAGCCAGCCTTAGGAGGCATCTGATGGGTAAGAAATGGCGTCCAGATACCCGGATCGTGACACTCTCCCTAAATCGCGGGAGACTTGTGATTTTTCGGGTAGTCCCCTGCACTCCCGGAAGAGTGGGTATCCTTCCCACATCCTGCCTACTTCCTAGTGAATTGGGCAGGATAGGGGGAAAATGCAAAAATCACAGGTCCATACAGAGGGGGCAGGGCTGAATTATGCAAATCACCATCACTGTAGCCCACGTTGCTTCCTTGAGGACTGCAATTTGTGGTATTTACCATGAAGGGGCAGGGCCTAATCACGGAGACACCCAGACCGCGTGGGACTGTTAGTGTGCCTTGAAGACCGAGATTGGGAATGGCTGCTGTACGGTACGCTTATTTAAACCTAAATGTTATTTGGAAATGTTAAATGAAGATATAATAATAATAATAATAATAATAATAATAAAAATAATAATAATAATAATAATAATAATAATAATATTGATATAGCACTTTTCTCCTAATGGGACATAAAGTGCTTTACATTTGCCCTTACAGCACAAAATGAAAAACAAGCTTAACAGCGGATATTAGTTGAGTTAACAGCAGTGGTGTAACTACAGAGGGTGCAAGGGGTGCGCTTGCTATGGGGCCCGCTGCTATGGCTCTCTTATTAATATTCTGCGGCGATGGATTCCGGGACTGGCAGCTCCTAGTAGTATAGGTGTACGAGGGGCAGTATCACAGGAACCGTGCAGGCGGAGATAATGGTCAGCCTTGCGGCACATCGTCCCTGGAGTGCGTGACGCCAAGTTTCGTCCAGGCCCGACATCTGCCGCTGATGTAGGGCCGAAAGCGACCCCCCCCCCTCAGTCACTGGGTCAGTGGTGGGAGATGAGTTCTGTGCAAATAATTATTGGGGGTAGGGAGAAACTCGCTTACGCAGGGTTTTTTTTCGAGTACTTGGAAACCCCCCCATGCGCACAGATATATTTGTGCAGCCCAACAATATTTGCATTTTCTTTTTTTCTGATGGAGACGCTCAGACAGCTGTGTCTGCCCGCGTTCATCTCCTCTCAGATGGGCAGTATCCATGACAGAGCACTGATAGCTGATGTGTGCTCTCATGTTGGCTGGCACCGACGGGCAGGTGGGGGTTGCACGTCTTCAACTCTGATGTCCTTCCCACCAGTGCCTATCCCCTCATGGCTGCCTTAAGCCCCTGCCAGGATGCAGGGAGCCCGCCAAGGTCACTACACATTCCGGGGCACCTGGCCGGCAATAAAATGCTGCCTCCTCCCTGACCTACAGGCAGCTGCAATACTGGGCACCTGAGTGCAAGCTCTTCTGCTGCTCTCTTTCTCTCTCCCCATGCTGTTTCTCTCTCCCTATGCTCTCTCTGTCTCTCTCCATGCCCCTCTCTCTTCCCCATGCCTCCTTCTTACTATACCCCCTCTGTCTCTCCCCATGCCTCTCTCTCTCCTCTGTGCCTCTCGCTCTCCCCACATGCCTCTATTGCTATCTCTCCCCATGTTCCTCTCTCCCCGATGCCTCTTTCTCATTCACTCTCCCTCTGCCCCCTCTCTCTCCCTATGTCCCCTCTCCATGCCCCTCTCTATCCCCTTTCCTCTCTCTTTCCCTACGCCCCACCTCTCTCTCCCCATGTCCCCCCCATGCTTCTCTCTCTGTGCCCCCTTGCCTCTCTCTCTCCCTGAGCTCTCTGTGCAAGCTGTCTCTGGGTCCAGTTGTATGGGTGGTTTGTGACTGTCTGTGCATGCTGTCACCAGATCTGGTTATGGGGGGGGTGATTGCCAGCGGAATCTGTCTCCGGGACCAGGGGGAGGGGGGTTTGCTTTAAAGACATCATAATGTCATAATGACATCCTTAATGTATTTGACGTTCTGATACATAAAACACGGATAGATGTAATATCTGTTTCCTTGTTGGTAAAAACTTACATGCTTAGCCTTAGCCTTTGAGGTAAAACCATTATTAAAATGCTATACCTTTCTTAGTACTTATTAGCTAAGTACTAAGAGTGCTAAAAGGTTTGCAAAACAGAGTCCTTTACAAATATAGAGATTAATAGTACATTTAGTAGGTTGCAGTGGTTGTTAGTTGCTGTTGAAGCATTAATAAATGCTGGGTTTACAAGCAATAGTTGGAAAGGAAAGTAAGGGGAAGATTATTAAGGTTATTAATCTTACCTAATTATGCTTTTGATTAGCTGCAGCCTGCAGGATATATTAGCTAATGGGAATTTACAAGCCGCTGCCCTACCATAGTGAACATTTGGCATGAGTTCTCGATAGCAGGAGTGTAATCACTTGAAGTGTTCTATTTCAGGTATTTACACACCAGTGAGAATGATGTCATTGGTGTTTACTTTGCTCCCTGTCTGGCGCTACACTCACAGATTTGTAGGAGAGTCTATTGACATACAGTTCATAGAATGGGAGTTATTTTTTGAGCAATTATATATTTACCACTAATAGTGTTTCATGGTTGAATCTCCAGGCATTAGCTAACAAAAGGGCTAACTTCATGTGCTCACATAAAGAATTAACATTTCATTTATATTTAATTCATAAGAATTATGTTACCGATGTTATGCTGTCGGTGGATACACAAACACACATACAGTACACAAACTGGGTTTCCATCACAAATTCTAGGGACCAGTACAAATGAAACAGGAATCTCCCCCTTCATCACCCCTCTCCCCATACACAGAACAGCAGAGTACCATACATTATGCTCTTTACATGAGCCTCAGAACTCTCCATATGCCCATCAGACCTCCCCACATTCACTCCAAAACTTTTCACATGCCAGCAGACTTTTCCACATCACTCATATATTATATACCAATTGAACTTGCCAATATGCCACTGACAGGGACTGTCCTGGCGAGATTGTCGCAACCTAGCGTGGTCTTTGCAGGTTCTCACATCGGATGTCGAACTGGAGAGTCCAGGGCAGATACTTTTTTCCTGAAGCTACTGCACTTCTCTGAGTCTCTGCAAGATCTGTGTATCTACGGGGAAGATGTACTAAGCCTTGGAGAGTGATATAGTGAAAAGAGATAAAGTAACTAAGCAATGAGCTCCTAAATCTGGGTACATACTGAGCGATATGTACCAGGCCAATAACTCTCATACCCATTATTTACCACCCATATCCATCACCCTAGGGTATGGGCTATTATTTCTGCTAGTTCTAGTTATACCTGCTTCTTTGCATACTCAACTTCCCTGGTGAAATCAGCCCTGGCATCAACTGGCCCGGGCTGGTTGGAGGCATGTTGGGTGACCCCCTCTATGGCTCCACCAGCCCTGAATGAAAATACTCGGTGATGGCTATATCAAATTCATGTTAGACCCCCATACTGGATTTTCCCCTGATTTTGGAGTAACCAGAACTGGGATGGTTAGAAAGTGGAGGGTCTCCCTTGCATTTTTTTTTAAACTACAGGTTCCAGGGCAAGCTGGCACGTGTTCTTCTTCAACTGCTAGCTTGCCTTTGCAGCCATACCTTGTTATTATTATTATTATTACATTTTATTTCTAAGGCGCCACAAGTGTTTCGCAGCGCCGTACAAAGGACAGTACAGGGAGACAAAACTTAGCATTACAGTAAATAAATAACAAAAATAGAGTACAGGTAACAAGGACACCATACACCATATTTATTTTTACAAAAGGCTACAGTTATATTGGGAGATATTTATTATTACTGCACTTATAGTGCCTTAGGTGTCTATTTACTAAGCCTTGGATGGAGATAAAGTTGCTGGAGATAAAGTACCAGCCAATCAGCTCCTAACTGCTATGCCACAGGCTGTGTTTGAAAATGACAATTAGGAGCCGATTGGCTGGTACTTTATCTCCAGCGAATTTATCTCCATCCAAGGCTTAGTAAATAGACTCCTTAGTCACACACTATGCTGATATTCATGCAAATAGCAATGAATTTTGCTGTGCGTATGCGTCGGAGTTGCACAGCGCATGCAACTTGAATTTCACCGCAAGAAGCCATACTCAGATGGAGAAACTTTACCTGCCATAGGCCATTTTGATGGTGCAAAGGACTGGTGCAAGCTTTGATGGTCTAAAGACGCACCACAATGGAAATGCACCATTGCAGGTCGCTGCAAGTGGATGTCTCAGTATTAAGAAAATCAATTGCAGCATTTGCATAAAAGACAGATGTGGCTGCGGCACAGTACGCAGGGGCAGCTGTGTCTGCTTGCAAATCAGAATCAGGCCCATTGTGCTTTTATTGAGGCGAAGCAGAAAACAATAACGCTGAGCTGTATTAACACCTTGGGAATCTGAGTGTTGGCGATCCCTACAAGTCCAGTCGTAAATCAGCCTAGTGTTGATGCCTCCCGGCAAGCCCTATTGCGCATGCATTACATGCAGCAGAAGCTGATCAGAAAGATCTCATTCAGCAAGAACGGCGCACGGGGAAGGATACCGGTACCACTGTTCTGTCAGATACACATACCAGCAGATAATTCTGCCAATATTGAAAAAACAATAAGCCATAGAAGTGTGCTATAATTAGGGGTGCTCTGTCTGTCTTTCAAGGGGCTGCTGTGTCCTCCAGGGGTGCTCTGTCCGTCCATCCATCCAGGGGCTCTGCCCCAGTGTAAAAAAAAATAAAACCTAAAAATATAATTTAAAATAATATATATAGTTTTTTTGTGCAATACCCCAGTGTAGTATACTATTATTTTTCTGAGACACTGCCGATCAGTCTGCAGTGTAATAATCATACACGTATTGTGACACTGTAGGTGTTACCTCAATTTCATCCAAGTATTGTGACACTGTAGGTCATAATGCAGTGTAATTTTCATCCAAGTATTGTGATGCTGTAGATCACACTGCATTGTGATTTTCATACACGTATTGTGACGCTGTAGGTCTCACGGTAGTGAAATTTTCATACACATATTGTGATGCTGTAGGTCATACCGCAGTGTGATTTTACAAACACGTACTGTGTTGCTATAGGTCATACCGCAGTGTAAATTCATACACGTATTGTGACGCTGTACGTCATACCGCAGTGTAATTTTCATACAGGTATTGTGACACTGTAGGTCATACTGCAGTGTAATTTTCTTGCAAGTATTATGATGCTGTAGGTCGTACCCCAGTGCATTCACATAAGTGGTGTGACCCTGCAGTGTCATTTGTAAACAAAGGTTTTTTTTAAAGTTAACTTGAAAATAACGTTTTTGTATAAATTCTGTTGATGCTGTACCCCACTGCATTTGTGTTCATTGATATGGAGAACGATCAGTTAAGACTAAGAGATCAGGAAAACCATATCAGTGCTGCAGTTGTTGCCACCAGTTATGACTACATTAGTCCGTCAAAGTCATCATATAAAGCCAATGCCCAAAGGCATAGATAGCTTAAGTCAGGGCAATATTTTACAGTGCTAAACAAAATATCAAAGGGAAAGTTGTTACAACTGAAGAAACTTCTTTCCAAAGAGGCTGTGGTTTCTGGAGATCTTATGGGTAGTGACCCTTGTACACCCCGTGTTAAAACTCATAGTACTCACTAGGAGGTCTTCTTGCCTATAATAGCTGCTTTTCCCATAAGGCGTGATGTGCCTACTGGTACTGGGATGCCACCAGGACCTACGCCACCCGTGGTAGTACGAGCTTAACCCTGAGTGGCCTGAGTCTGAACAAAGACCCATGGAAGGGAAGTGTAGCTCAAAGACAAAGGACAAATGAAAGAGAGCGGCACTACATTGTCATGGGGTGGTGGTGGTGGGTGGTGGACCGGGAGATCCAAACATATAAAGACAAAAATGTAAAAGACAAGGACAAGACAGGAGTAACTAGTACTAGAATGCAATGAGGAAATGTGGGCACACAACAAGGAGAGCTCTGAACCAGCAGCTGGTATTACTGGAAATAGAAGTAAAGGAGAAAGAAAACACAGAAAAGCATGTACACTATAATAAATTGATGAAAGGTAGTACTCGCAGAGATTGCAAACAATCAACTTGACTGATTATGCAATTGGCATGGGGATGGATATGCAATTGGCATGGGGATGGACACAGGAACTCTGGAAAGGACGATCATAAGGTAACCAGGCAGAGGAATCCACAGGCTTGTACTGGAAAAAACAGACAAGGGCTCCTGCTGCAGCCAGGAATTTTGCCCAGAAAAGAGTGAGAGGCAGACCAGGAAGATAAAGGAAGCATAAGCCAATCAGCAATTCAGTGAAGACAAGCCCCCCATTAATTACTATTCAATACAGCTGTTCCACTGCAAATCCCGCTGTCCTGTGAGTACCTGGCGTATGCGTAACCAGACAAGTCCCTAAAGCTGCAGAGCGGAAGTTCCCCCCATCCGCCGCACTGGCTTAGCGACCTGGTTGCTATGGAGACGGCGGCCAGGGGTGGAAGTATGCAAGTGTCCCAGTCACCCGGCAATGACCAGATGCTGCCGTAGACATGGGCCATGGCCGGTGACAATGGTTATCTGCAGAAAGATATAAACTTGCCAATATGTCATTCACCTCACAAAGTAGCAAGGAAAGGCAAAGACCTTGGACTTTATTTATGACTGGTGGTTCTGCCTCTCAAGACAATGTAAGTCCTTCTCCCTGTGGAGGTGTCAAGAAAATTAAACTCATTAGGGCACATGAACTGTGTGCTCAGAAACATCACAAAATCCTGAGGAGAGGCTAAGTGTGTCCGAAGATGCCATGTGTGAGTCTGACTTTTCCAATACTGTACTCAAAGAGGATCCCCCTTCCACCATTTGTGTGCCCTCTGCAAATTTGACGATGAGTAGTACAAGTCAACATGCTGACATAGAAATCGAGGATGCTACTGTGGAATTGCACCAGGATGAGGAATATATTTGTGCAGCTGGCGCTAATAAGGATAACAATGATGTTGATGATGAGGATGTTGATGCCGAGATTGTTGTTTGTGTAAATCAGGCAACAGTGGGAACAGTTGTTGCCCATAATATGAAAAAGCCCATTGACATGTCAGGGCAAAATACAAAAAAAAAAAGCCACCTCTTATGTGTAAACTTATTTCTACCCAAATCTGGAGAACAATTGTCAAGTCATCTCCCCATTTTTAAAGCAAGAGTAAGTAGAGGTTGAGACTTTAACCATCTAGGAACCTTGTTACGTCACTTGCAGTGCATTCATCAAAAGTTTTTATCAAATTCAGAAACTTTGGATAAAAACGTAACATTTGTGCATTGTCTTGTCACCTAGCTCCCTTCCCTCTGTTAAATCCAAGTGCCTGCACTCTCCACCACCAACACCTTCATCATCAACATCCTCAATCACGATTGGAAGTAGTCCTGCATCCAATTTTATAAGCATGACTGACTTCTCTCCTATCCTCAGAAGGATCCTTTAGAGCTACGCCTGTTGCTGCTGCTGCTATGAGTCGATCTTCATTCCAGGAAGACTACTTGTGTTAAAAAAACAATTGACTGTTAAACAATCCTTTTCAAGGGGGAGGAAGTCAACAGCAGTCACCCATTTGCACAGCGGATTACTAATGCCAGAACAGGTATGCTGGTATTAGAAGTGCATCCAGTATCCGCCTTTAATGCAATCCTGTGTCCCCTCCACCAAATCCCATCTAGATTCCATTTCTCTTGAAAAGCAATTCCCAGTCTTTAAAAGGACATTAAAAAAATGTTATTAGTGTCCCCCGAAATGATGTTGAACTCACTGTCTACTTAACTACAGATATGTGGACAAGCGGGATATGGTAAATGAAAGATTACATGATTGTGACAGCCCACTGGCTAGGTATATTACCTTCAGCAGCAAAACAGCAACCGCAGCATCTAACAAATGCCAGCTCATTCAGAGGCAGGCTACCAGTTTCACTAAGAGGTATACTACTGACAACCTCTTAGGAATACGCAGGGAATTCATTGCAAAATGGCTTGGATTCTCCTGAGGATTTGCGATTTTGGACAATGTCACCAATATTGTGAGAGCATTACAGCGGGATGAATTCAAACACGTTACATGTTTTCCTCACACAATTAACTTGGTGGTGAAATAAAAAAAAAATGACTGGGGCAGGAGATGCTGTCTGTGGCTTGGAAAAAATTTGGAACATTTTCGACATTCAGCAAGTGCAGCACCTGCAAGTACTGTTGAATTTGCTCTGCCATCAGCTGTAGCAAGAGGTAGTAACTGTCAGGCCTCGCGCCAGCGGCGGTGGTCACTTACCCTGTGCTGGCTTCCAACGCCCTGGCGGGTGCCTGGATGCGGGGTATGGTTTCATTGTATGGCATGGTTCCCTTTATGCAGTGTCTAGGGGCTTCCTGTGAGTTCCATTGTTTTGGGGATTCCTTATGTGCAGAGGTATGGAGGCAGCCATGTTGCTTTGATCAGCTGACCGGACTGTCTACCAGTGAGAGGGCAGGCTGCCCTCAGCTGACTCCTTCTACCAATCACAGTCCACCTTAGAGTATAAAGCTGGTCTCCAGGAACAGGAAATCGCCTGAACAACTTCTTTCTACAGTGACTGCTAGTTCCTGTGAGCTGTCTTCAGGCTCTGTGCTGTGTTCCTGTTTGGATCTCCAGTACTACCTCTGCGATACTCCTATGTGCTTCTAGTGTTTGCTAATTGCTCCACCAGTGCTATTGTTATCACTACTATCAACACCATTGAGCATCAATACCATTGACCATCATCAATATCTCCACGTGCTTCTAGTGTTTAGTGCTATCTGCCCCTCCAGTACTACTACTATTGAAACTACCGATATCATTGATACCTTGCATTGGGATTGTACTCCTACGTGCTTCTAGTGATAAATCCTAAATGCACTTCCAGTACTACTACTACTACATTAATGCTGTGAGCTCCTTGTACTAGAGCCAGCTAGAATTTCCTGCAAGCACCATTGAAGCTTTTAGTGCATAGTGCTACAGTTATCTTCACTGTTCACCATCTTCTGTACATCGTTCATTACAGTCTTAAGAATCTCTTATTCCCTATTTTCTGAGTACCGGACCAGGGGGCCACGACCTGCCACCGGGCGCAGCAAAGCACATATCCCCTTGCGGGGGTCACTGGTGAAAACCACTGGCATGTTAAACTCTGCACCTTTGGTTAGGTCTCCGCCAACACTCAGTAATAGTTAGTGGATGAAGAGATCCTATATCTGTCCTCAATGTCTCCTACTGCACACTCCACCTGTGATTTGGTCTCCTGATACACCAGTGGAGACCACCAGTGTCCATGTCATGACAGTAACTAGGTGGAATTCTAGGCTACACAACAACCTATGATATAGAGAAAGTAGGTGGAATGTACCTTACTCAGGTGCATTGGAGAATATTTTCTGTGCTGTGCAAGGTTCTCAAACCCTTTGGAGTTGCCATATGTTAAGTGAGTTCAAACACTGCCAGCTTGAGTCAGGTAATTCCCTAATTAGACTTTAGAAAAAGCAGCTTGAGAAACTGAAGGAGGAGCTGAAACTGAGTTATTCTACTAAGTAAGTCAGACTTGTAGATCAAGCCCTTAATTTGCTTCACCAGGATCCAAGAGTAATCAATCTCTTGAAATCAGATCACTATATTTTGGCGACCATACTTGATCCTAGGTTTAAGTCATACATTGTGTCTTTCTTTCCAACGGACATAAATCTGAAGAGATGCAAAGAGCTGTTGGTGAACAAATTGCCAGCTCAAGCAGCATGTGACATGGCAATATCTACTCCTTCAGTTTCTCTGGCAACTGTGACGGCCAGGAAATGATTCAGTTTTCCTAAGAAACCCACTGATGGTAATGCATATCAGTCAACAAAACATGACATCTGGTCGGGTCTAATAGAAATGCCTACAATTAGTGACATGTCTACCGTAACTCCATCTGATACGTTCACCATTAAAAGAATGGTTGATGATTATTTTAGTGGTAGCATCCAAATAGGCGTGTCAGACAGTCCGTTTCACTACTGGCAGGAAAAAAGGCAATTTAAAGGCATGTGCACAAACACACCGTCCAGTGTGTACTTATAAAGAGTTGTCAGCACAGCCGGGAACCTTGTCAGCGATTGGCGTAGGAGGTTACTTCCCCAAAATGTGGAAAAGATGATCATCAAAATGAATTACAAACTCCATGAGGAATACTTTTTCCCGCAATTACGTCAAAAAACTACAAAGGCGCCTGTAATGGTAGATTGCAGCAGGGTATAAATTAATATTGTGTTAAGAAGAGGATGTACACACTAATGGTGATGATGATGATGGTGACATCTTGCTTATCATTTCAGCAACAAGTGGCATTCCCTGTCACTGAAGTGATTGGATTGTTAAACTATTCATGTTCTGTTTCACATATACAACATACGGGTGGGTGGGAGGATCCAAGGACAATTCCATCTTGCACCGCTTTTCTTTCAATTATGAGCTGTTTGTTGGTTAATTTTGGAAAAAGCTGCAGCTATTTATTTTCTTGGCTTCGTAAGCTTTGTCAGGAACCCTTACCTATTAAAATTTTATCTTTTTTGGTTATTAAAAATGTGTTGCAAATTAGTAATAGTCGGATTAGTACAATAACCAATAAAAATAAAATTACCTATGCAATAAAGACCATCTCCAATGTCTGCAGTGATTAATTTAATTTTTTAGAATCAAAGTAAGTCAGTTAATTTACTAATCATTCCTTCCTTACGCTACATACTCTACCTCCCTTGGGACCCCAATCTAGTTAATTAAGTAATACAAAAATTATTTGTGTATATATTTGTCAAAAACATATATAATTGCAACATGGAACATACTGTGTGTAAGCTGGCTGAGGTAACCTGAGGCACTCCACCCATTGTTAACAAACAATTTAGAGCAGGCCCTGCAAACTGTATGGATCCTGAGAGTTATTGTTGAGCTGGAGAGCCTCAGGATGCTTTCCTCTGATGTAGATCAGCAAATTATGGTCCCATTATCCCCAACAACCACCTGAGTACAAAATAAACATCTGTTTAAACAAGGTCACCACTTTTCTAGTAGATGTACAAAAAATATATAGCATAGCTGTCACTCATTCACACTGGGTATAGCCATTTATGGTCTGCTCCCTATGCTTATTAATATTGATGAGGGTGTGGCACAAAAAGTCTGCACACAGTGTTAGTGATAGGTGCTTTGTAGATGTCACTCAGATGTACAGCTTTTAGATGGTTGGTTGAACTTGGTTCACCCAGGATTGGACACAAGTGCGCTTCAGTGAACCTGCTCTCATATGCGCCCCAAACATCACTGTGCAATGGTACAAATACTGCACAATATCTTCTGCCAAACTCTCCATGCTCAAATAGCAAACTGTCTCCAGATCAAAGATGTCTTTCAGGAACTGAACAACTTGATCCTACATTGAGGTTAAAAATAATTGTAACAGACGATTAGCCAACCTTCTCCAGGTCAAAGATGTCTCAGGAATAGAACAACTTGATCCTACATTGAGGTTGAAAATAATTTGAATAGATGATCAGTGAACCTTCTCCAGGTCAAAGAGGTCTTTCAGGAACTGAACATCTTGATCCTACATTGAGGTTGAAAATCATTTTAACAGATGATTAGCGAATCTTCTCCAGGTCACAGATGTCTTTCAGGAACTGAACAACTTGAATATTACATTAAAATTGAAAGTAATTTTAATAGATGATTACAGCATTGAAAAATATATTGTTAGCTGCCACGTGTTTGCTGCCCACTGCTGTTGCTTAGCTTAGTCAGCCAGCTATTTCGGTGCAACCTTTTGGCTTAAACTGTCTGGAATGAATATTTGGAGCTGTGAAATGGTAAGACTAGAGAGGAACTGACTGGAAATAAATGTTATTGAAGTTAATAATACTGTAGGAACAAAAACAGGCCCAAATTCTGTAATTTTAGTTTTTAGGATTTAAAAAGAAATACAGATCCAAAACTAAAACCCGTAAGGGCAGTTTTGGTAAAACCAAATACAGAGCCAAAACACGAGTGAGATATGGATCCAAAACAATGGGGTCAGTGCACATCTCTAGTAAAAAGAAGAATAAATCTATTTTAAGACAGGATATATCAGGTTCTGTAACTAAACACAGTATTAAATTACAATTCCCCACTCAATCAACAATATCTGCTAATGATGTTGATGGAATGTTCTCTCTTGGTTTTTGTAGAGGTTTCACGAGAAATACTAATATCTGTTAACAAATGTATTAAACAAATCATCTATGTTAGACAGGCCAAAGTGTAAAAGTCATACAGTTTTATGAATTACAACCTTTTATACATGTCTTTAATACACTGTATGTCTATGACATTTATAGTAAATGTTAATAAATGTTTGAACACTAGTATAAATAAAAACATGAGTTCAGAACTAAAAGCTTTGAACACTGAGATCAGGCATGGAAATATAAGCTATGAGAGTTCCAGTACTAGAAGTTAGTTATCATCTGCAAAGTCCACAAATAAAACATAAAGTACTCTGGTCTGGAATAAGTGTCCTGTGACGGTTCCAAAGCCTCACAAATATAGGATAAACCACATTAAACATTCTAAAATGGAAATGTCTACAGAACATATATGACCTCAAGTCTTAAATTCCCTAAATGTGTTCTTGATCTGAATTTTATAATTTGTTTAATTTACTTGCTTTGATTGGAGGAATTGCTAAGGAATAGTTCAAGAGGGGTGTCATTGTCATTAATTCCATTCTGTTATTCTAAGCAGGGGGAAGGTCATATTTGAGTGGATTTTCAATGAATGATTGATTCTACAGGTTTGGTATTCTACTGGGGTGTGTCTGCAGCTTGTAAAGAAACCCAATATTTTTCAAAAGACCTCACTTGAGCTAACAATGTGTTTGATAGAAGCGCAGTAAACTTAAAACAGAAATGTTTAAAGAGATTTCCATTGGTCTATTTAGTAGCATTTGGCATTTGCTCTTACACAAAGATATATTTGTGTGCAGATGATCTATTTTGCACACATAGTTGAACATTGGTTTTCAAAATAATAAATATGTTTATAAGTAATTTTAAGTTAACTTAAGTGGGGCAATTTTGAACTTGACTGCAAATGTTTTAAATTAACAGCTCTCACAAACCTATTATATTCATATTAATTGATATCTATGATATTGTCATGATTGGCATGCATACATTTCACTGAGCACCAAACTTTGGTTTTATATAAATAGGGAATAATAATATACAGGTAGTTAGAATTTTTCCCATGACTTGATATTTCAAACTGTTAAATTATATACAGCAGTATTTAAATATATGTTATCAAAAGTTATCTTTCTCTTAAGAGTTGTATGACTTTACGGATGTGTCCTCATACATCTAGCCTCAATAGCCATGCAGCGTGAGATGATTGGCATGAGTGTGCCGCCAGGTCCCATGCAGCTCTGCTAACATCGGCCCAAGGCAATGCAGTTAGAAAGCACAAGGAGACTGTGCTGATTAATTTTGTTATTTTTTGTATCTGTGCATGTCACGGCATAACATTTCCTCCCACAGCCTCCTGCAGATACCGGCAGCCACTGGCTCCCCCATTAATTGCATTCGTATGCGTACTCCCCGCTAATGTACATTATGCAATGGCATGCAGCCCAATACAGGGACACATCTGTATGACATTTGTATATTGTGTGTGACTGAGTCTGATTATGGAGCAGAACAGAACTTGTACTGGAAAAAAGCTGCAGCTGCTACATTGTAGCACTTTTTGTACAGATTCAGATACTCATTTGCACACAGATACTGTATGCAAAAGTCGCATATCAAATTGATCAGTGCAGTTTCCTAGGGCCGGATGTAATGATACCTGAGTTCGGTGTTCATGCGGGATGCCGGACGAATTCCGATGTTTTTTTTAAAGGGGCAACCACTTACAAGGCAAAACCATGCCTATGCAAGTTATTGCCCCTTTAAAAAAACATCCAAGTTCGTCTAGCTTCCCCCATGGATGCCAAACTTGGGTGTCATTACATCCGACCGCCTAAGTGTCCTAGTTACATTGCGTTGTAACGAAGATGCATTTTCGCTAAAAAGAAAAGAAAAAGATGCCAGATGCTAGAAGATTCTCACGTGATCTGGTGTGCCAAGAGGGGCTGTTTAGCGAGATTGCAAGAAGGATGTGTGAGGATACATCTGTAACTAAAATATATTTTAGATATAATTTGATTATAATATACCATATGCATATGCCAAATGGTCAGTAGGAAAATCATACCCAAATACATTTTTATTTAAATAGATATATAATTTATCTTGGCCAGGGCCGGTGCTAGGGTGTTCGGCGCCCCCCTGCAAACTATAAATTTGCGCCCTCCCATATTCCTTTGGTGCGCACCGGGAAAAGGGGTGTGGTCTCACAAGTAAGGGGCATAGCCACACAATAGTACCCCCATTCAAAATTACGCCACAATGTAGCACAATCTTATTCATCTTATACGTAATGCCCCACAAGTAGTAGTAGCGTCCTTATATGTAATGCCCCCCCAGTAGTAGTAGCATCCCTATGCATAATGCCCCCCCAGTAGTAGTAGCATCCTTATACATAGTGCACCCCCAGTAGTAGTAGCGTCCTTATACGTAAGGCCCCCCAAGTAGTAGTATTATTGTTATATGTAATGCCCCCCAAGTAATAGTAGCATCCTATACATAATGCCCCCCCCAAGTAGTAGTATCATCCTTATACGTAATGACCCCCCTAGTAGTAGCATTGTTACACGTAATGGCCCCCCCATTAGTAGCGTTGTTACACGTAATGGCCCCCCCCATTAGTAGCGTTGTTACACGTAATGGCCCCCCCATTAGTAGCGACGTTACACGTAATGGCCCCCCCATTAGGAGCGACGTTACACGTAATGCCCCCCCTGTAGTAGTAGCGTCCTTAAAGCACACATAAACGCACACAGACATACCACAAACACACACATACACAATACACACACACTTCCCTCTCACCCTTCACTTACCTAAGCCAGTCTCCCTCTGAGTCTGTACACTATAGCAGCCTGGTCCGTGTAGACCCGCCCCCTTCGGGACCGTTTAGCCCCGCCCCCTTCTGTCCCATGTAGCTCCGCCCCCTTTTGTCCCATACACAGCGCTGTCCCGTCACACAGGTGAGGGGTGGGGAGCGGAGGGAGGAGGATTCTAATGCTACAAGCGCCGCTGCCAGTGCCTGTCATACAGGCACAGCAGCAGCAGCAGCAGCACGGGGGACAAGACGGCGCAGCAGGGAAGGAATGCAGAGCAGGGGCAGCGCCTCTCCGTCCCAGCGCCTCCCTGCACTGCATCCCTTCGCTGAGCGGGTAGCACTGGGCCTGATCTTGGCACACAAGCCACCGTCACTGGAGGATAAGTTTTAAAGATTTAAATATAATTAAGGCTTTCTCATTTATCATCATCAACCATAAGTACCAGTTAATATATGACTAGGGTAGATTATAGTCATCAAGGAAATGGAAAACTGTGTAAGTACAGTATTGGTGGAACAAAAAAGGCCTGAGAGTCGACCCAGGACCTGATCAATCACAAGGCAGATTGGGTCCTGCTTATCTCTTTCCACTGACATGTTTCTAGATTAGTAATGTGCACCGACCCGTATTGTTGTTTTGGGTTTGGATCTGTATTAGCTTTAAGTTTTGATTTTGGTTTTGCCAATATCACCCTTATGTGCTTTGGTTTTGTATCTATATTTGATTTTTTTTTTAAATAATAACTGCTAAAATTTGGGCTTTTTTTTCCCCCACAGCATTATTAATCTCAATAACATTAATTTCCAGTCAGTTCCACTAAAGTTTGATTACCGCACAGCTCACAATATTGTTTTCATCCAGTTCAGGCCAAAATGTTGCACCAAACTAGCTTACTTAGTAAGTTAAGCAACAGTAAGGTGAGGCTAAGCGACAAAGATACAATAAAAGCAGAATCAAAAAAATATTGTTTGATTGATTGATTGCACTAAACTTTCCCATTATTAGAGATATTTTTTTCTTTACCACTGTAAAACATTGTTTTGTTTTTTTCAGATGCCCTGACTTAAACCCTGTATACCCTTGGGCATCGGCTTTAGTAGAAGACATTGAAGGACTAGTATCATAGTATCATAATGACTGGTGGCACCAGCTGCAGTGCTAGTATTTGGTTGCTGCTCCTGTTCTTTTTTCAGTTGATCATTATCCACATCGATGAACACGCAGAAGTAGTACAAAGAATATAATAATAAATATCTTTTTTTTTACTTTTTTGTGTGCAAATGACAGCTCACATTGCGGGGTATCACAGCGCTCATATGTATGTGAACAAATGCAGTGGGGTAGAATACACAGAAGAAGTAGTGCAAATAATAGAACAATATGGACGGGATGTAATGGGAGCTGAATTTTCATCCGGGAAAAAGTAGGACAGACTGGGACATTATAATGTGCAATGTTTTCCCAAAACCCGGCCAATGTAATTTTGTGCATCTTTTACACTCCCGATGCAAATCAGATCCGACTTCTCACAGAATTTTTAGACCAGGAAACATCAGATTTTTTTAGACCAACCGAAAAGCGTCTGTTATTTTAACAGTTGCACAGTGATAGAAAGTCACTCATTGTTACCCAAAAGTCCCATGATTGAAGCAACACACAAAGCCTATATAAACCCCAGTCCTCAGGACACACAAGCAGCTCCTGCTGATTATAATGATATTCAGCATGCTTATATTCTGTGTGTAATTGCGGCTGTATCGGCATACCAAATTATTTTACAGTGTTTGGCAGGAAAACACTGAAGCATAACCTTTCATATGCAGATACAGACACAATTACACACAGAATATAGGCATGCCACATATAATATTAAACAGCAGAAGCTGGCTGTGCTTCTTTTTCTGATTATTTTGCCTCTAAGATGCATTTTCTGAGGCAAAATGTGCAAAAATGACATGTACAGTACATATTTTGGGAGATCAAAACAATTTTTTAAGGTTACAAATAGTTTTAAAAATGTTTATTTGTTGTATATATGCTGTAATTTTGTACTTGTAATTGTTATTCAACACTGCCAAATACATCTCTCTCATAAAAAACCAGGTCTGTTTATGTCCGACTTTGTAGAGCTGTTTTGTGTGATATTCAATTAGCATACCGGCAGTCGGAACAGCAATGCCAGAATCCTGAAACTAGTCAGAAGACCAACGCCAGGATCCCGACATTGATCACAATGCAGGCACTGGAATCCCGGTCATACTGTAAGTATGCTGGTTAGAGTAAGGCTGCAGGGGGGTGGGTTAGATTTAGGCACTAGAGGGAGGCTTAGGGTTATGCTGCGGGGAGGGGGTATATTAGGCTGCAGGGAGGGAGAGTTAGGCACTATAAAAGGGGAGGGTTAGGGTTAGTTGTTAAGGGGGATGGTTAGGGCTAGGCTGGGGGGAGGGAGGGTTAGCGTTAGGCTGCGAGGCGGAGGGTTAGGCTGTAGGTAGGGGGGTAGAGGGGGAAGGTTAGACTGCTTACCTAGCAGGTGTCGGGATTCTGCGTGACGGGATGCGGGTCTTGGTCTTCTGACCACTGGCATCCCAAGAGTTAGGACCCAGATATCATCTCCGCAGTGCTTATTTGTATGCGAACAAACACACAAGAGCACAATACACAGAAGAAGCAGCAGTGCAAATAATAGAACAATATATATATATTTTTTATTTCTTTTTCTCAAATGCTAGCTCGCATTGCGGGGTATCACAGAGCTTATATGTATGTGAACAAACACAGTGGGGTAGAATACACACAACAATTTCTACACAAAAATATAAAACAATTTATAACTTTAACTTTTTTCCCAAATGACACTGCAGAGTCACATCACTTATATTCGGAGTGAATGGACACAGCACAGCAGCCACTGACTGGAATATATGGACACAGCACAATGGAGACAGCACAGCACAGCTGCCACTGACTGGAGTGTATGGACAGTGGACACAGCACAATGGAGACAGCACAGTCCAGCAGTCACTGACTGGAGTGTACAGACAGCGGACACAGCTCAATATAAAAAGCACAGCCCAGCTGCCACTGACTGGAGTGTATGGACAGTGGACACAGCACAATGGAGACAGCACAGCCCGGCTGCCACTGACAGGAGTGTATGGACAGTGGACACAGCACAATGGAGACAGCACAGTCCAGCAGTCACTGACGGGAGTGTATGGACAGAGGACACAGCACAATATAGACAGCACAGACCAGCTGCCACTCACTGGAGTGTATGGACAGTGGACACAGCACAATGGAGACAGCACAGCCCAGCTGCCACTGACAGGAGTGTATGGACAGTGGACACAGCACAATGGAATGCTCTCTGGATGCAGGCAGGCCAGTGAGGATATGGGGTGTGAGGTTTGTGGTGCCTTAAACTATCTAGCAAAGACACCATCCAGGGACGTAATTAGACCTTTGTGGGCAAAACAGCTCTGGGGGCGGAGCCTGACAGCGGACAGGGTGGACATAGAGGTTACAGAGACATCCCCCCTCAACACAGTGACAGCTTGCTCAGAAAGTCACAGTTTCCCCTCCCATTGGACCCAGTAACAGCTGGTGACAGCTTGTACAGCCACAACCACCACTCTACCTGGACCCGAAGACAGATTGCACTGACAGCCACAATCAACCAGTCCCCCCCCCCCCCCATGACCGGATCCAGTGACAGCATGCACAGACAGCCACAAACCGCCCCCTGAAACTGGACCTGTGACAGCTTGCACAGAGTGCACAGGGAGTACGAGGCATGGGGACAGAGAGAGAGAGGCATGGGGGGGGGGGAGAGGTGTATTGGGAGAGAGAGAGAGGCAAGGGGGGGAGAAAGAAGCATGGAGAGTGAGGGGGCATATATAGAGAGAGAGGCCATAGGGAGATAGAGGGAGAGGCATGTGTGAGAGAGGAGCATGAGGAGAGACAGCAAGAGAGGCATGTGGGGAGAGAGAAGCACGGAGGAGAAAGAGAGAGACATAGGGGTATATGCAATTGCGGTCGAATTGCCGAAAATGTCGAAAAACGGGGCATTTTCGACACAATTTTTTTTTCGGCAATACAGTACTTTTCGACAAAAAAACGGACTTTTCAGATTCGACTTTTTGAAATTCGATAGTTCACAAATTCGACATGTCTGCATCAAGGGGTCCCCCTCTCCAGCCACCCAAGGGCCAGGGGTGAAGCCCGAGGCTGTCCACCCCATCCAAGGGCTGCAGATGGGGGGCTGATAGCCTTCTGTAAAATCAAAGAACATTGTTTTTTTTTTTTTGCAGAAGAACTACAAGTCCCAGCAAGCCTCCCCCGCAAGCTGGTACTTGGAGAACCACAAGTACCAGCATGTGACATTTCCATTTAGGATTATGTACTGTAGGTAACATGCATTGTTTTATTGTATACTATACTTTGCTAAAAGCAAAGTTAAATGTGTCCTCCAATATTACAACCCTGCGTCACAAATAGCAAGAGACATATGCCATTGGGACATCATGTGTCACTGCTGAGCCAGATTAAGATGCCTTGGGGCCTAAAGGTGCATACACATGGTGTGATGTTTGCTTACGATTTTGACTACATAGTGAAAATCGTAAGAAAAGTTAGCTCATATGGCACCTTGGGGGTCATTCCGAGTTGATCGTAGCTGTGCTAAATTTAGCACAGCTACGATCATCTTTCCATGACATGCGCGGGGACGCCCAGCACAGGGCTAGTCCGCCCCACATGTCTGTCGCCCCCCCCCCCCCCGCACAAATACAAAAGCAACGCACAGCGGCGATGCTTTTGTACCTGTGGAGTAGCACCCGGCCAGCGCAGCTCCTGCGGCTGGCCGGGAGTTGACCGTCGCTCAGCCTCCGCGCCCCCCCCCCCCCCCCCAACGGTCCGGCCATACCTGCGTTGGCCGGACCGTGCCCCCTAAACGGCGGCTTAACGCCGTTTTGACTATATTGTGTACAATCTAGAGCAGTTGCTATAAGGCTCCTCCTCTTTGGGGGCCCGCTGGCCCAGCAAGCCTCCCCCTGCACCATGCTTTTGTTTTTGTATCTCTAGTTAACATTCTGCCGCTCATGGGTTCTGGGCCTGGCAGTTCCAAGTAGTATGGGTGTATGAGGGGCAAAACTAATTTAAAAAGTAAACAAAATAACAAAAACACTTATATCTCACTCAATTGTAAATGGACCATTTACAATTCAGTGAGATACAAGTGTTTTTTTTTTTAACTTTTTTAATTATTTTTATCAAAGAGATGTGACACCTTTCTCTTTTATTGAATGTACAATAAATAGTTTTCTTAATTCTTTTATTTAACTGTTTAATCATCCCCTTATTGGAATTACAGCCGGCACCAGTAGAACTTTAGATTTAATAGAACGCGGGAAATGGGGGATAACATGGCAACACGGAATGGACTATTGGGAGTGAACTTTTAGGTTATGGGAAATAGGCGTTTAGAAGTTAGTAGGTCCATGTCTGGCAATAGGAATAGTTAAGGCATAAGTGGGTGGGGTATAAATACCCTCTACTTGGGGACAGTGAATATGCACCATGAGAAAGATAACCATATGTTATCGAAACGCGTCGGTAAAAGTGACTTGGAGACACGTGGAGGACTCGCTGGACGTTTGAAGATTGCTCCTGGGGACGCCTAGTTGTCACATTTTCATGCGCATTTGTCTACTACCATCTGTAGACCATACTGCTCGGTGAGAGTCCACCTGTTCTCATGTTTTGTTTGCTATTTTTTAGTGATGAGCGAGGTTCGGTTTCGGTTTTACTCGGTTTTACTCGGTTCTCAAAACGGCATCTTATTGGCTATCCAAAACACGTGACATCCGTGAGCCAATAAGATGCCGTTTTGAGAACCGAGTAAAACCGAGTAAAACCGAGTAAAACCGAATCCGCTCATCACTACTATTTTTATAAATAAATTTATCTTTGTGGTATCACACTATCAAGTTCTCTTTATCCGTATGTTCTGCACATGAACTAAGGGAAAAGGGACTTATTCTCAAAAGGAATACACAAGGACTGAGGAAATTACCAAATTGACAAACTACTCCTTTTAAGGCGCTATTGTCTACTTTGAGATGAGCGGATTCGGTTTTACTCGGTTTTACTCGGTTCTCAAAACCGAATCTTATTGGCTCACGGATGTCACGTGTTTTGGATAGCCAATAAGATTCGGTTTTGAGAACCGAGTAAAACCGAGTAAAACCGAATCCGCTCATCTCTACGTGTAGACCACAACGTCGGGTACGAGGCAAATTTATAAGCTAATTCATCCTGTGCTTTCCAATATACAGTGTTACACTATGGTTGTGTTTTTATGTTTTTTATAACGCTTTAAGGGGTATATGCAATTGCGGTCGAATTGCCAAAAATGTCGAAAAACGGGGCATTTTCGACACAAAAAAAAATTCGGCAATACAGTACTTTTCGACAAAATAAACGGACTTTTCAGATTCGACTTTTTGAAATTCGACAGTTCACAAATTCGAAATGTCTGCAATGGTAAAAATGCGGCTTTTTGACAAAAGTATATTCAATTGAAGAATGTCGATTCGACAACAGTGCTTTTCGACAGTAATTTCATCAATTTCATTCCGCCTCACTTTGCTGGCGGAATCTAATAAAAAAATGTAAAAACATTTTTTTTGTGTTTTTTTTATTGCTAATATCATATCTATTTATATTAGAAGGGATTAGGTACTTGATTTGTCTATTAGGATTTACAACTATTATTTATATATTTTTTAATATAATTTTTTTTTTAACTGACTAAAATTGAGAGAGCATGGTTTTCAGTGAGAAGGGGTGGGAATGCGTTAAAATCACGAAAAAAATGTGTGGGGTCCCCCCTCCCAAGCATAACCAGCCTCGGGCTCTTTGAGCCGGTCCTGGTTGTAAAAATATGTGGGAGAAATGGACAGGGGATCCCCCGTATTTTTAGAATTAGCACCGGGCTCTGCGTCCGCTCCTGGTGCAAAAAATATTGGGGACAAAAAGCGTAGGGGGTCCCCCGTATTTTTTGAACCAGCACCTGGCTCCACTAGCTGGGGAGATAATGCCACAGCCGGGGGACACTTTTATACTGGTCCCTGCGGCCGTGGCATTAAATACCCAACTAGTCACCCCTGGCCGGGGTACCCTGGAGGAGTGGGGACCCCTTAAATCAAGCCCCCCCCTCCAGCCACCCAAGGGCCAGGGGTGAAGCCCGAGGCTGTCCCCCCCATCCAAGGGCTGCAGATGGGGGGCTGATAGCCTTGTGTAAAATCAAAGAATATTGTTTTTTGCAGAAGAACTACAAGTCCCAGCAAGCCTCCCCCGCAAGCTGGTACTTGGAGAACCACAAGTACCAGCATGTGACATTTCCATTTAGGATTATGTACTGTAGGTAACATGCATTGTTTTATTGTATACTATACTTTGCTAAAAGCAAAGTTAAATGTGTCCTCCAATATTACAACCCTGCGTCACAAATAGCAAGAGACACATGCCATTGGGACATCATGTGTCCACTGCTGAGCCAGATTAAGATGCCTTGGGGCCTAAAGGTGCATACACATGGTGTGATGTTTGCTTACGATTTTGACTACATAGTGAAAATCGTAAGAAAAGTTAGCTCATATGGCACCTTGGGGGTCATTCCGAGTTGATCGTAGCTACGATCATCTTTCCATGACATGCGCGGGGACGCCCAGCACAGGGCTAGTCCGCCCCACATGTCTGTCGCCCCCCCCCCCCCCCGCACAAATACAAAAGCAACGCACACCGGGAGTTGACCGTCGGGGGGGGGGGGGGGGAAATGGGCCCACTGGTACCTGTAGTTCTTCTGCAAAAAAAATACCCAAATAAAAACAGGACACGCACACCTTGAAAGTAAAACTTTATTACATACATGCCGACACACACACATACTTACCTATGTTGACACGCCAACTCTGGCCACGTCTCCGTCTGTCGATGTCTCCAAGTAGAATCCGGGGTACCCTAGGGGCTGTGCAATACGCTGTCTGCCAGCTCAGATGCGCATAGGCAATCAGGAGAGTGCCACTATGTGGCGCTCCCTAATTGCCTGAAGGGACCCTCTGTGACAGGAGTCACGGGGGTCTCAGCATTCGGGGAAAGGTGTCCCATGTGTAAACATGGGACCCCTTTCAGTCCGTGGTCCGGGTATGCGGTTTGTTTTTTTGCCAAGTACGTGGATTACAAAAAAAAGAACAGGACACACTGGATTTAGGTGAGTATAATTTTATTTTCAGGTACCCCGGATTCTACTTGGAGACGTCGACAGACGGAGACGTGGCCAGAGTCGGCGTGTCAACATAGATAAGTATGTGTGTGTCGGCATATATGTAATAAAGTTTTACTTTCAAGGTGTGCACAGCTACGATCAACTCGGAATGACCCCCAAGGTGCCATATGAGCTAACTTTTCTTACGATTTTCACTATGTAGTCAAAATCGTAAGCAAACATCACACCATGTGTATGCACCTTTAGGCCCCAAGGCATCTTAATCTGGCTCAGCAGTGACAGATGATCTCACAATGGCATATGTCTCTTGCTATTTGTGACGCAGGGTTGTAACAGTGGAGGACACATTTAACTTTGCTTTTAGCAAAGTATAGTATACAATAAAACAATGCATGTTACCTACAGTACATAATCCTAAATGGAAATGTCACATTTGCAGAATTGTTACTCTAATTTCTTTCTGAATATCTTTAGAACTGAACCACATAACATACTTTGCTATTAATATTATTCCTATATTTTTCCAATTATATGAAAAGCTTTCTTGTTATATTACATGTTGTTTATCCTCAAAAAATATATTGTCTCAAAGTTCAAAGAACATCACAAAATGTGACCTTTTGTTATGCGGCTGCTCATCAAAATCACATTCAGTGCCAGAGTGGAAATGAAAGAGAAAAATGGAAGAAAGGTAAATATGTACGTAAACAGATTGATTTCATAGGTGGCTCTTTAGATCAAATGTCTTTTATTGACTGGAGAGCAATACGCTTTAAAACCTAAAACTCTTAGCTGTAGAATGAGAATGACATATGGATGACATCTGTGAATGAAAACCTGCATTTGTGCTTTTATGGCTCTTTTGTCTACCTTTTTCAACATCTGTCAACTCATAATTGGCCGTCACAGTGCTAGTAGTCTAGATGACAACAGGTGTCCTAGACAAGGCTGAGTGTCACAACACCACACAAAGGTCTTTACAGTGTTCTATATTACACTTCTGGCATGTATTTCTGTGTCAGTTGCACAGAGCCATCTTCATGAAATCTCTAGTTCAGTAAATGATTGAAGCACCTACAATCTTTAACATTTTGACATAATAAGTGACAGGTGTATTGTTTAATGCTGTGCATAGAGCACAATAATTAGTTTGAGCCGTATGTGTGGCCAAAAAGTGTCTTTTATATACAGTATATATATATTTGCAGTCCCCAGACAAATTCTCCCCCATACTTATGATTTTGGGGTGCAAATTATGGGGACACCACACACCCAGTAACACAACCCTAATATACGCTGTGTCACTCTTAATAATAACACACTATGCAAATTATTTAATTCAGCTAAGTTTAATTCAAAAACTTTAATTCAAAAAGTGATAACACACAGAAACACACACACATATATTTTATTTTTTTACTACACTGGTCCAATTTATATCTATTCTCACCTGCTGCTCATTAGCAGCAGTACTTCAGCTGTCAGACAAGCAACACGTCCCACGCTTCTCTCTTAAGGGATGACTACTTTTCTGACCGGGGACGGACTGGGGCCATGAAGTAGACCTGTGAATCACCTGTGTGTGTGCGCACGACATGGGGGACATGGCCATAGCCCACTGGGGAGTCCCTTTAGTCATGGGGGCCTGGGCTTGCTGCCCTGTCTAACAGCCACGGGTGTAGGAGGGCAGGCGGCTGAGCAGAGAGCCGGAAGACTGCCTTGTGTGGTCAGACCATTCCATCTGGCCATTTGGTATTTGCCAAAAGTGCTACATTCTAATTAAGCCCTGTTCCTGACTATCAGTAGATTAATGCATCATGATATGGCCCCTAGCTTACAACCACAGTCATTTGAACACAGGTGCACAGCAACCACTCACTGCTAACAAATAACAGGTATCCCTTGC
Source organism: Pseudophryne corroboree (assembly GCF_028390025.1). Lineage (NCBI taxonomy): Eukaryota > Metazoa > Chordata > Amphibia > Anura > Myobatrachidae > Pseudophryne > Pseudophryne corroboree. Next base: position 532,401,135 of record NC_086448.1, read on the forward strand.
CAGTATAGTACCATCCAATGCCTGAAGTTATAAATATCTTCTTTGTATTGTTCTTATAATTTTGATTGTCAAAACTTGCTGTATTTTTGGAGCTCCTCTGTAATTACAGGCAAGGATGAGAGGTCAGACAAGCTGAGCGTTCCCCTTATGGTCAGGGGGCAGGAATGGGGCCACACCACAGCAAGTAGCACTGCAGTTAAAAAGGACCAAGGGAGGCAGCAGTCAAAGCTGCCTCTTTGAAGGGGCCGGCATGTCAGCTAGAGAGCTGTAGAGAGACTCATCCTCTGGTCCTTGTAGTTCTTCTCAATGACACTGGCTGCTGGAGTCTGAGAGCTGGGCACAATACCAGTCTTCTCCCATTGAACCGGCTGACCCTTCCACCTACCTTCCTGGTAGGCACATAAGTATGACAACCAATAATGTTAATTCTTCATAACTGTCAATGATACAGTGTGTTGTCTCCACTATTTCTCAGGGACACAAAAGTGTCCCATTACTCCCAAGCATAATATTCCTTGTGCACAGGATAAGGCAACCTCTGTCTCTCCTGATCCAATCTCGAAATTGGAGGAGCCTGCTCCACAGGAGACATCTCTTTGTGGATCTTGGTATTATAGCTATTGTGCCAAAAAACATCCATTCCAAATTGAGGTCAGTTGTCTCTGAATTCAAGTCAGTCTGCCAACACCAAACTATTATGGATCAAGAACTCACAGACTTGAAGTCTAAATTTAAGCCCTATAAGAACCATCTTGAAGATGTTGAAAATCACAACCACTGCGACAACAGCTGCATTAGCAATATTCCTGATACCGTAACAGCAGCAGCTCTCCCATCATACCTTAGGGGTCTTTTCCTTTAATTTGTCCTTAACCTCTCTGCAGACCTGTATCACCTTCATCGGGCACACAGGACACTTCGTCTACAACGTTCTGCTGACCAACCTCCTAGGGATGTCAACCTCCGGTTCCATTACTTCAAGGCTAAAGACAAAATGATGTCTTCAACTAGAAATGTTCCTGTTGTCCTGTAACGCTGGCTCCCATCTGCAAACATTTAAAGATCTGGCTCTGATTACGCTAAAAACTAGGCGTGATTTTGTTAACTTCATAGAAGCTCTCCAGAACCACTCAATTCATTATAAATTTGGCTTTTCTCTTCAACTGATTGCTACTAAAGATGGTACAGATGTAGCCACCTTTATCTTGACTGGCTGAGGCGTTTGTCCCGATCGAGCATACGCAGCGTAGGGAGGCGCGCCTAGTCACAGAGAGGCGTACCTAATCGCACGGAGGCAGACAGAGCGTTTGGCGTTACCTTTAGGTGTAATACCTGCGATCAGCCACCAGATGTCGCTTTTTACAATCACCACTGAGCATGCGTGTGGTCTCCAGTAAAATACAATACTGAAATATATAATAAGGACTACTTTACTAAGGCGTCTCATTACGCTGCATACAGTAAATACTCATTACGCTGCATTATTTAATACAGTATATACGATACAGACACAGATAGTACAGCATACAGTATATGATCCATCTACAGTACTTTATGAATATGTGAGCGTCCAAGTCCCGCAGACAAAACAACATAAAACCAGTAGTGTACACTGTCGCAAATTGACGTGTTAGAAGTTCACTATTGCCTCTTGAGATTAGGAATTTTGTACAGTATGTTAGCGTCCTAATCCCGTAGTCATTACAGCATAATCAAAACCAATGGATTTATTCATCTGTCTGCGGCGAAGTGGTGAAGTGTACCTCTTCCTATACTCAGAGTCCTGAGTTCGATTCCTAAAGTACAAATGCATGTTAGTTTTTTCCAGACACTTTATTATTTTTTTTATTCACATAAACCAGGGCAAAGCTGCATGAGCGGTTCTACTGTTAAGGTTCTATGCACCGTACAGTACACATACAATTCTGTAGCTGGGCAGACTCAATAGAAATAGCTACCACCTATGACTCCTTGCCCCACAGAGGCCCTAGGCTATGGAGCAAGTAACAGTCCAGATTTTACAGGCTATGGGGCAATGCTGAAGGAGCGTCACAATCCTCTAGCTAAAATACACAGGGGCGATAGGAATAAGCGAGGTCTATGCACATTATGGTACACCGGACTCGATCGCATAGCACACTGGCAAAATGGGCGCCGCCCCTGAACCCTTGTGCATGGGGCAATGCTGAAGGAGCGTCACAATCCCCTAGCTAAAATACACAGGGGCGATAGGGATAAGCTAGGTCTGCACATTACGGTACACCGGACTCAATCGCATAGCACACTGGCAAAATGACCATTACCCCTGAACCCCCACCTCGTGGCAGGCAGCGATGGCTATGGGGCAATGCTGAAGGAGCGTCACAATCCCCTAGCCAAAATACACAGGGGCGATAGAGATAAGCGAGGTCTATGCACATTACGTTGCACCGGGCTCGATCGTATAGCAAACTGACAAAACACAAGTTTTACATAAAGCAGGGCAAAGCTGCAGGAGAGTTTCTACTGTCAAGGTTCTATGCACTTTACGGTACACATACAATTCTATAGCAGGGCAAACTCAATTGAAATGGCTACCGCCTGTTACTCCTAGCTCCATGGAGGCACTCGGCTATGGAGCAAGTAACAGCACAGATTTGAAACAAAGCTGAAGGAGCGTCAGAATCCCCTAGCTAAAATACACAGGGGTGATAGGGATAAGCGAGGTCAATGCACATAACGATACACCGCAAAGTACCTCATGGTTTTGATTATGCCTTTTCTTTGAACACGGTATTTTCCACTGCCTCGCCCTACCCCCATCCCACTTTCCCCTTCCCCCCTGGGAGCCTGCAAAGTACATGCAGTAGACAGGGAGGAAGTTCCGATCAGGTTACAAGACATGAGCAACAGTATACTACTGTGTGTAGGAAAATCCTCCACCTACTCTGATTTATGTGAAACCTGTGTGCACCCTTTCATTGAATGTATAACAAAGGAAAAAAAAATAAAGTGAATGTCACGGGAACATAGAAAAAAAGGTTGGCACTTTGGGACTCTCAGCGTGGGAGGTGGGAGCCTTCATCGCTAGGTTGGTATGGAAGGGGAGACAATTAGCTACCGGAGGGTATTAACCCCAAGTTTCTGTGACCCCCACAAGGCTCATGGCAAGCGTCGGAACCCATGGTGGGTCTGAATTAACGGGCCCATTATAGTCTATGGGAAAATGGGTCCACTTTGCATACTGATATCTCTGGTTCTGGGTGTCCCAGAGACTCAGGACTGGTACCATACAAAAGAGGAGACTCTTGGCTTTCAGGGCAGACCAACCACTAGTTTATGTGACACTGGAAAAGGAAACGGGAAGCAACCGTGTTTCGGGTCCCCTCCAGTTGTCCGCCTAGCTTGCACAGGATGCAGGGTTTCTGGCTAGATAGGAAATACTGTACAGAAATGCTAAGCATGGTAATTTGACATCCAGGAACATAGGGAGGAGTTTTTATCTCTCTCCATTATACTTAGAAAAATTACACTTGCCACTGTACGTTACAAGCTGTTCGTGCTAATTAGTACACTAGTAGAACATACTGTACATAGATACTAAGGACAGTGATTTGGCATCCACGAACTTAGGGAGGATCTTTAATCTCTCTCCATTGTAATCTTTCTAAGTATAATGAAGAGAGAGATAAAAGCTCCTCCCTAAGTTCCTGGGTGCCAAATTACAGTCTTTAGTATCTCTGTATTCTATGTTCTACTAGTGTACTAATTAGCATGAACAGCTTGTAACGTACAGTGGCAAGTTTAATATTTCTATGTATAATGGAGAGAGATAAAAGCTCCTCTGAAAGTTCCTAGATGCCAAATCACCGTCCTTAGTATCTCTGTACAGTATGTTCTACTAGTGTACTAATTAGCACAAACGGCTATTAACGGAAAGCCAAATCACCGAACTTAGTATCTCTGTACAGTATGTCCTATTAGGGTACTAATTAGCATGAACAGCTTGTAACGTACATGGCAGGTTTAATCTTTCTATGTATAATGGAGAGAGATAAAAGCTCCTCAGTAAGTTCCTGGATGCCAAATCACCGTACTTAGTATCTCTGTACAGTATGTTCTATTAGGGTACTAATTAGCTGTTCGTGCTAACTAGTACCCTAATAGAAAATACTATACAGAGATACTAAAGACGGTGATTTGGCAACCAGGAATTTACGGAGGAGAAAGATCAAACCTGCCACTGTATGTTACAAGCTGCTCGTGCTAATTAGTACACTAGAAGAACATGCTGTACAGAGATACTACGGACAGTGATTTGGCATCCACGAACTTAGGGAGGAGCTTTTATCTCTCTCCATTATACTTAGAAAGATTACAATGGAGAGAGATAAAAGCTCCTCCCTAAGTTCCTGGATGCCAAATCACTGTACTTAGTATCTATGTACAGTATGTTCTACTAGTGTACTAATTAGCACGAACAGCATGTAGCACACAGTGGCAATTTTAATCTTTCTATGTATAATATTGAGAGATAAAAGCTTCTCCCTAAGTTCCTGGTTGCCAAATCACCAAACTTAGTATCTCTGCATAGTATTTTCTATTAGGGTACTAATTAGCACAAACAGCTAATTAGTACCCTAATAGAACATACTGTACAGAGATACTAAGTACGGTGATTTGGCATCCAGGAACTTACTGAGGAGCTTTTATCTCTCTCCATTATACATAGAAAGATTAAACTTGCCGCTGTACGTTACAAGCTGTTCGTGCTAATTAGTACACTAGTAAAACATACTGTACAGAGATACTAAGGACGGTGATTTGGCATCCAGGAACTTACTGAGGAGCTTTTATCTCTCTCCATTATACATAGAAAGATTAAACTTGCCGCTGTACTTTACAAGCTGTTCTTGCTAATTAGTACCCTAATAGAACATACTGTACAGAGATACTAAGGACGGTGATTTGGCATCCAGTTAAAAGCTGTTCGTGCTAATTAGTACACTAGTAGAACATACTGTACAGAGATACTAAGGATGGTGATTTGGCATCTAGGAACTTCCAGAGGAGCTGTTATCTCTCTCCATTATACATAGAAAGATTAAACTTGCAACTGTACGTTACAAGCTGTTCGTGCTAATTAATACACTAGAAGAACATACTGGGGACTCAGACTCATACAGTACTTGCATTTCAAAAGCACAGTATTTTCCACCGCCTCCCGCTTGCCCATCGCCCTTCCCCCCTGGGATCCTGCACAGGTCATGCAGTAGACAGGGAGGGAGTTATTCACATAAACTAGGGCAAAGCTGCAGGAGCAGTTGTACGGTTTAGGGTCTATGCACCATATGGTATACATACAATTCTGTCGCAGGGCAGACTCAATTGAAATGGCTACCGCCTGTGACTCCTCGCCCAATGGAGGCCCTCGGCTATGGAGCAAGTAACAGCACAGATTTGGTAGGTCACGGGGCAATGCTGAAGGAGCGTCAGAATCCCCTAGCTAAAATACACAGGGGTGATAGGGATAAGTGAGGTCTTTGCGCATAACGATACACCGCAAAGTTCCCCATGGTTTTGATTATGCCTTTTCTTTGAACACAGTATTTTCCACTGCCTCACCCTACCCCCATCCCACTTTCCCCTTCCCCCTCTGGGAGCCTGCAAAGTACATGCAGTAGACAGTGAGGGAGTTCCGATCAGGTTACAAGACATGTGCAACAGTATACTACTGTATGTAGGAAAATCCACCGCCCACTCTGATTTATGTGAAACCTGTGTGCACCCGTCCATTGAATGTATAACAAAAAAAATAATAATAATAAAGTGAATGTTACAGGAACACATTAAAAAAAGGTTGGCACTTCCTTCCCATTGGTGTTGGTTTATGCCTTAGGGGACTCGGACGTTAATACTTGTATTTCAAAAGCACAGTGTTTTCCACCGCCTCTCCCTACCCCCACCGCCCTTCCCCCCTGGGAGCCTGCACAGGTCATGCAGTGGACAGGGAGGGAGTTCAGGTCAGGTACAATACACAAATGCTGACGATCTACAGTACTGTGTTGCTCAGTTAGTTGCGTCGGAATACACTAATTTATACTCATTACCGCTGTGTATTTGTATATAGCGGAATGAATCGCTGCTGCAGATTTACTTTGATTTATGTGAAACCTGTGTGCACCCTTTCATTGAATGTACAACAAAGAAAAAAAATAATAAAGTGAATGTCACGGGAACATAGAAAAAAAAAGGTTGGCACTTTGTGACTCTCAGCATGGGAGGTGGGAGCCTTCATCACTAGGTTGGTATGGAAGGGGAGACAATTAGCTACTGGAGGGTACCAACCCCAAGTTTCTGTGACCCCCACAAGGCTCATGGCAAGCGTCGGAACCTATGGTGGGTCTGAATTAACGGTCCCATTATAGTCTATAGGAAAATGGGTCCACTTTGCGTACTGATATCTCTAGTTCTGGGTGTACCAGAGAATCAGGACTTGTACCATACAAAAGAGGAGACTCTTGGCTTTCGGGGCTGACCAACCACTAGTTTATGTGACACTGGGAAGGGAAACGGGAAGCAACCGTGTTTCGGGTCCCCTCCAGTTGTCCGCCTAGCTTGCACAGGATACAGGGTTTCTTGCTAGATAGGAAATACTGTACAGAAATGCTAAGCATGGTAATTTGACATCCAGGAACATAGGGAGGAGTTTTTATCTCTCTCCATTATACTTAGAAAAATTACACTTGCCACTGTACGTTACAAGCTGTTCGTGCTAATTAGTACACTAGTAGAACATACTGTACAGAGATACTAAGTACAGTGATTTGGCATCCACGAACTTAGGGAGGAGCTTTAATCTCTCCATTGTAATCTATCTAAGTATAATGGAGAGAGATAAAAGCTCCTCCCTAAATTCCTGGATGCCAAATTACTGTCCTTAGTATCTCTGTACTCTATGTTCTACTAGTGTACTAATTAGCTGTTTGCGCTAATTAGTACCCTAATAGAAAATACTATGCAAAGATACTAAGGATGGTGATTTGGCAACCAGGAATTTAGGGAGGAGCTTTTATCTCTCTATATTATACATAGAAAGATTAAAATTGCCACTGTACGTCACAAGCTGTTCGTGCTAATTAGTACACTAGTAGAACATACTGTACAGAGATACTAAGTACAGTGATTTGGCATCCACGAATTTAGGGAGTAGCTTTAATCTCTCCATTGTAATCTATCTAAGTATAATGGAGAGAGATAAAAGCTCCTCCCTAAATTCCTGGATGCCAAATTACTGTCCTTAGTATCTCTGTACTCTATGTTCTACTAGTGTACTAATTAGCTGTTTGTGCTAATTAGTACCCTAATAGAAAATACTATGCAAAGATACTAAGGATGGTGATTTGGCAACCAGGAACTTAGGGAGGAGCTTTTATCTCTCTATATTATACATAGAAAGATTAAAATTGCCACTGTACGTTACAAGCTGTTCGTGCTAATTAGTACACTAGTAGAACATACTGTACAGAGATAATAAGTACAGTGATTTGGCATCCACAAATTTAGGGAGGAGCTTTAATCTCTCCATTGTAATCTATCTAAGTATAATGGAGAGAGATAAAAGCTCCTCCCTAAATTCCTGGATGCCAAATTACTGTCCTTAGTATCTCTGTACTCTATGTTCTACTAGTGTACTAATTAGCTGTTTGTGCTAATTAGTACCCTAATAGAAAATACTATGCAAAGAAACTAAGGATGGTGATTTGGCAACCAGGAACTTAGGGAGGAGCTTTTATCTCTCTATATTATACATAGAAGGATTAAAATTGCCACTGTACGTTACAAGCTGTTTGTGCTAATTAGTACACTAGTAGAACATACTGTACAGAGATACTAAGTACAGTGATTTGGCATCCACGAACTTAGGGAGGAGCTTTAATCTCTCCATTGTAATCTATCTAAGTATAATGGAGAGAGATAAAAGCTCCTCCCTAAATTCCTGGATGCCAAATTACTGTCCTTAGTATCTCTGTACTCTATGTTCTACTAGTGTACTAATTAGCTGTTTGTGCTAATTAGTACCCTAATAGAAAATACTATGCAAAGATACTAAGGATGGTGATTTGGCAACCAGGAACTTAGGGAGGAGCTTTTCTCTCTCTATATTATACATAGAAAGATTAAAATTGCCACTGTACGTTACAAGCTGTTCGTGCTAATTAGTACATTAGTAGAACATACTGTACAGAGATACTAAGTACAGTGATTTGGCATCCACGAATTTAGGGAGGAGCTTTAATCTCTCCATTGTGATCTATCTAAGTATAATGGAGAGAGATAAAAGCTCCTCCCTAAATTCATGGATGCCAAATTACTGTCCTTAGTATCTCTGTACTCTATGTTCTACTAGTGTACTAATTAGCTGTTTGTGCTAATTAGTACCCTAATAGAAAATACTATGCAAAGATACTAAGGATGGTGATTTGGCAACCAGGAATTTAGGGAGGAGCTTTTATCTCTCTATATTATACATAGAAAGATTAAAATTGCCACTGTACGTTACAAGCTGTTCGTGCTAATTAGTACACTAGTAGAACATACTGTACAGAGATAATAAGTACAGTGATTTGGCATGCACGAAATTAGGGAGGAGCTTTAATCTCTCCATTGTAATCTTTCTAAGTATAATGGAGAGAGATAAAAGCTCCTCCCTAAATTCCTGGATGCCAAATTACTGTCCTTAGTATCTCTGTACTCTATGTTCTACTAGTGTAACTAATTAGCACAAACAGCTTGTAACGTAGAGTGGCAAGTTTAATCTTTCTATGTATAATGGAGAGAGATTAAAGCTCCTCAGTAAGTTCCTAGATGCCAAATCACCATCCTTAGTATCTCTGTACAGTATGTTCTACTAGTGTATTAATTAGCACGAACAGCTTGTAACGTACAGTTGCAAGTTTAATCTTTGTTTGTAAAATGGAGAGAGATAAAAGCTCCTCTGAAAGTTCCTAGATGCCAAATCACCATCCTTAGTATCTCTGTACAGTATGTTCTACTAGTGTACTAATTAGCATGAACAGCTGTTTTACCGGATGCCAAATCACCGTACTTAGTATCTCTGCACAGTATGTTCTATTAGGGTACTAATTAGCTGTTTGTGCTTGTTCACGGGAACACATTAAAAAAAGGTTGGCCCTTCCTTTCCATTGGTGTTGGTTTATGCCTTAGGGGACTCAGATGCTCGCATTTGTAAAGCACAGTATTTTCCACCGCCTCCTGCTAGCCCATCGCCCTTCCCCCCTGGGAGCCTGCAGAGATCATGCAGTGGACAGGGAGGGAATTCAGGTTCTGTGCAATACACAAACGCCGAAGATCTACTGTACTGTTTTGCTCACTCAGAATACACTCATTTCTACTCATTACCGCTGTGTAGATGCATTTAGCGTAAAGAATCGCTCCTGCAGATCTACTCTGATTTATATGAAACTTGTGTGCATCCTTCCATTGACTGTCTTACAATGAAAATAAAATAATACAGTGTATTATTACAATAAAAAAAAAAAGAAGGCACATCAGGTCTCGAACCCTGGACCCTCAGCGTGGGAGGTGGGAGCCTTCACCCCTAGCCCACGATGCCTCATGAGAGATTCCCAATTTCATGTGTAAAAGTACTGCAAACAGCGCCCGGCCCCCACCCCATTGGTGTTGGTTTATGCCTTAGAGGACTCAGACACTCGCATTTGTAAAGCACGGTATTTTCCACCGCCTCCTGCTAGCCCTCCATTCCCATTATGCCTTAGGGAACTCAGACGCTCATGTATTTTAAAAGCACGGTGTTTATACATTGTACTGTACATTCTTCCTTTTACACAATTAGTTGCGTCTCCATACACATACAGTACTCTACAGTAGGTCACCATCTTTTTCCACCGCCTCCTGTTACGCCTACAGTATTAACATTACAGTCGTCACTGACCAATTGCCAGAGCTGTACAGGTACAGGTATATCAATCCGCCGCTATACTGTATGATCGAAAGTACTGGATTAGTGGAGCATTAGCCACCCAGTGGTGGAGATGTGTAATGCATGCTGAGTATCTAGATCGCCTCAACGCGCCTGCCTGTGATTAAACTCAGCTATCGCCTTATCGTGACTAAACGGACGTCTAGGCGGAGAATCGGTCAAGACAAAGGTGGCTACATCTGTAAGTTGCACTCAGCGAAAACACCTCTTCAAGGATACAAACTTCTCATCTTTTTTGGCATAATAGCTGAACTTCCATAGATATTCTGACAACAAGCTTCCTCTCCCCAATAAAGCCCTCCAACACCTGACTAGAACACTGTTTGAACTTTTTGCTTTTATAAGACCAGTACTGATTTTATGTGTTTTAATATATGGCTTCCTACTTCTGCTACATGCTGTGGTTTCCAGCATGCTTCTATTTCAAGTGATATTGTTTCCTGTTTGAATGTTGCAATGCATAAATGTTTTCTCTTTTATTTCTTATGTTCAGTGGTATTTACTTACCTAGTAGCCGATACATTACTTGTATTTTAGTTGCTCTATTCATTACTACTCACTTGAGTTTTTTTGCATTTCGCTGATGTTTTTCTGCCCCCCCCCCCCCTTTTTTAACCGTGATTACTTGTTTATTTATGTTACTTTTTTGGATGTTGGTCTCATATACATGCATGCAAAGATAGATCGATCGATAGATATAGATATATGTTATATATTGTTCTATATACCACATTTTTTATCCCAAAGGGCAGCCATGCTGTGTTAGCACATAAACTTTGTGCTAATTGAACTTGTAATAGAATCCCGTCTCTTAAAAAACTCAACTGGCCCTCCCTCTAACCTACAATCCACAACAGTTCTCAAAATTATTACTACTACTATTACTACTACAGTACTACTACTACTACTACTACTACTACTATTATATTACTATTATTACTATACGTCTCCCTACAACCTCTTACCTGAGCAGACAGATTCCAAGCAATTTGATTAAACCATTTGGTCATCTTCCTCAGCTTCCCAAACATGGATGGCCTTTCTCAATAAAGACATCTCGGAGGAGGAAGTAGATTTGACAATTATGTACAGCAGTTTGGAGATCAGCAGCCCCAGGACTCAACAGTTTTACAGCTCCCTGTCCCTGAAGCCCGTGCTCCTCAATATAATTCATTTTTTACTACACAGCTAAAAACTTGACAATGCCACCATGAGGGCTAATATGGTAGTTGTCCGTAAGCCGATCAGGATCCAGCAAAATTCCCTGCTACAACTCTGTTGGTCATGGTGTGTTTGCTGGTGTTCAGTTCCCTTCCTCACCACTGTAGTCTTTATTAACTTGACCCATTCCTTGGGTTAATATACCTACTGCACAACCCATTGAACAGATCTTAAATGCAGCTAAATGTCAAATCATCTCCAACTAGAAATAAACAGTGCCTTTCTCTATTCCAGCTCTATCTGATCAGTGTATCGGATTGGTTGCATCACTGCCACAGTCAATGATTCTCAGATCAATTTGTTAAAGTTTAGACACCATGGACTGATTATTTCTATCAGCTGACCAATTGGCTCAGATGTAGGCCTGTGTCTCAGTCAGGCATACTAACATTCAGTATACGGAGCAGCTGGCTGAGGAGTGCAGCTGACTGTGGAAATACACAAAGAGTGGAAATAACAAAATGTATTTTAATAGCAGTTAATCAAACAGTTGAACAAACATTGAACAACATCTCAGACCAGGTAATTTCAACATAAAACTTGCCATTTCTTTGTGTACTATCCTAAATATCTAGACTTTTAATCCTAAATCACCATGCACCACAAATAACTTTTTCTAATATCTCTCCATATAATACCTTACCTAAGGCTTTTACATCCTTCACTCTCCCTGCTGCTCATCCCTCTGTGCACATTGTCATCTCAATACTCCTCTCCCTCTTATTAACACTCCTGAGCTTTTTTTCTTATCTATATATACTGAATCACATTCTTCTGACATATATATGTATCTCTCCATCTGTTTCAATTAGCTGGTAACATATCATCAAATTCAGGCCCCACCCACATACCCCTCTTGCACACTTTCAAATTCATAATTGAATTTTCTTTAACACTTTCCATGCACAGTGACATCCTCCCTCAATTATCCCCACCTTTTTTTATTTATTTACCTGTACTTGGCTTTTTTTATTATTATTTTTTTTGTCTGCATTCTTTCTTTTTCACTTTTTTCCTCTCTCTTCCTCCATAATTTTCTTAGGACACAAGTTTTCTTTGCTGTATGCTTACTATTGAATCTGCTGTTTAGTTTACATGTACTCATACTGTACGTATTGATTTGATTATATTTCTCTGTGCTGTTAAGTCTCTTGCTTCAACATATCTATGTTACTACTGTCTTTGTATTGTTTCACAAAATCTTTAATAAAAAAACTCTTTTAAAAATAGAAGAAAAAAAACAAAGTCATCCTAATTCCTTAGGCATGACTGAACCTTGTTGATCCCATGACAGTAACCATCCACCATTCTTCTTTATGTGTTTATTACATTATGCACAGCAGTGTACTGGCAACAGTAAAAATAAATTATACCCCTTTCACACCGCAGCTTATACCCGGTATTTTGCCGTTTTAACTGGCTTCCTAAACGGGTCAAGCTGCGATGTGAAAGGGTCCCCTTCAATTTACCGTTTTCAAAATACCTGTATTTTGAAACGGTAAAAAAGAAGGGTCCTACCCGTTTCAGTCCCATTTCACTGTGCAGTGTGAAAGGGTCTGAAGCGGTATTTGCAAGCCCCAGCAGGTCATAGGCTGTCTCCATGTGTGATGTCAGCAGCCACAACCAGGAAACAGCTTGGAAAACACAGGAGACACATGTGAGAGTGGCTTTATAAACGTTTAGACTGCAAAGCCATTATAAAATGTCTAATTGGAGTGATGAAGAGGTGAGGGAGCTGCTTTAGGATCAGAGGGGATGAGGAAATCTGCTGCCAAATTACTGCGACAGTCAAGGATACCCTCATATATAAAAACATAGCAAAAATGCTTCAAGCTGCTGGGTTCCATCGTACGACTATCCAAATTATTAATAATGAATTAATTAATAATTATTAATAATGTGTGGGCCAGAAAAGTCCATTTATAATGACAACCACTGTTTTCTATGGGTGAAACGGGTTCAGTGTAAAAGGTACCAAAACAGTAATGAAATGGTAATTTACTGGTTACAACATGAGATGTGAAAGGGGTTTAACTGCTCAGAACCGTTTTAAGAACCGTTTCAAATACCATTTCAAAAGCAGGTTTTGCGATGTGAAAGCAGCATTATTAGGGTATATATTCTACCATTAGAGCCTCTGCTTTAGGAACTTCATGAATCTTTTAGATGGTAAAGGGGGAAAGTAAGGTAGAGTGGGGTTGTTTTTTTAAAGGTTTTCTATTTGGTATATTGGTTTTGTTAAAAATATTCCAGAAAATTCTGTTGGTTTTTTGCTTATTTTGTAGTTATTTCCATGATGTTCTCCTAAAGATGTAGTGGGCATGGCTGAGTACTATAAATATATTTTGGTCCTGAAATGGTTGAAAGTCGTCTGGCCAGACTCTTGAAGGGGTTGCTCAGACCATATCTAAATCATAATGTACATAATAAAAAATGATGCACTAGTAACATAATGAGTCTTTGCCATTTTGTTTTAGTTTTGCTGTCTAAGATATCATTAGCCAGTACTGGATATGGTTACGTACCTTAAGTAAAACACAGATTCTGCACAGAGGAATGTGAAGTCTATGCTTAATTGAATTTGATCTTATGTATACAATCCTTGTTGAGAACAGCCATATTTGGAATAAATTGGGTGAAATTAAAACATATAAAACTGTCTAAAGACAGCAAGAAAACTGTTCCAACCTTAGGTCTATTAATTGAGTAATGTAAATGGACGTTATTTAATTTTGTATTCTTTATCAAAACAACCTTTTTTTACTTAATGTGGGTATTGTAATGTTGGCTTTCCAAACACTGAGGACACATTCTTCACAAATTACACATTATTCTCATAAAAAGTGACATTTCTGTTATTTCTTTACTATATTTATGCCGGTGTTGGAAGTAGTCACACAGTAATTTAAGTATATTATATAAAATGTTATAAATCAATAATTAAATAATGTTTGAGATAATCTGGGCATCTGGCACTAAAAACTAGCAGCACACTGTAAACGATAAAAGTCAGTAGTTATGGTGATTTCTGTATTGTATTTACTTTTTTAATATGAGTTTCCATTTATGGTGTGATTTTCATGTCTGTATGACCGTAGTCTCCTTAATGACGTTAAAACATTGACTTAGAAAAGTTACATTCCAATAATTACTTTTCCTGTAATACATGTGAAGAAATCAATGAAGGTGCATGTTTACAACATATACAGAATGTAAAACAACTAAAGGCTGGTTGGAATGTTAGTCCTACAGGGAGAAAAGGAAATGTAAGAGGTCAGGTCTGGAATTCAGGTACATGCCAGGGCAGCCAGAGGAATGCAAAGAATGCATGGAGAAACAGACACAGACGCAGGACATAAACGTTCATGGTTTACAGGAAGAGGGACACTGAGCATACCAAGCAAGAGATTGAAATCAGCAGAATGATTCAATAACAAAATGAAAAGAAACTAAAAAGTTAGTAGTGCCGTAGCTTTAACCAGAATTATTTATGTATAAAACATATAGGGGTAAGCTTCTAAAACAGAGAATTGGTGATGTTGCCCATAGCAACCAATCAGATGCAGTCTATCAGTTATTGCCTTTTAGAAAATGATAGACAGCATATGACTGGTTGCTATATTGGCAACACAACCAATTCTGTTTTAGAAGCTTTAGTAAATTTACCCCATACTGTACAGGCTATGGAAGATTTGTAAGTCAGATCATGGTCACCATTTAAGCACAATGTCAAGAACTAATTCCAGAACGGTGCATCTGCATACTGAAAGTCACTAATATCACCATAAAAGGGTAAGTGCAATTTATCTTCAAACGTGTACTGTCCACTTGACTTCACGTACCAAATAATTAAGTAGAGTGATACTGTGCAAATGTCATAGATATAGACACACAGACAAAACTACTAGAGTAGAAGGGTATCAGTTGCTATGGACCCCTTCCCCATGTAGCTAACATTGGTACAGCTTCAGCTTTACCCCATCTACCATCTCCTCTTAGCTCTGCTCTTGTACAGTGGGGTTTCCACTGTATCCGATTCCTTATCCTAAAATCTAAATGTTTGACCAGAAATTCCATGACTGAACTGATTGCCCTGTGAAGTTTTGGTTGTTCAACTGGATACGGGAAGAAGCTTGTTCCATTGGCTATGTTGTTAAAAAGTCTTTAATGGAATGTCCTATAAAAATGATTGTAAAGTCTATAGCATGATATTTATGTTATTCAGTATTACCGCCTCAACAAGCCTAACTATCAGGTATGTCACACGTACACTACCTAATGCACACAGCTAATATCTCAAGCCACAAAGTGGGTACTGTGAAAGGGGCTAGACACAATTATATCCATTATCTTGTGTAAAATTCCTATAGTTGCATCCACTCTTGTTGTAGCTGTAGTTGCGGCACACAGTCGTCTTAGTCGCGGCATGAAAATGGGTTGGCGGCATGGAAAACACAGCTTCATCACTTGGTGGCAATTGCTCCACTAAAAAGGGGCAGACTAGATGGGCCAAGTGGTTCTGATCTGCCATCTAATTCTATGTTTCTAATGAAAACTACAGTGCTGAATGCAATAGCAGTGGATGTATATGGCACCACAGAATACAATAACAAGCCCTGACAGGTACGGTGTAAACAGACGCGCAACCAGTCATAGTACGTAATAATACTGCATGGTGGGCTATGAAATCACCGGAGCAACAGTCAACTACAAGTCTCAGTATGATAACATCTCATTTCATTAAACACTGCCCGTGCGATTTTACAGCGACTCCTGACTGCATTGTTCTGTAAGCAGCTAGCGACAATTTCGGCAGTGATGTGCGGCACTCACACAGTGAGTGAGTTCCTTATAAATGAAGATTAAACACTGACTGTGCAACTTTTGGAGCAAATTGGTGTAATTTTCTCTGGCTAACCAGAAAAATGGCATGAGCATGCGCATGCTCCGCTGTGTTAATGTCCGACTAATTTGGTGCGGCGTCTACGTACAGAATTTTTGCTGTAATAATCGGGGAGAGACAGCGCCCTTACATCACATAATATTTGCTGTAATAATGGGGGGGGGGGGGGGAGGAGCGCCCTTACACCAAGGATTTTGCACATGGCAAAGTGGAATGATATGCCCCCTCTCCAATATTCGGGAGAGATCCTGGCCAGGGTTGGTCGGAAACAAAGCATCAAGTCACTCCAGTTATCCTCAAATGACCTTGTTAGGCGGGAGGCCATACGGCTCCCAAATGCTCAGGGCACAACTCATACATGGGGCCCAGATTTATCAAGACTTGGAGAGTGATAAATTGCACAGTGATAAAGTACCAAACAACTAGCTCCTAACTGGCATTTTACAAGCTGTATTTGAAAAATGACAGTAATGGGGGAGATTCAATTCTTTTCACCCCTTTTCACACCCGTTCTGTTTCTGCCCTCAGGGACGTTGTATCATTATTTCAGCTCGCTTCCCCCAGAGTAGGGAGGCACCGAACCCTTTACACAGCTAAACCTGATTACTATGGGCGCAATATGCGCGATAACAGAGATCATTTTAGAAAGGAAATTGGGCGTGATATATCATTTGAATCTCACCCTATGAGTTGATTGTTTGGCACTTTGGCCCAAACTGTATTAAGCCGTAAAGGGGGATATTCAATTGTTTGAAAAGTCAGTTAGGTGTCTGTTTTTTCCTATCTAATAGACAGGAAAAAACAGACACCCAACCGACTTTTCAACATTTGAATTCCTCCCAAAGAGTGATGAAGTGGAGACGTATAAAGAGTGATAAATTGACCAGCCAATCAGCTCCTAACTGTCATTTTTCAAACACAGCCTATGACATGGCAGTTAGGAAGCTTGTTGGCTGGTCATTTATCACTCTTTATCCGTCTCCACTAAATTACCTTTCAAGGCTTAATAAATTTGGGCCTAAATCACTGTGCAGTTTGTCACTCTCCAAGGCTTGATAAATCTGGGCACAGTGAGTACAGTATTACTGTACGGTTTAAATTATTATATTAGTAGTAGTAGTAGTTGTAGTAGTAGTAGTAGTAGTAGTAGTAGTAGTAGTAGTAGTTAGCAGTAGCAGGCCCGGCGGAACCCGCTCAGCAAAGGGATGCATAGCAGGTAGGCGCCGGGCTGGAGAGCCGCTGTCAGTGTCTCTGCTCTGCAACCCTTTGCTGTCTGTTGGTGCTGCCGCCTGCCACTGCACCTGTCATTCTATTACAGGCAGCAGCGCCGGCAGTTGTGTCTGATAAGTATTTTTTTTTTAAACAAACCAGGTACAGTGGTGTCCTCTCCGGAGTCCAGAGTGGGACAGGATTCAGCAAACTCCACCCCACCAGCCCACCCAGTGTGATTGCAGCAAGCACAACCCCCTCAAGCACCTCATATTGCTGCAATCAGCCACGCTGTGCCCCTCCGCTGCCAATGTGCAGCACCCCCTCCAGAGTCTTTGCAGCTGCGGTGATCGGCGCACAAGGGAAACACGCTCGCCTGGCCCCCAGTAAGTAGACCAACATCGTGGTGGCCGCTGCGGGCAGAGAGAGACAGGCAGCGCTGAGACAGAAATCTGGTATCCCGAGGTGGGCGGCTCTGAGCGCTACACTGCAGTTCAGGTAATTCGGCAGGGGGAGGGTATGGCCCGGGCTGCAAGCTCCTGGGTTAGCATATCCACTGAGACTCCGGGATCTCGTGATATTACAGACACCCTGATGCAATGCTGTCCCCCCCTTCCCTTCTCTGTGTTCTGTCACTGTGTCACCCCCTCCCCTCCGTGTTCTGTCATTTTGTCACCCTCCCGTGTTCTGTCACTGTGTTACTCCCCCATGTTCTGTCACTGTGTCACCCACTCTGTGTTCTGTCACTGTGTCACCCCCGTTTTTGTCACTTTGTCACCCCCCCGTGTTCTGTCACTGTGTTACCCCCATGTACTGTCACTGTGTCACCCCCCCTCTGTGTTCTGTTACTGTGTTACCCCCCATGTTCTGTCACTGTGTCACCCCCCTCTGTGTTCTGTCACTGTGTCACCCCCCGAGTTCTGTCACTGTGTTACCCCCCCCCCATATTCTGTCACTGTGTCACCCCCCTCTGTGTTCTGTCACTGTGTCACCCCCCCCATGTTCTGTCACTGTGTCACCCCCCCATGTTCTGTCACTTTGTCACCCCCCCGTGTTCTGTCACTGTGTTACTCCCCCATGTTCTGTCACTGTGTCACCCCCTCTGTGTTCTGTTACTGTGACACCCCCCATGTTCTATCACCGGGTCACCCCCCTCTGTGTTCTGTCACTGTGTCACCCCCGTGTTCTGTCACTGTGTTACCCCCCCGTTTTCTGTCACTGTGTCACCCCCCTCTGTGTTCTGTCACCCCCCCATGTTCTGTCACTGTGTCACCCCCCCCCCGTGTTCTGTCACTTTGTCACCCCCCAGTGTTCTGTTACTGTGTTACTCCCCCATGTTCTGTCACTGTGTCACCCACTCTGTGTTCTATCACTGTGTCACCCCCCCGTGTTCTGTCACTTTGTCACCCCCCCCGTGTTCTGTCACTGTGTTACTCCCCCATGTTCTGTCACTTTGTCACCCCCCGTGTTCTGTCACTTTGTCACCCCCCCATGTTCTGTCACTGTGTCACCCCCCTCTGTATTCTGTCACTGTGTTACTCTCCCATGTTCTGTCACTTTGTCACCCCCCGTGTTCTGTCACTTTGTCACCCCCCCATGTTCTGTCACTGTGTCACCCCCCCCGTGTTCTGTCACTGTGTTACCCTCCCCTCTGTTCTGTTACTGTGTTATCCCCCATGTTCTGTCACTGTGTCACCCCCCTCTGTGTTCTGTCACTGTGTCAACCCCCGTGTTCTGTCACTGTTACCCCCCCCCGTATTCTGTCACTGTGTCACTCCCCTCTGTGTTCTGTCACTGTGTCACCCACCATGTTCTGTCACTGTGTTACCCTCCCCGTGTTCTGTTACTGTGTCTCCCCCCGTGTTCTGTCACTGTGTTACCCCCCCATGTTCTGCCACTGTGTCACCCCCATCTGTGTTCTGTCACTGTGTCACCCCCCCGTGTTCTGTCACTGTGTCACCACCTCCCCCCGTGTTCTGTCACTATCACGCCCCGTGTTCTGTCACTGTGTACCCCCCCATGTTCTGTCACTGTGTCACACTCCCCCTCTGTGCCCTGTCACTGTGTTACCCCCCCCATGTTCTGTCACTGTGTCACCCCCTCTGGGTTCTGTCACTGTGTCACCCCCGTCATGTTCTGTCACTGTGCCACCTCCCCCCATGTTCTGTCACTGTCACCCCCCGTGTTCTGTCACTGTGTCCCCCATTGTTCTGTCACTGTGTCACCCGCCCTCTGTGCCCTGTCCCAGTGCATCAAAACCCCCCTCTGTGTTTTGTCACGTCACTGTGTAACCCCCCTCCCCCAGTCTGTGTTATGTTATTTTGTCACAATCCCCCCCTCTGTGTTCAATCCCAGTCACTGAGTCACTCAGTTACTGTGTCGACCCCACCCCCACGTGTTCTCTCACAGCCACAGTGCCCTCCTCCCCTAGATACCCTGCACAGGGCCATAGCTAGAACTGTGTCAGTGGTGCCTGGCACAGTGCAGATGCACTGTGGGCGCAGAGCCACTGGCAGCAGCCTCACGGCCCTGCCACCGCCACACCATCAAACACATGGGAGGGAGGGCGCAAATTAATAGTTTGCAGGGGGGCGCCGAACACCCTAGCACAGGCCCTGAGTAGTAGTAGTAGTAGTAGTACATTAAGATTAATAAATCACCTGGTCCTGATGGACTTCACCCAAAGGTTCTTATGGAGCTTAGTTCACAACTAGCACGACCCCTATACTTGATTTTCAATTGTTCAATTAGATCAGAAATGGTACCAAAGGACTGGCGTATAGCTAAGGTAGTGCCATTATTTAAAAAGGGATCCAAAAATCTTCCGGGAAACTACAGACCAGTTAGTTTAATATCTATAGTGGGGAAAATATTGGAAGGAATTCTAAGGGACGGCATACAGGAGTATCTAAAGTTCGCTAGGATTATTAGCAAGAACCAGCATGGTTTTGTGAGGAACAGGTCATGTCAGACTAACTTAATTAGCTTCTACGAGGAAGTGAGCAATAATCTTGATCAAGTAAAAGCAGTGGATGTGGTCTTCCTAGATTTTGCAAAAGCCTTCGATACAGTTCCTCACAGGAGACTGATGATCAAATTAAAGGAGCTTGGCCTAGGAAAAACTATTTGCACATGGATAAGCAGCTGATTGGATAGCAGGGTACAGCAAGTAGTGGTCAATGGGAAGTCCTCAACCTGGTCCCCAGTAGTCAGCGGAATACCACAAGGCTCCGTACTCGGACCATTACTGTTCAACATATTTATCAATGACCTAGAAATAGGCCTGGAAAGCACAGTGTCAATCTTTGCAGATGATACTAAACTGTGTAAGGTAATTAATTCAGAATTGGATGTGGAGTCCTTGCAGAATGATCTATCTAAACTTGAACTCTGGGCGTCTAAATGGAAAATGAGGTTCAATACAGACAAATGCAAGGTTATGCATTTTGGGAATAAAAACAAACTTGCATCCTACATATTAAATGGGGAATGCCTAGGGGAAACAGAGTTGGAAAAAGATTTGGGGGTATTCATTGATATAATAGGCTTAATAACCATACACAATGTCAAAACGCAGTAAAGAAGGCAAGTAAGGTGCTAGCGTGCATAAAAAGGGGAATTGAGACAAGAGGCTCGGATGTAATCATGCCGCTGTATAAGGCATTGGTACATCCGCACCTGGAATATTGTGTTCAGTTTTGGGCACCATTGTATAAAAAATACATCAGTGAACTCAAAAGTGTTCAAAGGCGAGCTACTAAATTGATTAAAGGCCTAGAAGGACTGAACTATAAGGAAAGACTTACTAGGCTGAATATGTATACACTAGAAAAGAGGTGCCTAAGAGGACATATTATTAATATCTTCAAATATGTAAAGGGACATCACAAAGAGTTATCAGAGGAATTATTTATTAAAAGAACACAGTTTAGGACACATGGACACTCGCTGCGACTGGAGGAAAGTTCCGAACGCAACGGAGGAAAGGATTATTCACTGTTAGGGCAATCAGGATGTGGAATTTCCTGCCAGGGAAGGTGGTAATGGCGGACTCTGTAATTGGATTTAAAAAAGGAATGGATAAATTTCTGAATGAAAAAGCTATCCAAGGTTATAATACTTAAAATATCAACGTGGTTAATCCGGGGGGTAACATGAGTTATAGTAGCTAACTAGTCATAAAACATTATTCAGCAAGTATGTAGAATCATCACAACTTAAAACAGGTTGAACACGATGGGCAATTTGCCTCTATTCAACCTCAAATACTGTTACTATGTTACTATGTTACTATGTTACATTATTACTCCCAGCCCCTCTGTTTCTTTTTTCCCTCCCCCAAGTGCCTGCCATGAAGCTAATCACTGCTGACATGTTTTGATCTCCTGATCATCGACGATCAGCGATTAAATAGATGTTTGTAAAAATGGACAAAACACTGAATTTTATTCTTAATAAACTCATGTTGGATATCTTTGCCACTTGTTGCTTAGAGAACATCTTGCTATCCATTGCCAAAGCATTGATATCCTTAACACCTGGATTGTAATGGAGCTGTTTGGGAACCCCCACCTTACTGTATTTTTGTGCGGGGGTGGTGTTGGGTCCTTTTACCTTCTAGTTACTCCTATAACCAACTCATACCACCAGAAACATCCCTTACATTCTCTACATTAGAGGTCCATGCTATACGCTTCTTCCAACCAGTCCATCTTAGAGTATCTGTCATTTGCCGCCCCCCTGGCATTGCCTCCAAATTCATCAACAACTTTGCTTCCTGGCTTCAGCACTTCCTCTCTTCTGACATTCCCATTATCCTAAGCAATTTCAACATCCCTATCAATATCCCCACACAATCCCCTGCCTCTAAACTTCTTAACTTCACCTCTTCACATGGTCTCTCCCAGTTGACCTCCTCACCCTCCCATGTGAATGGGAGCTCACTGGATCTGGTCTTCACTCACCGTTGTGATAT
Source organism: Pseudophryne corroboree (assembly GCF_028390025.1). Taxonomy (NCBI): domain Eukaryota; kingdom Metazoa; phylum Chordata; class Amphibia; order Anura; family Myobatrachidae; genus Pseudophryne; species Pseudophryne corroboree. The sequence goes on from NC_086448.1 coordinate 532,423,446, forward strand.
TTCTGACTTTTCCAACTCCCCATTTGCCCTCTCTGACCACCACCTATTCTCCTTTAGCCTATCTCTCTCTGCTTCCCCATCTCTACCTCCTAAGGCTACCATCACTGAGCGTAACATTGAGGCTATTGACACCACATTCCGTTCCTCCGTGTTTGACTCACTTCTCTCTCTCATGCCCTGAATAAGTTACTTCCATACACAATGCATCCCTTACTTCTGCTCTTGACTCCACCAACCACTATTCACCACTATTCACCAAATTAACACCTCAACCCTGGCACACCAAATGCACCAGATATCTGCAAAAATGAATACGTACTGCTGAGCAACACTGGAGAAAATATCACACTCTAATGCAGACTTCCTCCATTTTAAACGTATCTTCTCATCCTTCAGTGCTGTCCTTTCTCTTGCTAAACAGTCATACTTCAAGAACCTCATCTCCTCCCAGTCTTCCAACCCCTGGCGCCTCTTTGCCACTCTATGCTCACTCCTCTGCCCACCTCCACCTCGTCTCCCTTCCCCACTCTCTGCTCTTGACTTTGCCACTTACTTCACATCCAATATTGACTTCATACGTCAGGACATCACATCACACCAGACCATCAGCAACCAGCCTCCTCCCATCCCTTACCACCCCTCCCCATCCCTCTAACCAACTCTGACATCTTTCTCCTATGCATCTGCTGAGGAAGTCATGGCCCTCATTCATTCCTGTCCCCTCACCACCTCCCCACTTGACCCTATTCCCTCCCGCGTCCTCCACTACGTCTCTCCTTCTGCCTGTTCTCATATTTCCCACCTTCTCAATCTCTCCCTCTCATCAGGCACTGTCCCCCCTGCCTTCAAGCATGCACTCATCTCTCCTATTCTTAAAAAACCTACCCTTGATCCAAACACTCACCCCAACTACCGACCCATCTCTCTTCTCCCTTTTGCCTCCAAACTCCTTGAGCATATTGTCTACAACCGCCTTACTTTCTTTCTTTCCTCAAACTCACAGCTTGACCCATTCCAGTCTGGCCTCAGTCCTCTCCATTCCACTGAAACTGCTCTTACAAAAGTCTTTGGCCTCCGATGAAGCGATAGCGAAACGTGCGTCAGGCCAGCTGCGCATTGTAGTAAATTGCACTGGTTGATGTATACTGTATCATAATGGTTAGAATGTGTCCAAATCCTGAAAGGGAGAGATAGATGTTGCTTGTATCCACGTGTCACTAGTACTATCCCAATCACTGCACTGTGCTTGCATATTGAACTATACTCCCAGAGGGGATAAAGCAGAGGTGCAGCGGTGAACGCACTTATAGACTCATTGTCACTACAGTCACCAATACCTGTAGCTTACAATTATTTAGTGATGGCACTGCCAATATAGGATATACTCTAAACCCGAAGGGGCAGGACAGTGTCACTTACATCTGAGAACATGCTGTCGCAGGGATGCCTCTAGTGAAGACGCATATTTCATAGACATATTATAATAAAGTCATGTGTATGTATATTCACATGTTATAAGTACTATCTAAACCACTACACTGTGTAGATACATTGGATCACACTCCCGGAGGGGATAAAACAGCGGTGCAGCGGTGAACATACTCACAAATCTACTGTCACTACAGGCACCCATACCTGCAGCTTATGACTGTTTATTAGTGGCACTAGTGCCAATATAGGATATAATCCAAGCCTGAATGGGCAGAACAGTGTCTTCTATATATTAGAAGGTAGTGTTACAGTATGGTATATAGGGACGCCTCTAGCGAAGACGCACATTCCACTGATATATTATAATAAAGTCATGCGTACGCATATTCAAGTGTCATAAGTACTATCCAGATTACTGCACTGTATGTATATATATTGGACTATACTCCCCGAGGGGATGAGCAGCGGTGCACGTACCTATAAACGCACTGTCACCACAGGCGCCCACATCTGCAGCTCATGACTGCCTATTAGTGACACAGTCAATATAAAGGACGTACTTCAAACCCGAAAGGGCTGAATAGTGTTACTTATATTCTGGAATGGTTTATTATAGCATGGTATGTAGGGATGCCTCTAGTGAAGACCTACAATTTATAGGTCTATAATAACGAAATTACGTGTATACGCATATACCAATTAGAGCACGCACAGTGAGTATACGCAGTCCAGGAAGAGCGGGACTATCAAGGTCCAGGTACTGGTACATTAAGGCACACTCTTGAAGGGTAATGAACAACAGGCCATTATTGGCATTTAAAAATGTGTCTAAACTCAGAAAGGGAAGAATAAGGATCATCTATGCCCATGTATACATCATCCTATCAGTGTTTGAGTCACCATTTTGTGCATATATATTGGGTCATACACCCGAAGGTGGACTTAATATTGGTGCACGCATTATTAACTGACTGTTACTATTGGCAACCATACCGATAGCCTATGAAAAAACAGCATCACCGTCAACATAAGGGAAATCTGTAACCCAAAAGGGGCTGAATGAATGTAATACAGAATTCAGAATGTACTGCTACAGTATGGTATATAGGGATGCCTCTAGCTACAATATATAATTTATATGAAATGCAGGCTGTAAGACACCACAGCTATTATTAAATATCAGTCAGTGTAACCAAATTGTAACACCTGCAGTCATATTGGCAGAAGTAAGTGATAGTTACAATTTGGATATACAGGTATTTTGAATAGCTACAAATTTATAAGGGCGGAAACCAGCATCTCCCTAGAAGAGACACAATTCAACTGAATGGACACACAGTTACAATATACTGTATGAATAAACAGTGGTGGCCAACGCGTGGCTCTTGAGCCACATGCGGCTCTTTCTCTATTCAAATGTGGCTCCCAACACTCAAAGTCACGTGACCACAAGAGATCTGTAAACCGCTGCACTCCAGCCAGACATGCAGCAGCACTACGTAGACTGAGAACTGAGGGAGCCAAATACACATGGGGGAGCTGGCTGGAGTGACACAGGCGGGTGCTGGCTGGAGTGACACAGGCGGGTGCTGGCTGGAGTGACACAGGCAGGTGCTGGCTGGAGTGACACATGGGGGAACTGAAGTGTATTATGTGAATCTGGCTTTTCAATATATTTTCCGCGGATCTGGCTTTTTAAATTATTTCATGTAGAAGTGGCTTTTTCATTGTATTTTATGTTGGATCTGGCTTTTTCAGTGTATTTTATACCGGGGCGTGGCCTAGCAGGCACAAGGTCACACCCCATTTTTGCAAGTGCGCATTCGGATCGTAGTCGGCTCTTTGATGTACCTAACAACATTTCTTGGCTCTTTGTCTCTGACTGGTTGGCCACCCCTGGAATAGAACAAAGACATAGAATTTACCCTAATGGCACTGGCCTGCTAATAAACAAGACACAACCAAATCTAACATCTCATAGGAACAAATATAAAAGTGACACGTGAACATAACTCTTTGGAATATCACACTTGATTTATTAAAGAAATAATACAGTGATACTCAGGGCCGGTGATAGGGTGTTCGGTGCCCCCCTGCAAACTATAAATTTGCGCCCTCCTATATTCAACAAAGGGTCAGCGTGCACCTTTGATGCGCGCTGGGAAAAGGGGTGTGGTCTCACAAGTAAGGGGCATGGCCACACAATAGTACCCCCATTTAAAATTACGCCACACAGTAGCACAATCTTATTCATCTTATACGTAATGTCCCATCCGTAGTAGTAGCGTCCTTATATGTAATGACCCCCAGTAATAGTAGCATCCTTATACATAATGCCCCCGCAGTAGTAGTAGCATCCTTATACATAATGCACCCACAGTAGTAGTAGCGTCCTTATATGTAATGCACCCCAGTAGTAGTAGAATCCTTATACATAATGCCCCCCCAGTAGTAGTAGCATCCTTATACATAATGCACCCACTGTAGTAGTAGCGTCCTTATACGTAGTGCACCCCCAGTAGTAGAAGCATCCTTATACGTAATGCCCCCCCAGTAGTGGTAGCGTCCTAATACGTAGTGCACCCCCTGTAGCAGAAGCATCCTTATACGTAATTCCCCCCTAGTAGCAGTAGCGTCCTTATACGTAATGCCCCCCCAGTAGTAGTAGCATCCTTATACGTAATGCCCCCAAGTAGTAGTTGCTTCCTTATATGAAATGCCCCCCCCAGTAGTAGTAGCATCGTTATACGTAATGCCCCCCCCAGTAATAGTAGCGTCCATATACATAATGCCTCCCAGTAGTAGTGTCCTTATACGTAATGCTCCCTCCCCCAGTAGTAGCATCCTTAAACCCCCCGTAATGCCCCCCCAGTAGTAGTAGCGTACTTACATGTAATGCCCCCCCAGTAGTAGCGTTGATATATGTAATGTCCCCCCTGTAGTAGTAGCGTCCTTACATGTAATGCCCCCCCCAGTAGCAGCGTCGTTATACGTAATGCCCCCCCCCCCCCGTAGTAGTAGCATCCTTACATGTAATGCCCCCCCCCCAGTAGTAGCGTCCATAATGCGTGCGCACACAGACATACCTCACACACACAATTCACACATATATACACTAGAGATGAGCGGGTTCGGTTCCTCGGAATCCGAACCCCCCCGAACTTCAGCCTTTTTACACGGGTCCGAGGCAGACTCGGATCTTCCCGCCTTGCTCGGCTAACCCGAGCGCGGCTGAACGTCATCATCCCGCTGTCGGATTCTCGCGAGGCTCATATTCTATCGCGAGACTCGGATTCTATATAAGGAGCCGCGCGTTGCCGCCATTTTCACACGTGCATTGAGATTGATAGGGAGAGGACGTGGCTGGCGTCCTCTCTGTTAGAATAGAATAGATAGAGACACTTGAGTTGATTACTTAGTAATTTTGGGGAGCATTAGGAGTACTCAGAGTGCAGAGTTTTGCTGATAGTTACTAGTGACTGACCACCACCAGTTTTATTTATTATTTAATATAATCCGTTCTCTGCCTGAAAAAAAACGATACACAGTCACATACCATATCTGTGCTCAGCCTCAGTGTGCTGCATGATAATATCATCTATATGTATATCTGACTGTGCTGAGTGCTCACTGCTCACACAGCTGAATTGTGGGGGAGACTGGGGTGCAGTTATAGCAGGAGTACAGTACACACTTTTGCTGCCAGTGTGACTGACCAGTGACCACCAGTATATTGTCTGCCTGAAAAAGTTAAACACTCCTGTGGTGTTTTTTTTTTTTTATTCTATAAACGCATTCTGCTGACAGTGTCCAGCAGGTCCGTCATTCATTATATTATATAAATATTTACCTGCAGTAGTGTTATATTTTTTTTGTTCATCTCTATCATCTTTATCATCTCTATATTAGCAGACGCAGTACGGTAGTCCATGGCTGTGGCTACCTCTGTGTCGTCAGTGCTCATCCATAATTGTATACCTACCTGTGGTGGTTTTTTTTTTCTATCTTCTTCATACTAGTAGTTTAGGAGTCTGCTGACAGTGTCCAGCAGGTCCGTCATTATATTATATATACCTGCAGTAGTGATATATATATATTTTTTATATCATTATCATCTCTATACTAGCAGACGCAGTACGGTAGTCCACGGCTGTAGCTACCTCTGTGTCGTCAGTGCTCGTCCATAATTGTATACCTACCTGTGGTGGGGTTTTTTTTTCTATCTTCTTCATACTAGTAGTTTAGGAGTCTGCTGACAGTGTCCAGCAGGTCCGTCATTATATTATATATACCTGCAGTAGTGATATATATATATTTTTTATATCATTATCATCTCTATACTAGCAGACGCAGTACGGTAGTCCACGGCTGTAGCTACCTCTGTGTCGTCAGTGCTCGTCCATAATTGTATACCTACCTGTGGTGGGGTTTTTTTTTCTATCTTCTTCATACTAGTAGTTTAGGAGTCTGCTGACAGTGTCCAGCAGGTCCGTCATTATATTATATATACCTGCAGTAGTGATATATATATATTTTTTACATCATTATCATCTCTATACTAGCAGACGCAGTACGGTAGTCCACGGCTGTAGCTATGTATGTAGCTGTGTTTGTGTCGGCCACTAGGGTCACTTATCTTAGTCACACAGCTACCTCATTGCGCCTCTTTTTTTTCTTCTTTGCGTCATGTGCTGTTTGGGGAGTATTTTTTGGAAGGGCCATCCGGCCTGACACTGCAGTGCCACTTCTAGATGGGCCAGGTGTTTGTGTCGGCCACTAGGGTCGCTTAGCTTACTCACACAGCTACCTCATTGCGCCTCTTTTTTTCTTTGCGTCATGTGCTGTTTGGGGAGTGTTTTTTGGAAGGGCCATCCTGCGTGACATTGCAGTGCCACTCCTAGATGGGCCAGGTGTTTGTGTCGGCCACTTGGGTCGCTGAGCTTAGTCACACAGCTACCTCATTGCGCCTCTTTTTTTCTTTGCGTCATGTGCTGTTTGGGGAGTGTTTTTTGGAAGGGCCATCCTGCGTGACACTGCAGTGCCACTCCTAGATGGGCCAGGTGTTTGTGTCGGCCACTTGGGTCGCTGAGCTTAGTCATCCAGCGACCTCGGTGCAAATTTTAGGACTAAAAATAATATTGTGAGGTATGAGGTGTTCAGAATAGACTGAAAATGAGTGGAAATTATGGTTATTGAGGTTAATAATACTATGGGATCAAAATGACCCCCAAATTCTATGATTTAAGCTGTTTTTTAGGGTTTTTTGAAAAAAACACCCGAATCCAAAACACACCCGAATCCGACAAAAAAAATTCGGTGAGGTTTTGCCAAAACGCGTTCGAACCCAAAACACGGCCACGGAACCGAACCCAAAACCAAAACACAAAACCCGAAAAATTTCCGGTGCACATCTGTAATTTACACACATACACACCCACCATACACACACACATACACCCCCACCATACACACACACATACATTTCTCTCTCACCCCCCACTTACCTAAGTCTGGCTGGCCACCACTGTGATTACTGTCCCTCTCTCTACTGTAATACCCTGCTAAGCCTCCTTTGTGTGATATCCATATATAGTGTTTAGTTATGTTGTTATTAAACGTATGAATTACTAGTATGAATAATAAAAGTTAATATTTATATTAGAGATGAGCGGGTTCGGTTCCTCGGAATCCGAACCCGCCCGAACTTCATGTTTTTTTTCACGGGTCCGAGCGACTCGGATCTTCCCGCCTTGCTCGGTTAACCCGAGCGCGCCCGAACGTCATCATGACGCTGTCGGATTCTCGCGAGGCTCGGATTCTATCGCGAGACTCGGATTCTATATAAGGAGCCGCGCGTCGCCGCCATTTTCACTCGTGCATTGAGATTGATAGGGAGAGGACGTGTCTGGCGTCCTCTCCATTAGAATAGAGATAGATTAGATAGAGAGAGAGAGATTGTGCAGAGTCGCAGACAGAGTTAGTTTACCACAGTCAGTGACCAGTGCAGTTGCTAGTTAACTTTTATTTAATATAATATATCCGTTCACTTCTCTCTGCTATATCCGTTCTCTGCCTGAAAAAAAAAACGATACACAGCACAGTCAGTCACACAGTGTGACTCAGTCTGTGTGCACTCAGCTCAGCCCAGTGTGCTGCACAGTCATCAATGTATAAATTAAAAGCTTATAATTAATTGTGGGGGAGACTGGGGAGCACTGCAGGTTGTTAGCAGGAGCCAGGAGTACAATTATATTAATTAACAGTGCACACTTTTGCTGCAGGAGTGGTGACCAGTGCCTGACCACCAGTATAGTATTGTTGTATACTACTAATATCTCTTTAAATATCAACCAGTCTATATTAGCAGCAGACACAGTACAGTGCGGTAGTTCACGGCTGTGGCTACCTCTGTGTCGGCACACGGCAGGCAGTCCGTCCGACCAGAATTGTATTATTTATTATTATATACCTACCACCTAACCGTGGTTTTTTTTTCATTCTTTATACCGTCATAGTGTCATCCTAATTGTTACGAGTATACTACTATCTCTTTATCAACCAGTGTACAGTGCGGTAGTTCACGGCTGTGGCTACCTCTGTGTCGGCACACGGCAGGCAGTCCGTCCGACCAGAATTGTATTATTTATTATTATATACCTACCACCTAACCGTGGTTTTTTTTTTTCATTCTTTATACCGTCATAGTGTCATCCTAATTGTTACGAGTATACTACTATCTCTTTATCAACCAGTGTACAGTGCGGTAGTTCACGGCTGTGGCTACCTCTGTGTCGGCACACGGCAGGCAGTCCGTCCGACCAGAATTGTATTATTTATTATTATATACCTACCACCTAACCGTGGTTTTTTTTTTCATTCTTTATACCGTCATAGTGTCATCCTAATTGTTACGAGTATACTACTATCTCTTTATCAACCAGTGTACAGTGCGGTAGTTCACGGCTGTGGCTACCTCTGTGTCGGCACACGGCAGGCAGTCCGTCCGACCAGAATTGTATTATTTATTATTATATACCTACCACCTAACCGTGGTTTTTTTTTCATTCTTTATACCGTCATAGTGTCATCCTAATTGTTACGAGTATACTACTATCTCTTTATCAACCAGTGTACAGTGCGGTAGTTCACGGCTGTGGCTACCTCTGTGTCGGCACACGGCAGGCAGTCCGTCCGACCAGAATTGTATTATTTATTATTATATACCTACCACCTAACCGTGGTTTTTTTTTCATTCTTTATACCGTCATAGTGTCATCCTAATTGTTACGAGTATACTACTATCTCTTTATCAACCAGTGTACAGTGCGGTAGTTCACGGCTGTGGCTACCTCTGTGTCGGCACACGGCAGGCAGTCCGTCCGACCAGAATTGTATTATTTATTATTATATACCTACCACCTAACCGTGGTTTTTTTTTTCATTCTTTATACCGTCATAGTGTCATCCTAATTGTTACGAGTATACTACTATCTCTTTATCAACCAGTGTACAGTGCGGTAGTTCACGGCTGTGGCTACCTCTGTGTCGGCACACGGCAGGCAGTCCGTCCGACCAGAATTGTATTATTTATTATTATATACCTACCACCTAACCGTGGTTTTTTTTTTCATTCTTTATACCGTCATAGTGTCATCCTAATTGTTACGAGTATACTACTATCTCTTTATCAACCAGTGTACAGTGCGGTAGTTCACGGCTGTGGCTACCTCTGTGTCGGCACACGGCAGGCAGTCCGTCCGACCAGAATTGTATTATTTATTATTATATACCTACCACCTAACCGTGGTTTTTTTTTTCATTCTTTATACCGTCATAGTGTCATCCTAATTGTTACGAGTATACTACTATCTCTTTATCAACCAGTGTACAGTGCGGTAGTTCACGGCTGTGGCTACCTCTGTGTCGGCACACGGCAGGCAGTCCGTCCGACCAGAATTGTATTATTTATTATTATATACCTACCACCTAACCGTGGTTTTTTTTTTCATTCTTTATACCGTCATAGTGTCATCCTAATTGTTACGAGTATACTACTATCTCTTTATCAACCAGTGTACAGTGCGGTAGTTCACGGCTGTGGCTACCTCTGTGTCGGCAGTCGGCAGGCAGTCCGTCCATCCATAATTGTATTATTATTATAATATATACCACCTAACCGTGGTTTTTTTTTCATTTTTTATACCGTCGTCATAGTGTCATACTAGTTGTTACGAGTATACTACTATCTCTTTATCAACCAGTGTACAGTGCGGTAGTTCACGGCTGTGGCTACCTCTGTGTCGGCAGTCGGCAGGCAGTCCGTCCATCCATAATTGTATTATTATTATAATATATACCACCTAACCGTGGTTTTTTTTTCATTCTTTATACCGTCGTCATAGTGTCATACTAGTTGTTACGAGTATACTACTATCTCTTTATCAACCAGTGTACAGTGCGGTAGTTCACGGCTGTGGCTACCTCTGTGTCGGCAGTCGGCAGGCAGTCCGTCCATCCATAATTGTATTATTATTATAATATATACCACCTAACCGTGGTTTTTTTTCCATTCTTTATACCGTCGTCATAGTGTCATACTAGTTGTTACGAGTATACTACTATCTCTTTATCAACCAGTGTACAGTGCGGTAGTTCACGGCTGTGGCTACCTCTGTGTCGGCAGTCGGCAGGCAGTCCGTCCATCCATAATTGTATTATTATTATAATATATACCACCTAACCGTGGTTTTTTTATACCACCTAACCGTGGCAGTCCGTCCATAATTGTATACTAGTATCCAATCCATCCATCTCCATTGTTTACCTGAGGTGCCTTTTAGTTCTGCCTATAAAATATGGAGAACAAAAAAGTTGAGGTTCCAAAATTAGGGAAAGATCAAGATCCACTTCCACCTCGTGCTGAAGCTGCTGCCACTAGTCATGGCCGAGACGATGAAATGCCAGCAACGTCGTCTGCCAAGGCCGATGCCCAATGTCATAGTACAGAGCATGTCAAATCCAAAACACCAAATATCAGAAAAAAAAGGACTCCAAAACCTAAAATAAAATTGTCGGAGGAGAAGCGTAAACTTGCCAATATGCCATTTACCACACGGAGTGGCAAGGAACGGCTGAGGCCCTGGCCTATGTTCATGGCTAGTGGTTCAGCTTCACATGAGGATGGAAGCACTCAGCCTCTCGCTAGAAAACTGAAAAGACTCAAGCTGGCAAAAGCACCGCAAAGAACTGTGCGTTCTTTGAAATCCCAAATCCACAAGGAGAGTCCAATTGTGTCGTTTGCGATGCCTGACCTTCCCAACACTGGACGTGAAGAGCATGCGCCTTCCACTATTTGCATGCCCCCTGCAAGTGCTGGAAGGAGCACCCGCAGTCCAGTTCCTGATAGTCAGATTGAAGATGTCAGTGTTGAAGTACACCAGGATGAGGAGGATATGGGTGTTGCTGGCGCTGGGGAGGAAATTGACCAGGAGGATTCTGATGGTGAGGTGGTTTGTTTAAGTCAGGCACCCGGGGAGACACCTGTTGTCCGTGGGAGGAATATGGCCGTTGACATGCCAGGTGAAAATACCAAAAAAATCAGCTCTTCGGTGTGGAGGTATTTCACCAGAAATGCGGACAACAGGTGTCAAGCCGTGTGTTCCCTTTGTCAAGCTGTAATAAGTAGGGGTAAGGACGTTAACCACCTCGGAACATCCTCCCTTATACGTCACCTGCAGCGCATTCATAATAAGTCAGTGACAAGTTCAAAAACTTTGGGTGACAGCGGAAGCAGTCCACTGACCAGTAAATCCCTTCCTCTTGTAACCAAGCTCACGCAAACCACCCCACCAACTCCCTCAGTGTCAATTTCCTCCTTCCCCAGGAATGCCAATAGTCCTGCAGGCCATGTCACTGGCAAGTCTGACGAGTCCTTTCCTGCCTGGGATTCCTCCGATGCATCCTTGCGTGTAACGCCTACTGCTGCTGGCGCTGCTGTTGTTGCCGCTGGGAGTCGATGGTCATCCCAGAGGGGAAGTCGTAAGCCCACTTGTACTACTTCCAGTAAGCAATTGACTGTTCAACAGTCCTTTGCGAGGAAGATGAAATATCACAGCAGTCATCCTACTGCAAAGCGGATAACTGAGTCCTTGACAACTATGTTGGTGTTAGACGTGCGTCCGGTATCCGCCGTTAGTTCACAGGGAACTAGACAATTTATTGAGGCAGTGTGCCCCCGTTACCAAATACCATCTAGGTTCCACTTCTCTAGGCAGGCGATACCGAGAATGTACACGGACGTCAGAAAAAGACTCACCAGTGTCCTAAAAAATGCAGTTGTACCCAATGTCCACTTAACCACGGACATGTGGACAAGTGGAGCAGGGCAGGGTCAGGACTATATGACTGTGACAGCCCACTGGGTAGATGTATGGACTCCCGCCGCAAGAACAGCAGCGGCGGCACCAGTAGCAGCATCTCGCAAACGCCAACTCTTTCCTAGGCAGGCTACGCTTTGTATCACCGCTTTCCAGAATACGCACACAGCTGAAAACCTCTTACGGCAACTGAGGAAGATCATCGCGGAATGGCTTACCCCAATTGGACTCTCCTGTGGATTTGTGGCATCGGACAACGCCAGCAATATTGTGTGTGCATTAAATATGGGCAAATTCCAGCACGTCCCATGTTTTGCACATACCTTGAATTTGGTGGTGCAGAATTTTTTAAAAAACGACAGGGGCGTGCAAGAGATGCTGTCGGTGGCCAGAAAAATTGCGGGACACTTTCGGCGTACAGGCACCACGTACAGAAGACTGGAGCACCACCAAAAACTACTGAACCTGCCCTGCCATCATCTGAAGCAAGAAGTGGTAACGAGGTGGAATTCAACCCTCTATATGCTTCAGAGGTTGGAGGAGCAGCAAAAGGCCATTCAAGCCTATACAATTGAGCACGATATAGGAGATGGAATGCACCTGTCTCAAGTGCAGTGGAGAATGATTTCAACGTTGTGCAAGGTTCTGATGCCCTTTGAACTTGCCACACGTGAAGTCAGTTCAGACACTGCCAGCCTGAGTCAGGTCATTCCCCTCATCAGGCTTTTGCAGAAGAAGCTGGAGGCATTGAAGAAGGAGCTAACACGGAGCGATTCCGCTAGGCATGTGGGACTTGTGGATGCAGCCCTTAATTCGCTTAACAAGGATTCACGGGTGGTCAATCTGTTGAAATCAGAGCACTACATTTTGGCCACCGTGCTCGATCCTAGATTTAAAGCCTACCTTGGATCTCTCTTTCCGGCAGACACAGGTCTGCTGGGGTTGAAAGACCTGCTGGTGACAAAATTGTCAAGTCAAGCGGAACGCGACCTGTCAACATCTCCTCCTTCACATTCTCCCGCAACTGGGGGTGCGAGGAAAAGGCTCAGAATTCCGAGCCCACCCGCTGGCGGTGATGCAGGGCAGTCTGGAGCGACTGCTGATGCTGACATCTGGTCCGGACTGAAGGACCTGACAACGATTACGGACATGTCGTCTACTGTCACTGCATATGATTCTCTCAACATTGATAGAATGGTGGAGGATTATATGAGTGACCGCATCCAAGTAGGCACGTCACACAGTCCGTACTTATACTGGCAGGAAAAAGAGGCAATTTGGAGGCCCTTGCACAAACTGGCTTTATTCTACCTAAGTTGCCCTCCCACAAGTGTGTACTCCGAAAGAGTGTTTAGTGCCGCCGCTCACCTTGTCAGCAATCGGCGTACGAGGTTACATCCAGAAAATGTGGAGAAGATGATGTTCATTAAAATGAATTATAATCAATTCCTCCGCGGAGACATTGACCAGCAGCAATTGCCTCCACAAAGTACACAGGGAGCTGAGATGGTGGATTCCAGTGGGGACGAATTGATAATCTGTGAGGAGGGGGATGTACACGGTGATATATCGGAGGGTGAAGATGAGGTGGACATCTTGCCTCTGTAGAGCCAGTTTGTGCAAGGAGAGATTAATTGCTTCTTTTTTGGGGGGGGTCCAAACCAACCCGTCATATCAGTCACAGTCGTGTGGCAGACCCTGTCACTGAAATGATGGGTTGGTTAAAGTGTGCATGTCCTGTTTTGTTTATACAACATAAGGGTGGGTGGGAGGGCCCAAGGATAATTCCATCTTGCACCTCTTTTTTCTTTTCTTTTTCTTTGCATCATGTGCTGATTGGGGAGGGTTTTTTGGAAGGGACATCCTGCGTGACACTGCAGTGCCACTCCTAGATGGGCCCGGTGTTTGTGTCGGCCACTAGGGTCGCTAATCTTACTCACACAGTCAGCTACCTCATTGCGCCTCTTTTTTTCTTTGCGTCATGTGCTGTTTGGGGAGGGTTTTTTGGAAGGGACATCCTGCGTGACACTGCAGTGCCACTCCTAGATGGGCCCGGTGTTTGTGTCGGCCACTAGGGTCGCTAATCTTACTCACACAGTCAGCTACCTCATTGCGCCTCTTTTTTTCTTTGCGTCATGTGCTGTTTGGGGAGGGTTTTTTGGAAGGGACATCCTGCGTGACACTGCAGTGCCACTCCTAGATGTGCCCGGTGTTTGTGTCGGCCACTAGGGTCGCTAATCTTACTCACACAGCTACCTCATTGCGCCTCTTTTTTTCTTTGCGTCATGTGCTGTTTGGGGAGGGTTTTTTGGAAGGGCCATCCTGCGTGACACTGCAGTGCCACTCCTAGATGGGCCCGGTGTTTGTGTCGGCCACTAGGGTCGCTTATCTTACTCACACAGCGACCTCGGTGCAAATTTTAGGACTAAAAATAATATTGTGAGGTGTGATGTGTTCAGAATAGGCTGAAAATGAGTGTAAATTATGTTTTTTGAGGTTAATAATACTTTGGGATCAAAATTACCCCCAAATTCTATGATTTAAGCTGTTTTTTAGGGTTTTTTGAAAAAAACACCCGAATCCAAAACACACCCGAATCCGACAAAAAAAATTCGGTGAGGTTTTGCCAAAACGCGGTCGAACCCAAAACACGGCCGCGGAACCGAACCCAAAACCAAAACACAAAACCCGAAAAATTTCCGGCGCTCATCTCTAATTTATATGCAAATGCCCTCATAGAGGGATATTAGAATAGTTATTATAGTTGCTCTCATGGAAAGCAGTTATGTTGGGTAATATTCCCCCTCACAGAGGGGAGTTGAACCTGTCAGTCTCTATCTAAACTTAAGAGACTGTGCCACTGTCTCGCATTAAAAGGGGTGCTGGCATGAGACTGGGGTTGTGTGGGCCAGCTCGTGGCAGTTACGTCTGGCGGGACTGATCCGGGCAACCTGGAGGGGGGTTATATATAGAAGGACTGAGGAAAAAACGGTTGGTTGCTGGGGGCTAAGAAACAGAGAAGGAGCTGTGCACGGCCAAGGAGTATTCTAAAAAAAAGTGCGACACACCGGAGTAACCGCCTTACCGTAGAGGGACTGACCGAGTCTCCCGGCGCTCCGGTGAAGTGAGTGGCGGAGGTTCAGCAGAGACGTCCGAGTACAGTGCGGCTCAACAGTGGGCGGCAGCGGGACCTCGGCATCCGGCCGGGGGCGGCGGCAGCATCATCAGTACCTCCCTCAAGGCGGAACGGAGGAGGCGGCCAAGAACAGTACATAGTCCGGCTGGGGGCGGCGGCATCTGTACCTCCCTCGGGGCGGATCAAAGGAGGCCTGAAATCGTGAGTGACAGCCTCATGTAAGGTACAGCACAGGGAGTTGTAATGGCGGAATCTGTCAACACCTTTAAGTATGGGTTAGATAAATTCCTAAAGGATAAGGATATCCAGGGGTATGGTGCATAGTCATGCATTATAGTTACTATGGCCCTCATTCCGAGTCGTTCGCTCGGTATTTTTCATCGCATCGCAGTGAAATTCCGCTTAGTACGCATGCGCAATATTCGCACTGCGACTGCGCCAAGTCATTTTACAATGGAGATAGTATTTTTACTCACGGCTTTTTCATCGCTCCGGCGATCGTAGTGTGATTGACAGGAAATGGGTGTTACTGGGCGGAAACACGGCGTTTTCGGGGCGTGTGGATAAAAACGCTACCGTTTCCGGAAAAAACGCAGGAGTGGCCGGAGAAACGGGGGAGTGTCTGGGCGAACGCTGGGTGTGTTTATGACGTCAAACCAGGAACGACAAGCACTGAACTGATCGCAGATGCCGAGTAAGTCTGAAGCTACTCTGAAACTGCTAAGTAGTTTGTAATCGCAATATTGCGAATACATCGGTCGCAATTTTAAGAAGCTAAGATACACTCCCAGTAGGCGTAGGCTTAGCCTGAGCAACTCTGCTAAATTCGCCTTGCGAGCGATCAACTCGGAATGAGGGCCTATAAATAGGGATAAAATGCAACGGCTGACAGCAGCATCAGTCAGAAATTTTAGTCAAATCATCATGCATAGGAGACCACAAATAGGTTGAACTCGATGGACAATTGTCTTTTTTCAACCTCAGATACTATGTTACAATGTTACTATGTAAGACTCTTAACGACTAATATCTGAAGTAAGAGCAGGGAACACCATAGAGCTCTATAATTGGAATAATTCCCGCTTCACTGGTATCACAACGTTGTCATTTTATGTGCACCAACGAGGTAGTAAGAGTACTCAGACTGAAATATTGAAGTGTTACGGGAACCCCTTCCCTTAAGGTACCGTTAACCGATCCTATATGTATGGTTCCAATTATTATTATTTATATAAATGTATTTAGAGCGATATGAAATATGTTGTCTCACTAACCGTTTGGTTTAGATTGTCCTACCGACTGTTGTCAAAGAAAGAGGACGAGTTTGCGTTGTTCCAGTGAAATAAAACTCTTTTACTGAAGTTTATTGTAGTTACAATACAAACTTTGTGAATTGTATTTTGGAAAGGTTTATTTAGTTAAAGGTGAGATTTGCGGCGCATACACTCCTGCCAACTGAGGAATAGGTAATCACAGACCAAATTGGACAAAAGGGAGGAGCTGGAACTTGTGAACAAGAGAAAATCAGGTATAATCCCAGAGACCTATCGCCTATTTAGGCAGCAAAAAACAACAACACTGTTACACTACAGCAGCCTGATCCATTTGGCTCCACCCCTTCCGCCCCATTTAGCTCCGCCCCTTCCATCCCGTGTAGCTTCGCCCCCTCCTCTGATCCATACAGCTGCCACACAGGTGAGGGGAGTAGGTTTTTCATGCTGCCAGTGCCGCTGCCTGTCATACAGTGACAGGCACAGCAGCTGGCAGCAGTAGCAGGGGGGACAGGACGGAGCAGCAGCAGGTAAGGGATGCAGAGCAGGGTGAGCACCTCTCCGTCCCAGCGCCTCCCTGCACTGCATCCCTTCGCTCAGCGGGTAGCGCCGGGCCTGGAAACTCAGTGCGCAGCACATATATTTTTTTATCAAAATTCTTACCTTTCTTCACTATTTCTGTTTTTAATATTTCGCTAAAGTTCTTAACAAGATAAATTAATAAAAGTTATATTTTAAGATTACTGACTAGTAGTGCACCACGCTAGGGCAATTTCATTTCTCCTTTCTTCTTTAGATATGCTCCTTACAAAAGTCTTCAATAACCTCCATACTGCTAAATCTAAAGGCCACTACTCTCTACTTATTCTTCTTCATCTCTCTGCTGCTTTTGACACTGGGGACCACCCTCTCCTACTGTAAATCCTTCATTCCATTGGTCTACGTGATACTGCCCTCTCTTGGCTGTCTTCCTACCTGTCTGACCATTCATTCCCAGTCTCCTATTATGACTCCACCTCCCCCTCACTTCCACTTACTGTAGGTGTACCCCAAGGTTCTGTCCTTGGTCTTCTTCTTTTATCTCTCTATACATCCTCACTAGGTAAGCTCATTAGTTCTTTTGATTTCCAATATCATCTCTATGCTGATGACACTCAAATCTATCTTTCCTCTCCGGACCTCTCCCCTGCTCTCCTCACTTGTATCTCAAACTGTCTCTCTGCTACCTCTTCCTGGATGTCCCAGCGCTTTCTTAAACTTAAATTGTAAATTGTAAATTTTATCAATAAACCTGAGCTTTAACTTGCTGGTGCAAATGTTTTGTTATATTCATCCTCACACCCTACTTATCCCGCTGGTATACGTGGTGTGGTGAGAGGATATAATGGTGAGTTTTCTGTGATGAATTAAACCCACCAAAATGTTGAAATACTTACCTGTGTCTGAAGTTATTCATTACCGGAGTGAGGTAGATTTTGTATACTATATATATATACCTTACAGTTTAGTACAAACATCGTGGATCACAGGACTTAGAGATGCACATGAAAGAAGTGCACTAAAGTAAAGCAAACCAAACAGTACAAATTATATATATATATATATATATATATATATAAAATTTTTTTTAATTCAGTTGAATCACAGGGCTTACAGATGCATGTGAACAAAGTATACTAGGGTAAAGGGCACCAAACAGTACAAACAGTAAATCATATATATTTTTATTTTTCTGTTTTTCAACTTGAAGCTTGAAGCTTGGTTTAAACTGTGTGACTCACAGAGCTTACAATGCACGTGTACAAAATGCACTAGGGTAAAGCGCACCAAACAGTACAAACAATAGATCTATACAGTATATAGGCCCTCATTCCGAGTTGTTCGCTCGGTATTTTTCATCGCATCGCAGTGAAAATCCGCTTAGTACGCATGCGCAATGTTCGCACTGCGACTGCGCCAAGTAACTTTACTATGAAGAAAGTATTTTTACTCACGGCTTTTTCTTCGCTCCGGCGATCGTAATGTGATTGACAGGAAATGGGTGTTACTGGGCGGATACACGGCGTTTCAGGGGCGTGTGGCTGAAAACGCTACCGTTTCCGGAAAAAACGCAGGAGTGGCCGGGGAAACGGTGGGAGTGCCTGGGCGAACGCTGGGTGTGTTTGTGACGTCAACCAGGAACGACAAGCACTGAAATGATCGCACAGGCAGAGTAAGTCTGGAGCTACTCTGAAACTGCTAACTCGTTTGTAATCGCAATATTGCGCGTACGTCGGTCGCAATTTTAAGAAGCTAAGATTCACTCCCAGTAGGCGGCGGCTTAGCGTGTGTAACTCTGCTACATTCGCCTTGCGAGCGAACAACTCGGAATGAGGGCCATAGTTTTTCAATTTTTCGTGTTTTCTTTAACTTGCAGCTCAGTTCAAACTAAATGGATCACAGGGCATATAGATGCACATGAGCAAAGCACACAAAGGTAAAGCGCACCAAGAAGTACAAACAATAGATATATTTTTTTATTTTCTGTTTTTTAAACTTGCAGCTGGGTTCAAACTGCATAGATCACAGGATTTATATATGCACGCGAACAATGCACACTAAGGTAAAGCGCAACAAACAGTACCATTTATAGCAAAGTATAGCACAGCATGCCCCAATATATAGTCACTATACAGAAAACAGCCACTATTGAGTCTGGAGTTTCTGGATGGACACAGTACAGCCAAAACAGCAGAGTATAGCACAACATGCCCCTATATGCACTGCCACTATACTGCACAGCCACTTACTGAAATCCGGAGTCTCTGAATGGTAACAGAGTATAGCACAGCATGCCCCTAAATACACTGCAGTGATATGTGGTGGGGTGAGGCGGGTTTTGCAGATCCTTTCCTGTCATACTAATGTATAAGCCAGAGGTTTGACCATA
The DNA here is from genome assembly GCF_028390025.1 of Pseudophryne corroboree. NCBI lineage: Eukaryota > Metazoa > Chordata > Amphibia > Anura > Myobatrachidae > Pseudophryne > Pseudophryne corroboree. The sequence continues at coordinate 532,442,589 of NC_086448.1, forward strand.
TAAAGTATATGAAAAATACAAAGAATATATTAGAAATATCTTCTTTGTATTATTCTAATTATTTTTATAGTCAACACTCTGGAGTAAAAAGTCTGTGGCAGGGGAGGCACATATCTTTTCTGCACATCTGTGATCAAAACGCACCAAATTTCCAACAGTTTATACTGCTGCATCTGTGTATAATGCCCACATGAACCCTTTGGCTCATATATTGTGTGTAAATCTGGCTTTGGTCCAAGCCAGTGCATCCTCAGACATATACCTCACCACACCTCCCTGAATTACGCTGTAACTCTTCTGCACAGCCACTTAGTAAAGTCTGGAGTCTCTGGATGAACAAAGCAAAACACCAGAGTATAGCGCAGTGTGACCCTATATACACAGTCACTATACTGCACAGCCACTTAGTCTGGAGTCTCTGGATGGACACAGCACAGCCAAAACAGCAGAGTACAGCGCAGTGTGCCCCAATATACACTGTCACAATACTGCACAGCCATTTAGTGAAGTCTGGAGTCTCTGGACACAGTACAGCCAAAACAGCAGAATATAGTGCAGCGTGCCCCTATATACACAGTCACTATACTGCATAGCCACTTAGTGAAGTCCGGAGTCTCTGTATGGACACAGCACAGACAAAACAGCAGCGTATAGCACATCATGCAGCATGCCCCTATATACACAGTCTCTATACTGCACAGCCACTTAGTCTGGAGCTTCTGGATGGACACAGGACAGCCAAAACAGCAAATTATAATGCAGCATGCCCCTATATACACAGTCTCTATACTGTACATAGCCAGATTAAGGTGGTGGGGGGATGCAGGGCATACTGTGCCCCGGGCCCCCCTTTATCAGAGGGCCCCCCGGCCAGAGCTCACTGATATCACTAGCTTTCCCTGTTAATGCGAGATCTAGAATGCGAGCAGGACAGTATGCAGTGCAGGCAGAGACACAGGATTATCATGTTTCATGAGCTCCTGATGGAGCTTTCTGACCAGAGGAGAGATAGGAGGGCAGAGAGAGCTGTAAGTAACACAGGGATCCCAGCTTCTCCTTCTCCCTGCCTGGGTGTCTCAGTCCTGTTTAAACTGTTATGCTACTAAGCCATTTTGGTCTAGAGATAGACACACCAAACAATCCTCCTGAGTCCTGTCCCAGTATGTAAGTAGTACAGCGGCTGATGCTATTCTTGCATGTGACAAGATAAATTATTTTATTTTTCTATGTGTATTTGAAGGTTGTTTAAGTTGTCTTTGTTCCACTACAAGAAAATTGTATAAAATAGTTGTCTTTCAATTAGGTGGAGCTACTGTATAAACAGTACCCAGGCATTATTAAACTATTAGTTTAAAACTAATATACTCCATTGGTTTAAATTTAATATACACAAGCTATACCTCCCACAATGATGCATTCCAGGAGGGACAAAATTCTCTCTATCTGGATATCCTTCTTAATTTATGATTGAAAACACCTGTGTTGAAATACCTTTCTTATCAATTAAATATTTCAACATAGGTGACGGCAATCATATATTAAGGGGGAAGTGCATGTAGAGAGCATTTTGTCCCTCCTAAAATTGGACAAGTTGGGAGCTATGCACAACCTAATATACATCCCCACCTTCCACCGGGGCCCCCTGTCTTAAGTGCCCCGGGCACCACCAAGGTTTAAACCGGCCCTGATACTGCACAGCCACTTAGTCTGGAGTCTCTGGATGGACACAGGACAGCCAAAACAGCAGAGTATAATGCCGCAGACAGCAGTTGGTGCATTGAGTGAATTGGCACCAAGTCCAGGCCGCGCCGCCTTATATGGAATCTAAGTCCCACGAGAATCCAATGTCGGGAGGATAACGTTCAGCCTCGTCATGGGATCCGAGTCTGGCGAGTGGACTTGGATACCCAGTGTTCGATACGGTTCCGATTCCAAGGAATCCGAACCACTTATCTCTACTTAAAACTAGAGATGAGCGGGTTCGGCTCTCAGAGAACCGAACCGTACCGAACTTCACGCTCTGAACCTGGTTCCAAGCCCGGCTCGGGTTTTCCCGCCTGACTCGTCATCATCCCGCTGTCGGATTCTCGCAGCATTTGGATTCCATATAAGGAGCTGCGCGTCGCGGCCATTTTCACTCCAGTCTCGGAGACTGTAGTTAGAGGACATGTCTCCGTCCTCAGTGTCTGTGTGGGGGCGGGAAAGTGGGGTGGCGAGTCTTGTGCTGTGTTGTGCTGCTCAGTCCAGTCCAGTGTAGTCAGTGTATTGTGCTGCATCAGTCCAGCCAGTAACAGTGTTGGTGTCCTCTGCTGCTATATGTCCCCAGTGCTGCTGGCTGCTGTATAAGTCCCTTGCATTTTTGCTGTGTTGTCTTGCATCAGACCAGGGGTGCAGCATCAGTCCAGTGACCAGTCACAGTGGTGGTGTCCTCTGCTGCCATATATCCAGTGTAGCTTTATAAGTCCCTTTTCTCATACGTCCTATAGGATGCTGGGGTCCACTTCATGACCATGGGGTATAGACGGTTCCGCAGGAGCCATGGGCACTCTTAAGACTTTTCAATGGGTGTGAACTGGCTCCACCCTCTATGCCCCTCCTCCAGGCCTCAGTTTTAGAAATGTGCTCAGGCAGACTGGATGCACTCTGGGGAGCTCTACTGAGCTTCTCTGAAAAGACTTATGTTAGGTTTTTTGTTTTCAGGGAGAACTGCTGGCAACAGTCTCCCTGCTTCGTGGGACTGAGGGGGCAGAAGTAGGAACCAACTTCCTGAAGAGTTTCATGGCTCTGCTTCTGGCTGACAGGACACCATTAGCTCCTGAAGGGTACTGAACGCTAGCCGTGTCTAGATACTTATCAAGAAAAGTGACGGCTGAGGTACAGCGCGGCTGGCGGGAGCGCAGCGTGCCATTGCTGCCCACACACACAGGCACTGCAGGGTGCAGGGCGCGGGGGGGGGGGGGTGCCCTGGGCAGCAAAATCACCTCTATAAACTTTCAAAAAGGGGGCATAAGATGCCCAGGCACAGCCCTACCCCCGCCAGTATAAATATTATGAGGTAAAAAAGGCGGAGCTTCTTCCGCAGGCAGCCAGCACACTGCTCAGTGCCGTTTTCTCTCTCCTCAGGCTGCAGAGACATCGCTGGTCCTCGTTCACTTCTGACTACAAGTATCAGGGTGCAAAACAGGGGGGGCACAAGCGAATTTGGTGCTTTACAAGTGTGTTTTACTGTGTAAAAAGTGCTGCATGTCAGTGGGCATTCTGTGTTCACAGGCATTAGATACTGGCACTGGGGTTGTGAACTGGCTGCTCCTAAACTGTGTCCCTCTGACAGATTTTACTGTGCGTCTGTCCCCTATAAGTCCTAGTGTGTCTGTGTGTGTGTTGTACACGTGTGTAAGACATGTCAGAGGCAGGGAGTTCCTCCCCGGAGGAAACCATTTTAGGGACACAGAAGTGTAATGTGGTGGCGCTGCCGGCACACCAAGAGCCTGCATGGGTGAAAGAAATACGTGATAGTATGCATCACATCAATAGGAGATTAGATAAGTCTGAATCTCATGCTGAGTGCTGGAGAAAATCTGTGGAGGATGTGATTTTTCAGGGCTCTGTTCTTCCATCCGTAGGTGACCCCTCTGGGTCACATAAGAGACCATTTGCGAATATTGTGAATACTGATACCGACACGGACACTGACTCTTGTGTCGACGATAGTGACTCCAGAGAAATAGATCATAAATTGGCAAAAAATATACAATATATGATTGTGGCTATAAGGGAAGTTCTGGAAGTCACGGAAGCCACTCCTGTACCTCAGGAGAAGGCTTATTTCTATAAAGAAAAGAAATCTAAGGTCACTTTCCCTCCTTCCCACGAGCTTAATACACTCTTTGAAGGGATGTGGATGAATCCCAAAAATACATTTTGTATTTCCAAGAGAATTCAGATAGCTTATACTTTCCCGGTGGAGGACAGGAAAAAATAGAAGTCACCCCCTGTGTTAGACAGTGCACTGTCCAGGTTGACAAAGAATGTAATTCTCCCTGCACCTGGCACGGCTTCACTAAAAGAGCCGGCAGACCGAAAGATGGAAACTACATTGAAATCCATTTGTGTTGCCAATGGTACGCTGCTCAGGCCCACAATTGCTTGCGCGTGGGTGAGTCGCGCTATTGAAAAATGGTCAGAAAGCGTGTCATCAGAAATTGACACGATTGATAAAGATGAGATACGCCTTAAGTTAGGGAATATCAAAGATGCTGCTGCATACATGCTAGAAGTGATGAAAGATATTGGACTCTTGAGTTCACAAGCCGCTACCATGGCAGTATTGGCTAGGCGGCCGTTGTGGATTCGCCAGTGGAACGCAGATGCAGATTCCTAAAGAGATATGGAGGCTCTTCCATATAAAGGTGAGGCCTTATTTGGCGATGGACTGGATGCGTTAGTCTCGGCGGCTACCGCAGGTAAGTCGACATTTTTGCCCTCTGCGCCTGCACCGGCAAAACAGACATATCACCCGTACATGCAGACCTTTCGGCCCAATAAATACAAAAAAGCGAGAGGTTCCCCCTTCTTTGTGGGTAGGGGAAGGGGAAAGGGAAAGAAGTCCACAGCAGCTTCAGGTTCCCAGGAGCAGAAGTCTATCCATACTTCTGCCAAATCTTCAGCATGACGCTGGGGCTCCTTTGCGGGAGGCCACTCGGGTAGGGACACATCTCAAACTGTTCAGCCAAGGTTGGATTCTGTCTGGCCTGGATCCCTGGGTGTTGCAAATAGTGTCCTAGGGAAACAAGCTGGAGTTTCAAGATGTTCCCCATGCCGATTTTTCAAATCGACCTTGCCAGCTTCTCTTCCAGAAAGGGAAGCAGTAACAGCGGCAATCAAAAAATTATGTCAGGATCAGGTCATAGTCCTGGTATCTTTGTCATAACAAGGGGAGGGGTTTTATACAAGCCTTTTTGTAGTTCCGAAGACGGACGGCTCGGTCAGACCGATCCTAAACCTGAAAAATCTGAATCTCTACTTGAAACGATTCAAGTTCAAAATGGAATCACTGAGGGCAGTGATTTCCAGCCTGGAGGAGGGGGACTACATGGTGTCTGTAGACATAAAAGATGCTTACCTGCATGTTCCCATTTATCCTCCTCACCAGGCTTATCTGAGATTCGCGGTTCAGGATTGCCATTACCAATTCCAGACGTTACCTTTCGGTCTCTCCACGGTGCCAAGGGTATTCACCAAGGTGATGGTGGAGATGATGGTTCTCCTGCGTCAAAAAGGAGTCAATATAATTCCTTATCTAGACAATCTCCTGATAAAGGCGAGATCCAGGGAGCAGTTGTTACAAAACATCACACTCTCTCTGTCAATACTCCAACAACACGGTTGGATCATAAATTATCCAAAGTCACAGTTGGAAACGATAACAATATTGTCTTTTGTCAGGATGATTCTGGACACAGAAGTTCAGAGAGTTTTTCTTCCGGTGGAAAAGGCTCTGGAAATCCAGAAAATGGTAAAACAGATATTGAAACAATCGAGTGTGTCGATCCATCAATGCATTCGGTTGTTGGGGAAGATGGTGGCGGCCTACGAGGCCATACAGTTTGGCAGGTTCCATGCCAGGGTATTCCAGTGGGACCTGTTGGACAAGTGTTTGGGATCCCACCTACACATGCACCGGAAGATAATCCTGTTGTCAAAAGCCAGGATTCCGCTCCTGTGGTGGCTACACAGTTCTCACCTACTAGAGGGACGCGGGTTCGGGATTCAGGACTGGGTCCTGGTAACCACGGATGCAAGTCTCCGAGGCTGGGGAGCTGTCACTTAGGGGAAGGCTTCCAAGGAAAATGGTCAAGTCAGGAAGCCTGCCTTCACATAAACGTGCTGGAATTGAGAGCCATTTACAATGGCCTTCAACAAGCGGTAAATCTTCTTCAAGATCATTCCGTGCAGATCCAGTTGGACAATTTAACAGCAGTCGCGTACATAAACAGGCAGGGCAGAACGAAAAGCAGAGCGGCAATGGCAGAGGTGACGAAGATCCTCCTCTGGGCAGAAAGACATGTAAAGGCTCTGTCGGCAATTTTCATTCCGGGAGTAGACAACTGGGAAGCAGACTTCCTCAGCAGACTTGATCTTCATCCAGGAGAGTGGGGCCTCCACCAAGAAGTATTCGCAGAGGTGACAAGTCTTTGGGGAGTTCCTCAAGTAGACATGATGGCATCTCGTCTCAACAAGAAGCTTCAGAAATATTGTTCCAGGTTGAGAGACCCTCAAGCAATAGCAGTGGATGCGCTAGTGGCCCAGTGGATGTTCCAGTCAGCGTATGTCTTCCCTCCACTTCCGCTGATCCCAAAGGTGCTCAGTATCATAAGGAGAACAAGAGTTCGAGCAATCTTCATTGCCCCAGACTGGCCAAGGAGGGCTTGGTACCCAGATCTTCAGGAGTTGCTCATAGAAGATCCACGGCCTCTTCCTCTTCGCGAGGACCTGCTGCAGCAGGGGCCGTGCGTGTATCAAGACTTACCGCGGCTACGTTTGACGGCATGGCTGTTGAGCGCTGGATCCTAGCCCGTAAGGGTATTCCCAAGGAAGTCATCCCCACCCTTATTCAGGCCAGGAAAGGAGTAACGTCTAAACTTTACCACCGTATTTGGAGAAAATATGTGTCTTGGTGTGAATCCAAGAAGGCTCCTACGGAAGAGTTTCAGTTGGGACGTTTTCTCCATTTTCTGCAGGCTGGTGTGGAGGCGGGCTTCCGATTGGGGTCAATCAAGGTACAGATTTCGGCTTTGTCAGTGTTCTTCCAAAAACAATTGGCCTCTCTTCCAGAGGTTCAGACCTTCATGAAAGGGGTTCTGCACATCCAGCCTCCATTTGTGCCTCCAGTGGCACCATGGGACCTTAATGTGGTGTTGCAGTTTCTTCAATCGGATTGGTTTGAGCCTCTACAAGAGATAGAGTTGAGGTTTCTCACTTGGAAAGAGTTGATGCTTTTGGCTTTGGCATCCGCACGGCGGGTGTCTGAGTTGGGGGCCTTGTCTCACAAGAGCCCTTACCTGATCTTCCATGAAGATAGGGCAGAGTTGAGAACTCGTCAACATTTTCTTCCAAAGGTGGTTTCATCTTTCCACATAAATCAACCTATTGTGGTGCCAGTAGTTACTGACACGTTTACTGAGTCAAAGTCTCTAGATGTGGTTAGAGTTTTGAAGAATTATGTCGCTAGAACAGCTCGAATACGGAAAACAGAGTCTTTGTTTGTCCTATATGCTCCCAACAAGATTAGGTGTCCTGCTTCCAAGCAGACTATTGCGCGTTGGATCAGAAGTACGATTCAGCACACTCATACTATGGCTGGATTGCCGTTACCGACGTCGGTGAAGGCCCATTCCACTAGGAAGGTGGGCTCATCCTGGGCGGCTGCCCGGGGGGTCTCGGCATTGCAACTTGGTCGGGGTCAAACACATTTGCTAAATTCTACAAGTTTGACACCTTGGCCGATGAAGACCTCAAGTTCAGTCAATCGATGCTGCAGGGTCATCCGCACTCTCCCGCCCGTACTGGAGCTTTGGTATAAACCCCATGGTCATGAAGTGGACCCCAGCATCCTCTAGGACGTATGAGAAAACAGGATTTTAATACCTACCGGTAAATCCTTTTCTCCTAGTCCGTAGAGGATGCTGGGCGCCCGTCCCAGTGCGTAATTTACCTGCAGTTTTATTTATTAGAGTTACACATGTTGTGTTTTATTAGTTTCAGCATGTTTGCTGTAATTGGTTCATGCCTGTTGGCGTGTGTTATGTTGAATGCCATGTTGTGCGGCATGGTTGAGGTGTGAGCTGGTATGTATCTCACCATTAGTATTAAAGTAAATCCTTTCCTCGAAATGTCCGTCTCCCTGGGCACAGTTCCTATAACTGAAGTCTGGAGGAGGGGCATAGAGGGAGGAGCCAGTTCACACCCATTGAAAAGTCTTGAGTGCCCATAGCTCCTGCGGAACCGTCTGTACCCCATGGTCATGAAGTGGACCCCAGCATCCTCTACGGACTAGGAGAAAAGGATTTACCGGTAGGTATCAAAATCCTGTTTTAGTGGTGCTGTGTTGTCTTGCATTAGACCAGGGGAAGTGTCTTGTGCAGTATCAGTCCAGTGACCAGTCACAGTGGTGGTGTCCTCTGCTGCCATATATCCAGTGTAGCTGTATAAGTCCCTTACAGTGTTGCTGTGTTGTCCTGCATTAGACCAGTGGTAGTGTCCTGGCCATCAGTCATTCCAGTGACCAGGCAGTCCCAGTGGTATACGCTGCTGCTATATGTCCACTGCTGCCATATTATAATAATAATTACAACCACAAGTCCCTCACATTGTTGCTGTGTTGTGCTGCATCAGACCAGTGGTAGTGTCCTCGCCATCAGCCATCAGTCATTGCTGTGCCGCATATTGGCCCTCATTCCGAGTCGTTCGCTCGTTCTTTTTTTTCGCATCGCAGTGAAAATCTGCTTAGAGCGCATGCGCAATGTTCGCACTGCGACTGCGCTAAGTAATTCTGCTATGAAGAAAGGATTTTTACTCACGGCTTTTTGTTCGCACCGGCGATCGTAATGTGATTGACAGGAAATGGGTGTTACTGGGCGGAAACACGGCGTTTTATGGGCATGTGGCTGAAAACGCTACCGTTTCCGGAAAAAACGCAGGAGTGGCCGGAGAAACGGGGGAGTGTCTGGGCGAACGCTGGGAGTGTTTGTGACGTCAAACCAGGAACGACAAGCACTGAACTGATCGCACAGGCAGAGTAAGTCTGGAGCTACTCTAAAACTGCTAAGTTTTTTTTGTTCGCAATATTGCGTAAACTTCGTTCGCACTTTTAAGATGCTAAGATACACTCCCAGTAGGCGTAGACTAAGCGTGTGTAACTCTGCTAAATTCGCCTTGCGACCGATCAACTCGGAATGAGGGCCATTGTGTTATATAACTCCAGAAACATAATGGAGAACAAAAATTTGGAGGATAAAATAGGGAAAGATCAAGAACCACTTCCTCCTAGTGCTGAAGCTGCTGCCATTAGCCATGACATAGACGATGAAATGCCATCAACGTCGTCTGCCAAGGCCGATGCCCATTGTGATAGTAGAGGGCATGTAAAATCCAAAAAGCCAAAGGGGGTAATTCCAAGTTGATCGAAGCAGGAATTTTTTTAGCAGTTGGGCAAAACCATGTGCACTGCAGGGGAGGCAGATATAACATGTGCAGAGAGAGCTAGATTTGGGTGTGGTGAGTTAAATCTGCAATCTAAATTGCAGTGTAAAAATAAAGCAGCCATAAACATCTTAGTGATATTTGGTGGACCCCTTTCTTTGAAAGTAAAGCATTCATAACCAAGAACCAGAAATAACGACACTGAGACTTGAATTTTGGCAGAAAATTGCTAGCTATTTATTTGTCCCTAACCATTAGGAAACCTGTAAATAAAGATATTAATTTAATATGCCGCTCCAGCTGGCATATGGTGGCGGCCCAAAAGAACGGCTCCATTAATCTAAATTAACCTTAAATAACTTAACCCTATAAATTTACTAAAAACTTACCATAAACCGGTAATAGGTGACAACTCAACCCCCACAGTGACTACCCACCGCTCCTGGGTGCCCTGCCGCTGCCTTCCCGGACGGGTGGTCAAGCGCCATAAGTCGATGGAGGTGAGTGCACCTAAACCACAACAAACTGTAAAACACTACAGTTTTCCTTACAATACCAAACTGCCGTTCTTTTCCGCCAATAAATAGCCAACGAAAAACAGCCAACAACTTTAAAGCCAAAGCACCACGTGCCAAAATTTCCAACTACCAGGGCGGGAGGGTAGGAAACCAAATCACCAAGAGACTTAAGATGGCTTCACCTTCCCTATATATATCAAGCCCTCCCCCTAAAGAAGGCTGTACTTTCCTCACAGCTAGGTCCACCCCTCCCCAGATGTTTAACTCTTTTCTCTCCTATGCAGTCAATACTCTCTCCTAAACATCTTAGTGATATTTGGTGGACCCCTTTCTTTGAAAGTAAAGCATTCATAACCAAGAACCAGAAATAACGACACTGAGACTTGAATTTTGGCAGAAAATTGCTAGCTATTTATTTGTCCCTAACCATTAGGAAACCTGTAAATAAAGATATTAATTTAATATGCCGCTCCAGCTGGCATATGGTGGCGGCCCAAAAGAACGGCTCCATTAATCTAAATTAACCTTAAATAACTTAACCCTATAAATTTACTAAAAACTTACCATAAACCGGTAATAGGTGACAACTCAACCCCCACAGTGACTACCCACCGCTCCTGGGTGCCCTGCCGCTGCCTTCCCGGACGGGTGGTCAAGCGGCCATAAGTCGATGGAGGTGAGTGCACCTAAACCACAACAAACTGTAAAACACTACAGTTTTCCTTACAATACCAAACTGCCGTTCTTTTCCGCCAACAGCGAAAGACTCATCCCCAACAGTCTTTCGCACCGCCACCATAAACCTACCCTAACTCCTGCAAAGCGAAACCTAGATCCTCCAGAAAAAACATCATCCCCTCATTGGATAGATGTACTCCATCGCGCCGGAAAAGGTGGCTGTCTCTGAACCGTATCCTCGGGTGGCGAACCACTCTCCCACCGTGGGACAGCACCCACTTTGCCACCGCTCCGTTCACCTTTTTCCGGGCCTCATCAATCTGGCGACCATCCGCCACACCCCTCCAACACAATCTTGGCACCATCATGGAAAAAACCAACACACAGTTGGTCCATGCCGCGGTCACACTTGCCAGATCCTGTATCATGGCCCACCGCAGATCCAAGGATGTCCTCTTCCCCAAGTCGTTGCCACCTAGATGGACAACCAACACCTTAGGGACTCCATGCTTGCTGGCCTGACTCACTAACCTACTCCTCAGCTCACCCCACATCATTCCTCGCCAACCAAGCCATCTGACATCCTGAACTCCAAGCAATACCTGAGACCCTTCCGATGCCACAAACCTGGCCGCCCAATAAATGTAAGAGTGGCCAACCACCCAAATGGTCAAATTGTCTTCAAACCATCCTGAAGGGAAAAAGAGGGGTAGAATTGATTACTAAGAGGCTTATTAATTGTTTATACTGAAGGATCTGCCAAAAAAGAAAACTTTAGATCTCGCTATTGTAGCAGTCACGGCCTAGCCGACTGCACCATGTTTCGTAGCCAATTTAAGAGCGCAATTAAAGACACAAAGGGGAAAGATCAAATAAAACAAACGAAATAAAAAACAGGGGGGGGGGTATAAAATGGGAAACACATGTAATAACTCAGCTGGAGGTGAAACGTAAAGACCTGCTGAGGGACTCCGATTAGACCAAATTAGCCAAATTGTAGATTAGAATTCAGTCCGTCAAGTCAGGCAAAAAATCGCAAATAACTCCAGACCCCCGCTGCCGACTCATGCCAGCAACGGCGAGTAGCTAATCCCTGAGTAGGATAAAACAAACAAAAGGGGGTAACATCAACAGACGCACAACACCATAAATTCACAGAACTGTAACAACATAATACATTGCAAATTTAAACAAAGCACCAAGCGCAAACCGCCCGCTCATGTGACGGGGCGAATATATCGTCTATAACTTGACGACTTCCATCGCCCCACCGCCTGTATTTCCGTTCTGGAGCAACCCGCCGCAGCAGCCGACGTCGCCGCGCCTATGCGAAAGGAATGGGTACCGAAAGCAGTGGGTGGGAGGCCCAAGCCCGCCAAACAGTGACTCAGCATCCATCGAAACTGGTATTTCGTGACTGGCAGCCCATCATAATGCAACAGCCAAGACCCCTCCTTAACGGGTCGCACCACCACGTATTGCCTTGCCAGCCCCACCGGGCAAACGCTCTCCTCCGGCGCTGGGACCATTGTAACCCAGCGTCCTCTCCCCACTTGATCCGTCTTGGAGCGTCGCAACCTGCACAGCAAGGACCTCTCACCCACTACAACGTCTCCGACCAGCATGCGCGAATCTGCTCTCTTGGAAGGCGCTACCAACTCAGAAACTCGAAAGGCCCCGTGGTAAGCCATTGAGAACGCCAAACTAAACAAAAGCGTCTCAAACCTGGACGACGCGACTCGCCCTACTGCCTCGATGACGGCCGGCAACAACGCCGCATCGATGGGCCGCCTCCTATCCGGTGGCGACGGCGCGACTCGCGCCCACCCTTTCATTGCCTTCCGCAGAACCTCGCTTTTTGTTACGTCAGGGACCCCTCGCAGCTTGCAGAAAAATTATATGCCTGCCAAATACCGCGAAACCACTGCTCGTGACCTCCCGGAGACGTACAGCTCCCACATAAAAGAAAGCATCAGCCTATGCCTGCTCTTACCTTGATGCTGACGCCCCTGTACAAACTCCTCCCATTCACTCCAAGCTTGTCCGTACACCCTGAGCGTGGCCGGCGCGATTGACCGCAACGCTAGACCCTCCAGTCCGGCCCGATCACCTGCCAAACATAACCAGGACAGTGAAAACCTTGCTCTTCGGCCTCAGGTGCCAAATCCCAAAATCTCTCCCACTGTCCGCGTGACAACGCGTCTGCGATTCCGTTTTCCAAACCGGGCACGTGCTGCGCTCGGAACCATAGGTTCCTACGTAAGCATGTCAAAAGCAATTGCCCAAGTACCCGCAGTACCACTAGCGATTTCGCCCTCTGGTTATTAATCGCATGCACCACGCCCAGATTATCGCACCTGAACACTATGCTGCGGTTAGCTAACCGATCGCCCCAAACTTCCAACGCTACCATAATGGGAAAAAGCTCCAGCAGCACCAGATCTCTTGTAAGACCCTCGCTATGCCAATTTCCCGGCCAAGATGCCGCGCACCACGATCCCTCCAGGAAACAACCGAATCCAAAGGCACCTGCAGCATCAGTAAAAAGCTGCAAACTCTCGCTGTCAACGGCTGGCGCTTGCCCTATGCTCACCCCGTTGAAATCCTCCAGGAATGAAGCCCAGACGGCCAAATCCCTTTTTAATTCCGAGGACAATCGAACGAAATGATGCGGCCTGGCACACCCCGCAGTTGCCCTTTCGAGCTTCCGGCAGAAAACCCTGCCCATCGGTATCACCCGACAAGCAAAATTCAGCATGCCCAGCAAGGACTGCGCCTGCCGCAGCGTGACTTTACGCGAGCCGCTGAAACGGCAAATAGTTTCGTGGAGCTTTGACACTTTGTCCTGGGGCAGGCGACATTCTCCCGCCACGGTGTCAATTTCAATCCCCAAAAATGATAGACAGGAGGCCGGACCCTCCGTTTTATCCCTTGCTACCGGGACACCGAAGTGGTAAAAAAGGGCCCGTGTGCTAAACAGCAAGTCGCCGCATCTTGTGTCAGTAGCCGGCCCCGCACACAGGAAATCATCGAGGTAATGTGCAATCCCGTGACCGCCTGACGCAGACTCCACGCACCAATGAAGAAAAGTGCTAAAGCGCTCGAAAAACGAGCATGAAACGGAACATCCCATCGGCAGACATTTGTCGATGAAATACTCCGCCCCAATCCGAAAACCCATAAATCGAAATGAGTCCGGATGCAATGGCATTAATCTAAAGGCTGACTCAACATCAATCTTAGCCATAAGGGCCCCGCTCCCGTAGCTGCGGACCATCTCTAGCGCCTCGTCAAACGACTGATACACCACCGAGCAATGAGCCGGTGGTATTGCGTCGTTGACCGATGCCCCTGGCGGGTAAGAAAGATGTTGAATGAGCCGAAAAGCGCCCGGAGTCTTCTTTGGTACTACCCCAACCGGGGAGATGACCAAGTCATCCACCGGGGGTGACTTAAACGGCCCCTCCATCCTGCCCAACCTGACCTCCTTATCCACTTTCTCCCGTAACACAGTCGGCAAGGCTCGGGCGGACTGAAGGTTCCTGTGCGCGCGCACTGACACTTCGCTTGCAACAGGCAAGCGAAAACCGAACTTAAAACCGTCTAATAAAAACTTTGCATCCCTTTTATTAGGATACAGACCCAACCATTTACCCATAGTTTCCAACTTAACTGGCGTTGGTGCCCTGCTGAGCGGTCCCGCTCGCGGCCTGCTTAGGGTAGGGTTGTTTCCCCCGATTGCCCTGTCGTCCCCCTTTGAAACAAGAGGAGGCTGGGTGGGTTCCACCGCACTGCTGGCAAGAGTGGCGAAAACGACACTGCTTGCCAAATGAACATGTTCCGCTGTTAAAAGCGAAGCATTTCCCCCGAGGGGCAGGCCGCCCGCCCATGCGAACGGCCGACCCGCCTGTCTTGGTAAATCCCCCGTCCGCGCCCGTTCCCTGCGTTGACGGCCCTCTGCGGCGCCCACCCGTTCCCTGCTTCTGGGTCTCTTCCTCCCGCTGGGATGCCCGGGTCACTTTGAGCCAGACCTCCACATCTTTGAACCCAAAGTCCATGACCCGTAACCCGTCCTGCTTCTCCCGAAACTCTTGGTCATATCGCCGCCATTCCGAGCCCGAGGATGTGCGCTGCATGTCGTGCACGAGATGAAGGTACCGGATGATATTCATGTGTTCTTCCGGCCTGTCCTCCAAATAGCAAGCCGCAAACACCCAAAATCCGGCCAGCCAGTTATCAAAAGACCTGAAAGCTTCTGCCCCCATGCCCTTCGTAGCGGCCGCCGCTTTGTAATCCTTCTTCATGGCCTTAGTCAAACCGAATAAGTCCACAAAGTCACCCCTACGTATCTTTTTGCGGCAGCTGTCTCGCAGCCCCCGCATAACCGCGGTGTACTCGCAGCGCACTACCCCCGGCAGGTCTCGCCTCTTCTTTGCCCTACGCTCCTCTTCACTGATTCGCCTGCGCCGCTTCCGCCTTTTCTGCTGTTTTGCTGCCCTTTTGGCCAGTTTCTCGGCCTCCTTCCTTGCCCTAGCAGTACTATCAGCGTCGGACGCTTGCGACGCCAAAGAGGAGGATGAGGAGGAGGACGAAGAGCTACGCGAACTCGAGCTTGCGGTGGAGATTGAAATAGACTGTACCAACTCACCGGATGCTGTCGACCTCTCCGACCCGGATTGTTCGTCGTCTTCATTCCAATCGTCGTCAACCGCGAAGTCTGCCGAATCCCTTTCACCTTGGTCCTCTGTGGAAGACAAAACAAAAGAGGGCCCGGCCCGCGCATGCGGCGCACGCCGGGCACCCCGTGTGGAATGCGCAGTGACCGTGTTCCCCTGCCTCTCACGATCTGATCCTAGCTCCAGCTCTGCCGCGGCGGCCCCCAACTCTCGGCAGGCTCGTGCCACTCGCTGCGCCGCTGATGCCCTGCCATTGCCTGACCGCCTGTGTCCCGCAGCCTGGCCGAAATCCGCCGTCGCCCTAGGGGAGGCCACTGCAGCTAATGGCCCAAGAGCCTTCACCACCGTGGCCAGTGCAGACGCCATGGCCCCAGGAGGATCCCATGCGGCGCGACCCCCGGAGACGCCGCCCGAGGGACGACCGGACCTTGATTGGGCGCGAGCCCGCGCCCATCTACCGCCCGACGCGCCCAGGGGACCCTGCCCCTCATGGTCCAACCCGAAGGTAAGAGCCCCCCGGCCGGCCCAGCCGCTCTCCCTCTCCGATCCTTCCCCTTCCCTATCCAGGGAAGCGGAAGAATCCTCTGGTCCTGGGGAGGACCCGCTGTCGTGCGCAGCGGCCCGGGCCGCGGCCCTGCGGCCGCTGACCCACTCCCTGTCTACCCTCCTGCCGCGGGACCCGCTGCGTCCTGCGACGGTCACAGGGACCTGCTGCCCCCCCCGCGCGTGCATCCCCGCGTGTCACCTGACCAGCGGAGAGTGCACCCGCATGCTGCCGGCGGCCACCCCTTGCCGGTCTTGCTGTGCCCCCATCACTTAAAACCCTGTCCATGCGCCCAGCGCTGCCTCCCTGAGGCACCCGCTGCACCCCCCTAAAATGGCCTCTCCCCCTGCCGAGCTCCGGCATCTGGGGAGAAGCAGAGGGTGGCCTGAGTAAAGCTGGCGCCGCTGCGCGCGCACGTGCGCGGCCAGCGGCGTCCGGAGCGAGCGTGCGTCCCACGTCCTCCCGCCAACGGCCTCCCGGACTGCTCCTCTTCTTCGGCCGCCGCGCGAGGCTCCTGTATAGTCCCCGCGCGGCGACCGCCAGCTCCCTCCACCGCCCTCTCTCCCCGCCCGGCCCGAACGGCCGACCTCGGCGAGGAAGGAGAGACATTGCCTGCCGCTCTTGTGCGCCCACCGCGGTGCGCACGCGCGTGCCCGCGGGCGCCCGCCATGATCCCGGGCTCATCGGCTCCCGGCGGAGACGGCCGCCGCCCGCCGATGCTCGAGCTGCCTGCAGGGACCCTTGGTCCCCCACGCCGCCCCCGTCTGGCTGGAGTGCCCGACTCGGCACCCGGCGGCGAGTCCGCCCGGGCCCCGCCAGCGCTGCCTGCGGCCGCATTTGATGAGGCCCTAGGGGACGGAGCCCCGTCCCTCACGCTGCCCACTGCCGCCTCAGGGCCCGCTCGGCCGTCCGACCCACTGTATCGAGCCGGGGCCCTTAGCACGCGCTGGGGGCGAGCGGACATACTCGCATACACAAAATACCGGGAGGTTTAAGTGAAGTAAATAGCCAGGGGATACTGGAGAGGAGAGCACCAAAGATAGGGCACACTATAAACAAGTGAACAGCAAAAGTCACCCAATAAGCAAGATTAGCTGGCACTGCAGCACTCACCAAACCAAATCACCAAGAGACTTAAGATGGCTTCACCTTCCCTATATATATCAAGCCCTCCCCCTAAAGAAGGCTGTACTTTCCTCACAGCTAGGTCCACCCCTCCCCAGATGTTTAACTCTTTTCTCTCCTATGCAGTCAATACTCTCTCCGTATTTACCCTGCACAGAAACAAAATAACCCACCCAAATCTAACTCTCTCTGCACATGTTATATCTGTCCCCCTGAAGTGCACATGGTTTTGCCCAACTGCTAAAAAATTTCCTGCTGCGATCAACTTGGAATTACCCCCAAAGTTCAGTGAAAAGACCCAAAAAAAGAAATTTTAATGGTCTGAGGAGAAACGTAAACTTGCCAATATGCCATTTACGACACGGAGTGGCAAGGAACGGCTGAGGCCCTGGCCTATGTTCATGACTAGTGGTTCAGCTTCACATGACGATGGAAGCCCTCATAACTGAGGCCTTGACACTTATGTTGGTGTTAGACGTGCGTCCGTTATCCGCCATTAGTGCAGTGGGATTTAGACAATTGATGGAGGTATTATGTCCCCGATACCAAATCCCATCTAGATTCCACTTCACTAGGCAGGCGAAGCGAAATTTTGCCATTTAATTCCAGTGATTTGGACGTATAATTATTAATTACAGTGATCTTGTCAATTAATTCCAGTGATTTA
This sequence comes from Pseudophryne corroboree, assembly GCF_028390025.1. Classification (NCBI taxonomy): domain Eukaryota; kingdom Metazoa; phylum Chordata; class Amphibia; order Anura; family Myobatrachidae; genus Pseudophryne; species Pseudophryne corroboree. The sequence continues at coordinate 532,459,998 of NC_086448.1, forward strand.
GATGTATAATTCCAGTGATTTGGACGTATAATTATTAATTACAGTGATCTTGCCAATTAATTCCAGTGATTTGGACGTATAATTCCAGTGATTTTGACAATTAATTCCAGTGATTTTGCCAATTAATTACAGTGATTTGGACGTATAATTCCAGTTGGAATTGTTTGTGTCGCTTGGCTTAGTCATACAGCTAACTCATTGCACCTTTTCGACATCTTTGCATGAGGTGCTGTTTGGGGCCTAGTTTTTGAAAAGTGTCATCCTGTGTGACACTTCCGTATGAGTCCAGGGGTACTGCTGTATTAGTCCTGGGGTACTGCCATATAAATCCACCAATTGCAGATTTTTTTAAAAGTGACTGGAGCGTGCTGGAGATGCTGTCAGTGGACCGAACAATTGCGGCCCACTCTTGACATTCAGCCACTGCGTGACACTACTAGATGGGCCAGGTGGTTGTGTCGCTTAGCTTAGTCATACAGCAACCTAGGTGCACCTTTTTTTCTTCTTTGCATCATGTGCTGTTAGGGGGCTTTTCTTCTGCCCTCCTGTCTGCCACTGCAGTGCCACGCCTTTATGGGCCAATTGTTTATGTCGCTTGGCTTAGTCATACAACTACCTCATTGCAATTCTTTGTCTTCTTTACATGATGTGCTGTTTGGGGCCTTTTTTTATATCTGCCCTCCTGTCTGCCACTGCAGTGCCACGCCTAGATGGGCCAATTGTTTGTGTCGCTTGGCTTAGTCATACAACTACCTCATTGCATTTCTTTTTCTTCTTTGCATGATGTGCTGTTTGGGGCCTTTTTTTATATCTGCCCTCCTGTCTGACACTGCAGTGCCACGCCTAGATGGGCCAGGTGTTTGTGTTGTCCACTTGTGTCGCTTAGCTTAGTCATCCAGCAACCTCGGTGCAACCTTTTGGCCTAAAAACAATATTGTGAGGTGTGAGGTGTTCAGAATAGACTGGAAATGAGTGTAAATGATTGTTATTTAGGTTAATAATAACGTAGGAGCAAAATTACCCCCAAACTCTGTGATTTTTAGCTGTTTTCATGTTTTTTTTAAAAAAATCATCCAGACCCCAAACCAAAACCAAAACTCAAAAGGGTGGTTTTGGCAAAACCAAGCCAAAACCAAAATACGAAAGTGGAATTAGAACCAAAACACAAAACATGAAAAGTGCCAGCCGCACATCTCTACTTAACCCACACTTCCCGCAGACTGCAGCACACCAACAGACATCTCAGGACCAGCAAACATAACAGAACATTCCGGGTAAGTAACACCATCTTGTCTACATTATCATGTTCTAAATAATCCATGATACTATGCACTCTGTATTAATCTGAGGTGGTGTGCTGGTATGAACTGAAGCAAGATGAAGGAGCAAATGTAAAGAACTGAATAGACACAGTGGATTCTTTTTAGGAGTATTATTGGATCACATAGACTTTTGCAAAAAATGTTTTAAAGGACACTTCACTGGAGACTTATTAACAATACAGCTAGTGGTGGCTCCTACCTTGTTGGAGGAGGAGGGCAGCCACTACTGCCGAGTCTCCCCCTTCCTGCCCCCACCACAGCAGCCGCCTGGGTACCGGCACTTGTGCTATGTACAGTTCAAAGATGCCAGGATCCAGGGCATGCGCAGTAGCAGCAATGGCACTGCACATGCACAAAACCCCGGCTTCCACAGACTGCATCGGCTGCAGCCCATAGAAGCCGGCTAAGGCTGATGAGGCAGGGAGCAGGCTTCCTCCAGGGTCTGGCAGTCCCAGAGGGAGGAAACACCTCCCAATGGGACTGAATAGGAAGTCACTGCCAGTCATAGTGAAGCCAGTGTAGTCTCAAGGACTGCATCTGGCTTCACTGTCAATGTGCTGGGTGGCAGATTTTACCTTTTGGGGGGGGGGGGGGGGGGGGGCTGCAGTCCTGGAGCCCATAGGTAAAACTGCCACTGAACACAGCCATTGGGACAAGCTCCTTCCTGTATCCATTGAACAACCAAAATATCACACGCAATCAGTTCAATCACTGAAGGTTATATCAGACTAGAATTCTGCTGGCCATTGGTCAAACATTTAGGTATAGGATATGGTTGATTTTTTCTAGAGAGAGCACATACACTACCTAATCAGACAGTTTTTTGAAACACACCTACTAGAGGAGAGGGCATATGTACCAGTTCTACAGGTGTGACATACCTATGTACATTCATATGTACATAGATTAGGAATACCCATTGGTTTCTATTGCAATACAACCTATACCCCTTTCAGACATAAGCCAAATACACAGTTTTGTTCTGGTACACGTGTATTGACTACGGTCCTGCTTATGTCTAAAAGGGTCTGACCTAGGTTGACAGTCCTGGGTCCGCGACCCTGCAACTGGCCAGGATTGCTCCGGGTTGTGTGTGAAAGGTATGACACGGGTTTTCATGCCACTTTAAGCCAAAAGACCCGAGTCACTACAAGACCCAGGTCCAGAGTGAGGGTGACGACCCAAGAATAACCTGGGTCATCACCCATGCGTGAACGGGGGGTAGGTACAGAAAACCCGACTTCAATCTCAGTATCCCAGGTCCAAGCCGTGTTAAAAACCGGGCGCCTTTTTATTAAAAAAATTAATACAGTTGTCATCAGGGAATGATATTCAGTGTTTGCAATAGCTGATACCAATTTATGGGCAAGTGCCAGTGGCGGTTCCAGAGATGATGCTGCAGCGCAGTCCAAAGTTCAAATAGGGGAGCCACACCAACTGCCACCAACTGTCATCCAAAATGACTCACTGGCAGTTGGTGTAGCTCCCCTCTTTGAACTTTGGACTACACTGCACCACACCACTGGAACCATCACTGCAAGTGACTTATAGGGAATATAATATTGTATTAGATTACACACATCCTGCAATGGTACACTTTAGAGTGGGGAGCATATAATGGATGGGTGACAATCTTATTGTTCACAATGCAATATCTAATTGCCTCAGATTTGGGCAATTCCCTAACGTACATCCCCCCATGTACAGTGAGAAAGCGGCTGTATATGACAGTGTAATCTTATTCCACCAATTCAGTGTATACCCTAGTGCACAACCCCCCCCCCCCACATACAGTGAGAAGGCTGCTCTATACAGCACTGTAATCCTATTCCACCAATACAGTGTATACCCTAGGGTACAACACCCCCCCCCCCCCCCACACACACACATACAGTGAGAAGGCTGCTCTATACAGCACTGTAATCCTGTCCCACAAATACAGTGTATACCCTAGCGCACTACCCCCCCCCCCCCCCCACACACACACACATACAGTGATACAGTGAGAAAGCTGCTGTAAATGGCAGTGTAATCCTATTCCACCAATTCAGTGTATACCCTAGCGTACAACCCCCCCCCCCCACATACAGTGAGAAGGCTTCTCTATACAGCACTGTAATCCTATTCCACCAGTTCAGTGTATACCCTAGCGCACAACCCCCCCTCCCACATACAGTGAGAAAGCTGCTGTAAATGGCAGTGTAATCATATTCCACCAATTCAGTGTATACCCTAGAGCACAACCTCCTGTGTACAGTGAGAAAGCTTCTGTACATGATAGTGTAGACCTATTCCACCATCCTGGAGACAGATGCAAAAAATGTATGACGTTATAAACACATGGGCCTGACTCAGAGTTGTAAGCTATGCCGGTGATTCCGCATTTGAGTGATTATTGGCAATCCTCCACTGCACATGCGTCAAAGTACCTTATTGTACCATGTGCAGTGAAGATTTATTTGCAAAGCGATTGTCAGGAAGCATTTGTGGGAGGAAGCGTAGGAGTGGCGGCAAAAACACAGGTTTGTCACGGGGCATGTATCAGCCTACAACTGTGATCCCGTATGCAGAAAACATGGCGCCTGCATTTTACGGCCATTCTGTGTGACCACAAGGCTACTCAGATACCATCTGTGAATGACATCTGTCTGTGAGCGTTGATCCTGATATTTACAAGGCTGCCGGTGGGCGTCTTCTCCCATTTCCAATTGGTGTCAGATTAGTATTTCCGCACATTAACTGCGTACAGGATTGCAGCTGCAAATGCATTAGTGTACAGCTCTGAATAAGGCCCCATGTACTGTACAAGAATACATACTATATCTCGGGACACATGACCGACCATGGGATCCCAACATTGAAGATCCCAACATCGGAGGGGGTAAGTATTTCCAAACCCCCGTCCCCCGATCCCCTACCCTAACCCTCGGGGGTGGGCGGCTAGGGCTAACCGTCTGGGAGTGTCGGCTAGGGTTCATTCTCGGGGGGTGGTGGCTAAGACTAACCCCCAATAGGGGGTCATTCTGAGTTGATCGCTAGCTGCCGTTGTTCGCAGCACAGCGATCAGGCTAAAAAGCGGCATTTCTGCACTTGCGTACGGGCCGCAGTACACACGCGCGAAATACTTTCACACAAAACTATGCAGTTTTACACAAGGTCGAGCAACGCTTTTCAGTCGCTCTGCTAATTGGTGAGTGATTGACAGGAAGTGGGTGTTTCTGGGTGGTAACTGACCGTTTTCCGGGAGTGTGCTAAAAAACGCAGGCGTGTCAGGTAAAAACGCAGGCGTGCCTGGGGAAACGGGGGAGTGGCTGGCCGAACGCAGGGCGTGTTTGTGACGTCAAAGCAGGAACTAAACAGACTGAAGTGATCGCAAGGAAGGAGTAGGTCTGCAGCTACTCTGAAACTGCAGGGAAAAATTTCAGCACTGTTCTGCTAATCTTTCGTTCGCACTTCTGCTAAGCTAAGATACACTCCTAGAGGGCGGCGGCTTAGCGTGTGCAATGCTGCTAAAAGCAGCTAGCGAGCGATCAACTCGGAATGAGGGCCATAGTGCCTAACCCTAGCCCCCCTAGTGCCTAACCCTAACGCCCCTAGTGCCTAACCCTAACCTTCCCCCTTCGGCTGTTGGTGATCTGGCACCGGTGTTATGAGTGGTGTCGGGATTCCGGCATTGGTCACATGACCGCCGGCATTCCAACAGCCGGGATACTAAACGCATTCCACTGTATGTATTCCAAATGACTGTAGGACAAAAATGCATAAAGGTAACATCTTTTGGCCTTATGTGACTATGTGGACACAATAAAAAAATTGCAAATAACTTATGTTTGTGTGCGTGCGTGCGTGCGTGCGTGTATAAATACATTTTTAATAAGATACAGTCTATGGCTCTGGATTTTTAGTAATGTCCTAATGTGAGTACTGTGTAGACCTAGCACATATTTCTTGTCTCGTGTAAGCCAGATAGATGCAGCATGCAAGGAAACACAACATCAGAAAAGACTTTGGTATGGAATCAGATAAGCTGAGTGCTTTCAGAAAAATGATTTTGTGCTCCATTAACTCTGTTACTATATTTACTCACTGGATGCTTCACATTTTTTATATTGCTTTTCAAAAGAAATGATTTTGATCTCATGCTAAATCTTGTTGATTACGTATTTTGCTTCCAAATATAATACTCCAGTTACAGCTTTAAACTGGGAATAAGATCCCCTCTCCCTAATAACCATTTGTGACCTGTTTAATTTTATGGTGAGAGTGAGCTCATCATCTTTGAGAAAATAGACATTATGCTCTAATTTGTACGCTGGGCACCCCTCTCACAGCATATAGAAAAACTCAGTGGACCAAATTTAAAGTTGGCATACTTGTGGCATATACATCTCATTCATTTTTTTCATACATACATCACGTTTCCAGTATATATACACTCATGTACATGTTTAACCATAAAGGACTTAATTTATTTATATAAAGATCAGACATATTTGTTTATAACTCATTATTATATTTATTTATTTCTTCATTTATTATTTATAATTTTTTCATCAATATTCTTATTTTTAGGTTTATGTTTATTTCTATATATATATATATATATATTTTATTTTTATTGTTATATTTTATATATATATATATATATATTTTTTTTTTTTTTTAGAAATATTTTTTATTATTATTTATTTTTATTATTTATTTTTTATTTATTTATTTATTTATTTTTTGTTTTTTTATTTTTATTTCCATTTTTATTTTTATATTTATATTTTTATTTTTATTTTACTTTTATTTATTTATTTATTTATTTTCTTTCATTTATTTATTTATTTATTATCACTCCAGCGTCATGCAATACGATCAAGGGGAATTACCCACAGGGGATCAGTCTAATATGTAGGACATGAAACTGAGTTAAATGAGATGGGGTGTGTCCAACATCATTCCTGGCATTTAGCCAGGTTTGGTTTCCCTAAATAGTAACCAGAGAGACAGTGAAAAGCATTATGGGTAATATTAATCAATTAGGTATTTCCTCCTAAGGAGTTATTCTCATAATAATACCGTTAATACACTTAGTTTGATTATTTGAAAATTATAAATCTATGCACTTTTGGTTAAGTAATCTCCATTCTAATATAGTAAATGGAGCACATATATATAGAGCACCAATCACTTTGCAAGGGAAGTGATGTAATCACTTTTCCCTTTATAAAGGGTGGTTATCAGGTCCAATGCCTCATTATACAGAGACTTGGCTGTCAGCACTGCACCACTGGAGGGTAAGGTTTTGTTTTTGATTTTACAATAGTATATTATCAACTTTGAAAGTGGTCCCATTTATTAGTATACACTTTGTACCAGCTATATGTATTTTATTGACTGGTTAACCACTAATCATTTATAAATGTAATTTTTAAAAGAGTATATGATATGCACTAATTATATATATATATTCACTATATAAATATGACAGATTTATTCATGAATATGAAACTAAGTTGTATGAGTTATACACTCACTTATATAATTTTTATAGTTAATAGATCTTCCCCTTACTAAGTGAAAGGAGTATTTGTTTCTCCAGGGGGTGGGAACTCTTTGTACCATACTGGTACTTTAATAGATGGTCTAATTGATATCAACCCAATTAATTTACCAGGTCTACCACGTGTTCTAAATTGGTTAGACATTATACCCATTTGAATTGCCTTCACTCCTGAGTCTCTGAGTGTCAGGTTCAAGCTGCTGACCGACGAGGTATGTGCTATATTATAGAGATTTCTTTAATGATTGGCACTAATGAACTACACCCCCTGTGGGTAGCACTTTGAGTAATTTCTTTTAATTATTCGATCATAGATCAGTGATACTGTCCATAAAGGATGGGTTTCCCTAATAAACATATCATGTGGGTTCACTATACTGATGGTTAATACAATTAGTCCTGGGTTTTCCAAATATGAATAAATGGCTGGTTATAATCAGATCATTAAGTAGAGGATCGTTGTATAGTGGTAACATTGGTGTTTGTTATAGCCAATTCTGTGGCTTTGTTCTGTATCATATATAGAAACCACACGGGTTAGTCATGAGATCTGTTCATTAGTGATCAGACATTAATGATACCAGAATTGTTATAATTATGGGTGTCAAAATAAGATAGGGGTCTATTTATGAACTCATAGGTGTTCTTATAATTAATACCCAATTAATCAATTTATTAGGTTCCTTATGCTTGCGAACCAGTTAGATTCTATACACATATGAATCTTCCCCATATTCGAATATCTGAATGTCAGACTCAAGCTGATGATATATGAGGTATGTGCCATTCCATTGGATTAATCCCAATCTCTGCCTAATTGAACAAAAAGTGTCCTTTAATTAATAAAGGTTATTAAACGTTTTTTAATTAGGTATGGTCCTCGCTGTATCAATCAAGTCCCATTGAAATATTGAAACGTTGTTCATACATCTTTGAATGACCTTTTATGTGCTGACAATATGTTCTGAAATGAATAGGTATGTTTTTCACAACCTGTGCTTTTTTGGTTCTCTTTTTTCCCTCTTTCTTCATGTTATTTATTCTGTTTTCCTCCTCATGTTGCTATGTCATGTTCTTTTGATACCAATATGTCATGTTATATGTGAGTGTAAGATGCTTATTGCTATGTATTTGTTTTGACTTATTATTCTACAATTGTAGATTTTACCCCTGATGAAGTCTTGGAACAAGACGAAACGCGTTGGGTTATTTATCTATCTATTATCTGATGTTACCTCCGAATCTACAATAAGGAGAAGGAGGAAATCGTAGTGATATATCTACGCTTTTTCCTCATCACTACAAACTGATTGTTCAAATTGTGCGACAAATGTAAATGTATCAACTCTGTATACTTATGAACATTTGTGTCGGGTTTATATGTTGTTTTAATAAATTTTTATGTTAGTATTTGTTATCTGACGTAATTTATCCGGAGAGTACTGTAAGGGTCCGTTTTTAGGTAGGGCGTTGATATAACTCCCTTGGCGCCATCTCCTCTATTTCGTTTCATATTTTCACACATTTAGTTCCTCCTAACAGGGAACTTAGAGGATACAGGCAGCCATATAATTAATTAATTTTAGTGTTTTATTTGAAATAGCGCAGTGGGAGAGTAATTCTTGTCATATTTTGCATTTCTGTTAGCTACTCTCCATTTGCAGCTTAACAACATGCCGTTATTTAGTGACCGCAAAGGTAGAAGCTTAAAATGCAAAACAATTTTCTTAGAAGAAGGACAGGATATGGAGCAAATTGAGGAGGATGCAGATGAGTATTACCATCTACTCAATAAGATGGAGAAGTTGGCCACTAGAGAACTTAAAAGCTGGTACGACCTCATAACACTTGAAAAATATCTGGAAGTTGGACGTGTTCCAAGAGGTCTGAGGTTAAATAAAACTCCAATCATGGGATCTAACAATGAAGAGTTTAATAAAAATTGGAATAAAATATTGGATGATAGTGCGGCAAAATTAGTGGAACTTATTATATTAGAAAGAAAGAAAGAGTTGGACACTTTAGAGGTGGATCTCAATGAATTGGAGGTTATTTTGAATAAATTTAATGATGATGAGGATTTTAAGAGGGATGTTGTGGATCTTCAGCAGAAGTTGGACTCTCTTGAAAAAGAGATCATCACACGCAAACAAAAGAAGTTTGCGAGGGATAAATTAGATTATATAAATGGAAAGGTACATGATTGGAGTAGTAACGTCACTAATAAACCCTATCAAAGAGACTATCATGTCCAAGCTAGACGAAGAAAACTCACTGAGGATTATGATAATGAAGTATTCAGACGTGAATATGTTCCTAACTACCGTAATAGACAAGGTGAAAATTACTATACGAGAAGAAATTCCTATCGATCACCTAGACGTAGATATGGGACGAAACCATTATACCAACACCATCAATCCCCTGTGGGTAAACGCCGAAGACCCTCATACAACAATGGATATGAATTTCGTAGGTCTGTATCCCCCAAAGGAAGGACTTTTTTAGGGGAGAAAAAGAGGGGGGATCTACCACATTTTCAAGAACGAGAACATCTACATACCAGGTTGGATTCCCCTCAGGGGGTGAAAAGGCTTCTACACCCAGGAGAAGAGGAACAAGGGGTGGAAGAAAGGTCGCCCATCAAAAAAAGAAGAGCGATCAACTTCCTACGAGAAATGCCCAGTCCAGCATCATCAACCTTACTGAAAAGAAATTATCAGTCCCACAGACATCAGTACTGAATAAAGGTCTAAAATTTGCTCCCAACCAACATGTGGACAAGTTCAACTTATATGTTGATCTCAATAAATATGTCCGTAATTTAACCTTGAAGAGACACTATTTGAAAAACCCAGTGCAGAAATTGGACTTTGAACCAAGAAAAAAACCGTTAGTAGCACCACCTTCCAGGTACTACCCGGTGGAATCTAGAGGTAACCATATAGACTTCTTCTTTGACTCAGTCAAAGAAGATTTCAGGAAACTAAAAATCAAGGATGACAGATTCTGTGATAACCTTACTCCACAAGAGAGACTCGCGGTTAAACAACTCAAGAATAATGATGAAATAATCATAAAAACTGCAGATAAAGGAGGGGCGGTGGTACTACAAGAGAAGTCGGCATATGTCAAAGAGGCTTTGAGTCAAATTAATGATACTAGGACCTATGAACAGCTTATAGGTGATCCTACCGAAAAGTTTGTAGAGGATCTTTACGATCTTCTACATGCCGCTAAAAACAGAGGTATCCTGTGTAAGGAAGAATTCGAATATCTGTACAATAAGAAACCGAGGATTCCAGTTTTTTACCATCTGCCTAAAGTGCACAAGGGCACGATCCCTCCCCCAGGAAGACCCATAGTGGCAGGGGTTGATTCCTTGACATCCTGTTTGTCACATTATCTGGATTTAAAACTCCAACCATATGTAAAAAAACAACTGTCCTACTTGAAAGACTCCACCGGTCTACTGAATTCACTCAGGGACCTCCAATGGCAATCCACATACCGGTGGGTCACGGTGGATGTACAGGCACTTTATACATCCATCCCCCACGATAAAGGATGTGAAGCAGTGAGTAAGATCCTGATTTTAGACCATAATGTCAGCAGAGAAGAGAGAGATTTCCTTGTGGATAGTATTAGGTTTGTCCTTAACCATAATTATTTTGAATTTCAAGAAAAATACTATCTACAGAAACAGGGTACGGCGATGGGTACCAAGTTCGCCCCTTCATATGCAAACATCTATATGGACTGTTGGGAAAATGAAATTCTGTATGTGGATGGAGATTTTAGATGTACTAACATCAAATTCTACAAACGATACATTGACGACTTGATCTTCATCTGGGACGGTGAGGTTGAAACCCTGACGAGTTTTATATCTGACATTCAAATTAATCATTATAACCTCAAGTTTACTTACAAACAACACCCTGTAGCCATTGACTACCTGGATGTTCTTTTGAAAATTGAAGAAGATGGCTCTTTAAGTACTAAAACCTTTTTCAAGAAAACTGATGCCAATAGTTTCATTCCTTCCGACAGCTGCCACCTTTCCCGGTGGAAAACTGCGGTACCATATTCCCAATTTATACGGATTAGGAAAAACTGCAGCAGTATGGATGCATATTGGGAACAGTCATCATCATTAGTTCTTCAGTTCATAGATAGGGGTTACAGTGAAAAGACTCTACGAATAGACCAAGCCCGTGCTTCCGAAATTGACAGGAACAGCCTCTTTATGACGAGAGATCGTATACAGGATGGACACCGGGGAGAGAGACCATTTGTAACACAGTTCAATCAAGAAAACAAAACTATCAAACGTATTATGAATAAACACTGGCACCTTTTACTTAAAGATCCAGTTTTAGGGCCTCATCTACCCAGTAGACCAAGTATTGTCTTTAGGAGATCTAAGAACCTTAAAAGTATCCTTGCTCCTAGTCAATTACAGACAGAACATCGGAAAAAAGATGATAATTCCAACCAACACCCACTCATGAAGAGAGCAGGGCTGTTTCCCTGCAATAAGTGCAATTGTTGCCGCTTCATCGACAAAAAGAGTTTCTGCTGGAAAGATGAGACTAAAAGGGTTTTTAGACTAAAGTCCATTGTTACGTGCAATACCAATTACGTCATCTATAAGATAGATTGCAGTTGCAAACTCTCTTATATTGGTAAAACAAAGAGGTGTCTCAAAATTAGAATACAGGAACACTTACGAAACATCAAGAATAAGGTCCAGAATCATAGCCTCCCCAGGCACTTCCAGGAAAAACATAGGTCCGAAATTCAGGGCTTAACATTTAATGTGGTGGAACATGTACCCGAAGATAAGAGGGGAGGAGATAGGGACCTCCAGCTTGCTCGAAGGGAATCTTTCTGGATTTATACTTTAAATACTCTTATACCGAAAGGGTTGAATGAGAATATCGATATGATAGCATTCCTTTGATGTAGATAAAGTGTATCTAGTGTGTAGAGATGGAGATATTGTCAGAGTAGTTAATGGCCAGTACTGAATTTTCATACTAATGTAACATAGTTTCATTATATATCATGTGCACGTAGAGGAATTGAATGTCAGATCTTTAAAAATCATAAGATTTCCCCGGTGTATTTATCATTGGTTATTAAATTTTACCACTTGACATACAGACGTGTACAAGTGGGGCCATTTTCAAGTTGATAACTCTCCATCTCATTCATTTTTTTCATACATACATCACGTTTCCAGTATATATACACTCATGTACATGTTTAACCATAAAGGACTTAATTTATTTATATAAAGATCAGACATATTTGTTTATAACTCATTATTATATTTATTTATTTCTTCATTTATTATTTATAATTTTTTCATCAATATTCTTATTTTTAGGTTTATGTTTATTTCTATATATATATATATATATATATATTTTATTTTTATTGTTATATTTTATATATATATATGTATATTTTTTTTATTTTTTTTTATAAATATTTTTTATTATTATTTATTTTTATTATTTATTTTTTATTTATTTATTTATTTATTTTTTGTTTTTTTATTTTTATTTCCATTTTTATTTTTATATTTATATTTTTATTTTACTTTTATTTATTTATTTATTTATTTATTTTCTTTCATTTATTTATTTATTTATTATCACTCCAGCGTCATGCAATACGATCAAGGGGAATTACCCACAGGGGATCAGTCTAATATGTAGGACATGAAACTGAGTTAAATGAGATGGGGTGTGTCCAACATTATTCCTGGCATTTAGCCAGGTTTGGTTTCCCTAAATAGTAACCAGAGAGACAGTGAAAAGCATTATGGGTAATATTAATCAATTAGGTATTTCCTCCTAAGGAGTTATTCTCATAATAATACCGTTAATACACTTAGTTTGATTATTTGAAAATTATAAATCTATGCACTTTTGGTTAAGTAATCTCCATTCTAATATAGTAAATGGAGCACATATATATAGAGCACCAATCACTTTGCAAGGGAAGTGATGTAATCACTTTTCCCTTTATAAAGGGTGGTTATCAGGTCCAATGCCTCATTATACAGAGACTTGGCTGTCAGCACTGCACCACTGGAGGGTAAGGTTTTGTTTTTGATTTTACAATAGTATATTATCAACTTTGAAAGTGGTCCCATTTATTAGTATACACTTTGTACCAGCTATATGTATTTTATTGACTGGTTAACCACTAATCATTTATAAATGTAATTTTTAAAAGAGTATATGATATGCACTAATTATATATATATATTCACTATATAAATATGACAGATTTATTCATGAATATGAAACTAAGTTGTATGAGTTATACACTCACTTATATAATTTTTATAGTTAATAGATCTTCCCCTTACTAAGTGAAAGGAGTATTTGTTTCTCCAGGGGGTGGGAACTCTTTGTACCATACTGGTACTTTAATAGATGGTCTAATTGATATCAACCCAATTAATTTACCAGGTCTACCACGTGTTCTAAATTGGTTAGACATTATACCCATTTGAATTGCCTTCACTCCTGAGTCTCTGAGTGTCAGGTTCAAGCTGCTGACCGACGAGGTATGTGCTATATTATAGAGATTTCTTTAATGATTGGCACTAATGAACTACACCCCCTGTGGGTAGCACTTTGAGTAATTTCTTTTAATTATTCGATCATAGATCAGTGATACTGTCCATAAAGGATGGGTTTCCCTAATAAACATATCATGTGGGTTCACTATACTGATGGTTAATACAATTAGTCCTGGGTTTTCCAAATATGAATAAATGGCTGGTTATAATCAGATCATTAAGTAGAGGATCGTTGTATAGTGGTAACATTGGTGTTTGTTATAGCCAATTCTGTGGCTTTGTTCTGTATCATATATAGAAACCACACGGGTTAGTCATGAGATCTGTTCATTAGTGATCAGACATTAATGATACCAGAATTGTTATAATTATGGGTGTCAAAATAAGATAGGGGTCTATTTATGAACTCATAGGTGTTCTTATAATTAATACCCAATTAATCAATTTATTAGGTTCCTTATGCTTGCGAACCAGTTAGATTCTATACACATATGAATCTTCCCCATATTCGAATATCTGAATGTCAGACTCAAGCTGATGATATATGAGGTATGTGCCATTCCATTGGATTAATCCCAATCTCTGCCTAATTGAACAAAAAGTGTCCTTTAATTAATAAAGGTTATTAAACGTTTTTTAATTAGGTATGGTCCTCGCTGTATCAATCAAGTCCCATTGAAATATTGAAACGTTGTTCATACATCTTTGAATGACCTTTTATGTGCTGACAATATGTTCTGAAATGAAGAGGTATGTTTTTCACAACCTGTGCTTTTTTGGTTCTCTTTTTTCCCTCTTTCTTCATGTTATTTATTCTGTTTTCCTCCTCATGTTGCTATGTCATGTTCTTTTGATACCAATATGTCATGTTATATGTGAGTGTAAGATGCTTATTGCTATGTATTTGTTTTGACTTATTATTCTACAATTGTAGATTTTACCCCTGATGAAGTCTTGGAACAAGACGAAACGCGTTGGGTTATTTATCTATCTATTATCTGATGTTACCTCCGAATCTACAATAAGGAGAAGGAGGAAATCGTAGTGATATATCTACGCTTTTTCCTCATCACTACAAACTGATTGTTCAAATTGTGCGACAAATGTAAATGTATCAACTCTGTATACTTATGAACATTTGTGTCGGGTTTATATGTTGTTTTAATAAATTTTTATGTTAGTATTTGTTATCTGACGTAATTTATCCGGAGAGTACTGTAAGGGTCCGTTTTTAGGTAGGGCGTTGATATAACTCCCTTGGCGCCATCTCCTCTATTTCGTTTCATATTTTCACACATTTAGTTCCTCCTAACAGGGAACTTAGAGGATACAGGCAGCCATATAATTAATTAATTTTAGTGTTTTATTTGAAATAGCGCAGTGGGAGAGTAATTCTTGTCATATTTTGCATTTCTGTTAGCTACTCTCCATTTGCAGCTTAACAACATGCCGTTATTTAGTGACCGCAAAGGTAGAAGCTTAAAATGCAAAACAATTTTCTTAGAAGAAGGACAGGATATGGAGCAAATTGAGGAGGATGCAGATGAGTATTACCATCTACTCAATAAGATGGAGAAGTTGGCCACTAGAGAACTTAAAAGCTGGTACGACCTCATAACACTTGAAAAATATCTGGAAGTTGGACGTGTTCCAAGAGGTCTGAGGTTAAATAAAACTCCAATCATGGGATCTAACAATGAAGAGTTTAATAAAAATTGGAATAAAATATTGGATGATAGTGCGGCAAAATTAGTGGAACTTATTATATTAGAAAGAAAGAAAGAGTTGGACACTTTAGAGGTGGATCTCAATGAATTGGAGGTTATTTTGAATAAATTTAATGATGATGAGGATTTTAAGAGGGATGTTGTGGATCTTCAGCAGAAGTTGGACTCTCTTGAAAAAGAGATCATCACACGCAAACAAAAGAAGTTTGCGAGGGATAAATTAGATTATATAAATGGAAAGGTACATGATTGGAGTAGTAACGTCACTAATAAACCCTATCAAAGAGACTATCATGTCCAAGCTAGACGAAGAAAACTCACTGAGGATTATGATAATGAAGTATTCAGACGTGAATATGTTCCTAACTACCGTAATAGACAAGGTGAAAATTACTATACGAGAAGAAATTCCTATCGATCACCTAGACGTAGATATGGGACGAAACCATTATACCAACACCATCAATCCCCTGTGGGTAAACGCCGAAGACCCTCATACAACAATGGATATGAATTTCGTAGGTCTGTATCCCCCAAAGGAAGGACTTTTTTAGGGGAGAAAAAGAGGGGGGATCTACCACATTTTCAAGAACGAGAACATCTACATACCAGGTTGGATTCCCCTCAGGGGGTGAAAAGGCTTCTACACCCAGGAGAAGAGGAACAAGGGGTGGAAGAAAGGTCGCCCATCAAAAAAAGAAGAGCGATCAACTTCCTACGAGAAATGCCCAGTCCAGCATCATCAACCTTACTGAAAAGAAATTATCAGTCCCACAGACATCAGTACTGAATAAAGGTCTAAAATTTGCTCCCAACCAACATGTGGACAAGTTCAACTTATATGTTGATCTCAATAAATATGTCCGTAATTTAACCTTGAAGAGACACTATTTGAAAAACCCAGTGCAGAAATTGGACTTTGAACCAAGAAAAAAACCGTTAGTAGCACCACCTTCCAGGTACTACCCGGTGGAATCTAGAGGTAACCATATAGACTTCTTCTTTGACTCAGTCAAAGAAGATTTCAGGAAACTAAAAATCAAGGATGACAGATTCTGTGATAACCTTACTCCACAAGAGAGACTCGCGGTTAAACAACTCAAGAATAATGATGAAATAATCATAAAAACTGCAGATAAAGGAGGGGCGGTGGTACTACAAGAGAAGTCGGCATATGTCAAAGAGGCTTTGAGTCAAATTAATGATACTAGGACCTATGAACAGCTTATAGGTGATCCTACTGAAAAGTTTGTAGAGGATCTTTACGATCTTCTACATGCCGCTAAAAACAGAGGTATCCTGTGTAAGGAAGAATTCGAATATCTGTACAATAAGAAACCGAGGATTCCAGTTTTTTACCATCTGCCTAAAGTGCACAAGGGCACGATCCCTCCCCCAGGAAGACCCATAGTGGCAGGGGTTGATTCCTTGACATCCTGTTTGTCACATTATCTGGATTTAAAACTCCAACCATATGTAAAAAAACAACTGTCCTACTTGAAAGACTCCACCGGTCTACTGAATTCACTCAGGGACCTCCAATGGCAATCCACATACCGGTGGGTCACGGTGGATGTACAGGCACTTTATACATCCATCCCCCACGATAAAGGATGTGAAGCAGTGAGTAAGATCCTGATTTTAGACCATAATGTCAGCAGAGAAGAGAGAGATTTCCTTGTGGATAGTATTAGGTTTGTCCTTAACCATAATTATTTTGAATTTCAAGAAAAATACTATCTACAGAAACAGGGTACGGCGATGGGTACCAAGTTCGCCCCTTCATATGCAAACATCTATATGGACTGTTGGGAAAATGAAATTCTGTATGTGGATGGAGATTTTAGATGTACTAACATCAAATTCTACAAACGATACATTGACGACTTGATCTTCATCTGGGACGGTGAGGTTGAAACCCTGACGAGTTTTATATCTGACATTCAAATTAATCATTATAACCTCAAGTTTACTTACAAACAACACCCTGTAGCCATTGACTACCTGGATGTTCTTTTGAAAATTGAAGAAGATGGCTCTTTAAGTACTAAAACCTTTTTCAAGAAAACTGATGCCAATAGTTTCATTCCTTCCGACAGCTGCCACCTTTCCCGGTGGAAAACTGCGGTACCATATTCCCAATTTATACGGATTAGGAAAAACTGCAGCAGTATGGATGCATATTGGGAACAGTCATCATCATTAGTTCTTCAGTTCATAGATAGGGGTTACAGTGAAAAGACTCTACGAATAGACCAAGCCCGTGCTTCCGAAATTGACAGGAACAGCCTCTTTATGACGAGAGATCGTATACAGGATGGACACCGGGGAGAGAGACCATTTGTAACACAGTTCAATCAAGAAAACAAAACTATCAAACGTATTATGAATAAACACTGGCACCTTTTACTTAAAGATCCAGTTTTAGGGCCTCATCTACCCAGTAGACCAAGTATTGTCTTTAGGAGATCTAAGAACCTTAAAAGTATCCTTGCTCCTAGTCAATTACAGACAGAACATCGGAAAAAAGATGATAATTCCAACCAACACCCACTCATGAAGAGAGCAGGGCTGTTTCCCTGCAATAAGTGCAATTGTTGCCGCTTCATCGACAAAAAGAGTTTCTGCTGGAAAGATGAGACTAAAAGGGTTTTTAGACTAAAGTCCATTGTTACGTGCAATACCAATTACGTCATCTATAAGATAGATTGCAGTTGCAAACTCTCTTATATTGGTAAAACAAAGAGGTGTCTCAAAATTAGAATACAGGAACACTTACGAAACATCAAGAATAAGGTCCAGAATCATAGCCTCCCCAGGCACTTCCAGGAAAAACATAGGTCCGAAATTCAGGGCTTAACATTTAATGTGGTGGAACATGTACCCGAAGATAAGAGGGGAGGAGATAGGGACCTCCAGCTTGCTCGAAGGGAATCTTTCTGGATTTATACTTTAAATACTCTTATACCGAAAGGGTTGAATGAGAATATCGATATGATAGCATTCCTTTGATGTAGATAAAGTGTATCTAGTGTGTAGAGATGGAGATATTGTCAGAGTAGTTAATGGCCAGTACTGAATTTTCATACTAATGTAACATAGTTTCATTATATATCATGTGCACGTAGAGGAATTGAATGTCAGATCTTTAAAAATCATAAGATTTCCCCGGTGTATTTATCATTGGTTATTAAATTTTACCACTTGACATACAGACGTGTACAAGTGGGGCCATTTTCAAGTTGATAACTCTCCATCTCATTCATTTTTTTCATACATACATCACGTTTCCAGTATATATACACTCATGTACATGTTTAACCATAAAGGACTTAATTTATTTATATAAAGATCAGACATATTTGTTTATAACTCATTATTATATTTATTTATTTCTTCATTTATTATTTATAATTTTTTCATCAATATTCTTATTTTTAGGTTTATGTTTATTTCTATATATATATATATATATATTTTATTTTTATTGTTATATTTTATATATATATATATATATATATTTTTTTTTTTTTATTTTTTTTTATAAATATTTTTTATTATTATTTATTTTTATTATTTATTTTTTATTTATTTATTTATTTATTTTTTGTTTTTTTATTTTTATTTCCATTTTTATTTTTATATTTATATTTTTATTTTTATTTTACTTTTATTTATTTATTTATTTATTTATTTATTTTCTTTCATTTATTTATTTATTTATTATCACTCCAGCGTCATGCAATACGATCAAGGGGAATTACCCACAGGGGATCAGTCTAATATGTAGGACATGAAACTGAGTTAAATGAGATGGGGTGTGTCCAACATTATTCCTGGCATTTAGCCAGGTTTGGTTTCCCTAAATAGTAACCAGAGAGACAGTGAAAAGCATTATGGGTAATATTAATCAATTAGGTATTTCCTCCTAAGGAGTTATTCTCATAATAATACCGTTAATACACTTAGTTTGATTATTTGAAAATTATAAATCTATGCACTTTTGGTTAAGTAATCTCCATTCTAATATAGTAAATGGAGCACATATATATAGAGCACCAATCACTTTGCAAGGGAAGTGATGTAATCACTTTTCCCTTTATAAAGGGTGGTTATCAGGTCCAATGCCTCATTATACAGAGACTTGGCTGTCAGCACTGCACCACTGGAGGGTAAGGTTTTGTTTTTGATTTTACAATAGTATATTATCAACTTTGAAAGTGGTCCCATTTATTAGTATACACTTTGTACCAGCTATATGTATTTTATTGACTGGTTAACCACTAATCATTTATAAATGTAATTTTTAAAAGAGTATATGATATGCACTAATTATATATATATATTCACTATATAAATATGACAGATTTATTCATGAATATGAAACTAAGTTGTATGAGTTATACACTCACTTATATAATTTTTATAGTTAATAGATCTTCCCCTTACTAAGTGAAAGGAGTATTTGTTTCTCCAGGGGGTGGGAACTCTTTGTACCATACTGGTACTTTAATAGATGGTCTAATTGATATCAACCCAATTAATTTACCAGGTCTACCACGTGTTCTAAATTGGTTAGACATTATACCCATTTGAATTGCCTTCACTCCTGAGTCTCTGAGTGTCAGGTTCAAGCTGCTGACCGACGAGGTATGTGCTATATTATAGAGATTTCTTTAATGATTGGCACTAATGAACTACACCCCCTGTGGGTAGCACTTTGAGTAATTTCTTTTAATTATTCGATCATAGATCAGTGATACTGTCCATAAAGGATGGGTTTCCCTAATAAACATATCATGTGGGTTCACTATACTGATGGTTAATACAATTAGTCCTGGGTTTTCCAAATATGAATAAATGGCTGGTTATAATCAGATCATTAAGTAGAGGATCGTTGTATAGTGGTAACATTGGTGTTTGTTATAGCCAATTCTGTGGCTTTGTTCTGTATCATATATAGAAACCACACGGGTTAGTCATGAGATCTGTTCATTAGTGATCAGACATTAATGATACCAGAATTGTTATAATTATGGGTGTCAAAATAAGATAGGGGTCTATTTATGAACTCATAGGTGTTCTTATAATTAATACCCAATTAATCAATTTATTAGGTTCCTTATGCTTGCGAACCAGTTAGATTCTATACACATATGAATCTTCCCCATATTCGAATATCTGAATGTCAGACTCAAGCTGATGATATATGAGGTATGTGCCATTCCATTGGATTAATCCCAATCTCTGCCTAATTGAACAAAAAGTGTCCTTTAATTAATAAAGGTTATTAAACGTTTTTTAATTAGGTATGGTCCTCGCT